>NC_133850.1:5705307-6005307 GCF_047830755.1 Zonotrichia albicollis
TGGAAGAAGAGTGGAAGCAGGCTCTGTTGCACAGGGCTTTCCAAAGGGTTTTCTCTCTCTTCCAAGTACTCCATCATGTCTCGGAAGAGTTTTATGGAGAGCAGCTGTACCTGGCTATTATCCTAGACGAAAAAAAAATGAAAAAACATCTCAGCATTGGCTCCTCCGGGCGCCCTGGGCACAGGGCTGGAAATGCACAGGGCACACAGTTTCCAGGCAGCACCCAGTGGCTGTAGCTGGGGGCACAGAGCCTTACGTGGTCAAAGAGCGGCAGGAGTGCCTCAGCCAGCTGCACGGCAATGGGGGTTGACATCAGCATGTGTTTGTGCAGGAGTATAAAGCTGAGTGTGATGAGTGTCATCCCAGCTGTCTCTGCATCTTTGTCCGCCAGTAGGCGCATGAGGCTTTCGGTCAAGCTCCACATTCTTTCGGCCTGTGCGCAACACAAGTCTGTGAAGTCCCACCCTGCTGCCACAGGGCCCAGAGGCCAAAGGACTGTCCTGAAGCACTGGGGTAGCTGAAGCAGGAGGCAGGAGAGCTGGCAGCAGCTGCCCCAGTGCCCAAAGGCCAGGCCAGGCCAGGCGACTGCGTTCCCAGTGCAGCTTCAGCCACCGCCCCCTTCTCACCATTGAGGGATCATCAATGAGCTCCAGAAGGGCCCTGAGCGCCAGGCGACGCCTCTCCCTGCACTCGCTCTGCAGGTACCTTGAAGAGACCTTCACAACACTGTCGCCACATTCACTAGAATCCAGGCACACGAGGACCTGAAAGGCACAGGCCAGTGATGGGGGAGCCGGCCGGCAGGAGCCCGCAGCCGCACAGGGCTGGGCCCAGGACGCAGCAGCAGCAGCAGCAGCAGCACAGGGTGCGGGCACCGTCCCAGGTGTCTGCGGCCACGAGAGGGCAGAGAGCTGGGAGGCAGCACAGCCAGGCAGCGCTGGACACCCGGCTCACCTCCACAAGGAATGCCAGGGCGGGCAGATCCCAGTGTGGCTCCTGTGTGCTGAGCAGCCAGAGGAGGTGGAGTGCAATACTGGAACACAAGCGATGACAAGCGTGGCGCATCTCCCTAGGAGGGCAAAAAAGGGACCAGGAAGCTGAGCAAATCTCTCCAAGGACAGGCTTACAGAGCCTGGTGGTCTTTTACCACCACTCTGCATGGGGACCTGGGCCCTTTAGGAGGTGTCTCCTCCTGTGCTCTCTCCCCTCGCAGCCTTTTCCAGTCTGCTTGGCCGTCCCTCAGTGTGTCCTTAGCTGTCCCTCAGTGTGTCCCAGGGTCTCGGGGAATGTGTGGGACGGCTCGGGCACAGAGCACAAATGGCAGGATCAACGGGGAGAAAGTGAGTCTCACCTGGCCAGCAGACCCATGGCATAGTGGCGGGTGTCAGCACAGAGCAGCGTGTCCCAGCCACGCTTGCCTTCCACTGACAACACCACATCCTTGTACTGCTTTTGGCAGAGCAGGGACTTCAGGGTCTGCACTGCAAACCTGTGTGCACAGCAAAGCCCAGGTCACTCTGGCAGCACTGGCTCCTTTGCAGGCCACGTGTCAGGCAGGGACAGGAGGAGTGGGATGGAGCACCTGTTGGGGCTGATGACAAGACCGTGCTCTTCCAGGCAATCCTTCCAGAAGGTTTGGACCTCCTCTGGCATCTCTTCTGTGCTGGAGAACACTTGGAAGAGCAGATGAACAAAAAGGCGGGGGAAATATGGCCTACACGTGGGACAGAGGACTCTTGGAGGATCTTCCACATCACCACGGTCGCCTGCAAAGGACAAAGCCCCCCGAGAGAGCGCTCAGTGCCGAGGTGTCCGTGTGGCAGGGCCCGAGCGTGGCAGGGAGAGGCCCGGAGAGACCTTGGCAGGGGAGCACGGGGCCTGGTGGGGCTGAAGCTGGCCCTGGGCCAGGTTTCCGGCCAGCGCCTGAGGCAGGCAGATGCAGTGGGGGAAGGAGGATGGAGAGCTGCTGGAGAGGCGGCCTTGGGGCCAGCAAAGGCCAGTTGCGGAAACTCACAGCCAGGGCAAAGACAGCCGTTTTGTCCCCATCCAAGGTGCACGTGCTGTACTCTGGCCAGCTCCCCAGCACATCCAGGAGGATCAGCTGCACTGGCTCCGCGGTCCTGGACGAGCACATGATGGTCTTCCACATGGAGGTGGCAGCTCTGCGGGATTAGAGCTCTGTCTCAGGGGGGATCTCAGACACAGCAGCGTGGCCTGGGCATCCCTAGGGGCCTGGGCTGAGCGCCGGCTCTTCCTCTGCCCACTGGCCCTTGCCAGCAGCAGCCAGGCAGCCAAGCTGTGTGAGGACGGGCCCTGAGGGGCAGCAAGGCAGCATGGCAGCAGGCTAAGGGGCTGACGTGCCAGGGCTGGGAAAGGCAGCAGCCAGAGGGTTCTGGAACTCTCTAGCTCAGACACCTGGGCCAGGCGATACAGGGTGATGGGCTTGGGAGGCCTGAGCCCTCTGGGCAGGTGGGCCCCATACCTGTCACAGGACGGGGCCACACGCAGGAGCGTCACGACTGCGTCAGCCGGCTGTGCTTTGGTGAGTTTCAGCAGGGCCTTGTCCAGCCTGTGCTGGGCAGAATCATTGGCCAGGAGCCATCGGTGAATGTACCTCACCATGGCAGGCACCTGCGGGAGGCACGGGGAGACTTGGAAAGCTGCCAGAGAGAGCAATGTCCCCAGGCTCCCCAGAGAAGTGCTTTCCTTGCCAGCGCACTGCCATGGCCTCAAAGGCTCTGAGGGAGCAGCAGGCGTGGCTGGGGAAGCCACGTGACTCCTGGGGGAACTGAAGCCTGGCCCCAGGCTGCTTACTTGTTCTGGCCTGGCAACACCCTTCTCCAGGAGCAAATCCAGCAGGGCGGCACTGGTCTCATGCTTGAGGAGCTCGGAGTGAGCTGTGAGCCCAGTGCCCATGGTGCGGGTCTCTTCCTGCTGAATGCTCCGGATGAAGTGGCAGACGAGCTGTAGGAGAAGGGCAAGAAGCCGCGGATGTTGCATGGAGTGCTGCACACACGGTGCTGGGCTGAGCAGGGACAGCAGGCCCAGCCCGGGTGGGGGTGGCTGCAGGTACCTGCGCTGTTCGATGGAAGCGGCCACGGCTGGATTCCTGCTCATGTGTGCGCTCCACAGCTTCATCTGGCAAAGAGGGAGCGCAGCCAGAGCTGAGGGGCTGCGGGAGAGGCCGGAGAACACAGCCCAGCCCTGCACTCCCCAGGCAGGGAGAGCCCTGCGATGCCCCAGGGGGATGGAGCGAGGCCGCTGAGGGGTGTCTGCCTGGCGCCTCTTCCGGCCTGTCCGTGGG
This sequence comes from Zonotrichia albicollis, assembly GCF_047830755.1. Lineage (NCBI taxonomy): Eukaryota > Metazoa > Chordata > Aves > Passeriformes > Passerellidae > Zonotrichia > Zonotrichia albicollis. Next base: position 5,708,612 of record NC_133850.1, read on the forward strand.
CATTTCCCCAGGGGATTGCATGGCATGGCATGGCATGGCATGGCATGGCATGGCATGGCATGGCATGGCATGGGGCCAAGTTGGCTGCAGGCTCCAGGCCTGCAGCCCAGTTCTGCCACTCACCCCCCTGTGGTGGATGGAAGGGCACCACCTCTTCAGTCTCCTGTGCTGGGGCTGCTCCAGGGCCGCCTTCCTCCTCCTCCACCCAGGCCATCTTGGGCACTCTCGGGGGTCTCTGCTCCATGTCTGTGGCTGGAGCTACTTGCAGGAGAGGTGCCCTGGGAAAGCTCCAGGGCACCAAGTCCCACGCTCTGCCCTTGAGGGCAGCTGCAGAATAGAAGCCTTGGAAGGCCACGGGTCACCGAGTCCTGTGCTCTGGCCTTGAGCTCAGCTGCAGGAAGAACGCTGCAGAAAAGCTCCTGGTCAGACGGGAACGAGTGCGCTGTGTGGGGGCTCCTCACAGCACTGCTCTGTCCCGTTGTGCCCCGCTGTTTGCTCCCAGCACCGGGCAAGCTTCTATTTCCCACGTGTCACAAAGGGGCCTTGGAGACCGGGTTCCGTTCCATGGCACGGTGACCGTGCTGCAGCGTGCCACCCAGGGCCCTTGCACACACTGCCTCCTGCCCTGGGGCCGGCCCCAGCCCCGCTAAAGTGGCCCAGCTTGGAAGGAATCCCTGGCCCCAGGTGTCTAAGACAGCCTGACAGAATCTTTAGGAAGGGCTCAGACCATAAGCAAAGGCCGCCCTGCTCTGCGGGCTCAGGCCTATCCCCATATCTTTCCCCGAGAGCATTTGAATTTCTAAATGAGAATCATTTGAAGGGAGGGGATTTACATTTTCCATTCCAGAGAAGACTTCTGCCTTCCTTAGCAGACACCTCTCTCTTCAAACCAAGACAATTCTTTGTCATCTTGACGATGCGCAGTTGCTGGGAAGCCCCGTTTTACTCCAGGGACCTTAAGAACCATTCCCAGCAACTGGGAAAATCCTAGGTGTTCCATCCACCCATAGATGAGCTCTCCAAATTTGCCCCGAAAGTGGGTCCAGCTTTTATAGGCCAAAAAGAGCAAGTCCAAGTGACTCGATGATATTTTTTAGCCGGGATAGCCCTGCAGCTGATGGCACACTTCACAGTCAGCAGGGGACACAGCTAGGCCAAAGCCCAGACCTCTTCTGGGAAACTTTCTCTTCAAACACCCTTCAAACAAGCCTCCATGCAAGTCAGTTGGGAAAGTTTCTTCAAATGATCCATTTCTGGCACCTGACTACACAGGGTTATGTGAAAGATTCTAAAGCAGCCGCTCTGGAGTCAGAGAGGCAGCCCTGAGAGTCCTTGTCATCTATTTGTAGCTAAATCCCACTTTTGGGGAGTTGAAGGAGTTTGGAACGAGCTAGAGAGCGGACCTCTGAGTTTTTTAGATGATGCCATTGCTTTTTCTTCTCTTCTACATAGGCAGGAAGGGTGAGTTGGGCTCACATCTCCACCGCATGGCTCACAGGGCCGCAAGACTTGTAGTTACAAGAGCTTTGAAGGATTTCTTGGCCAAGAAGACACGGCCAACAAGGATTTTTATGTTTTGGACCCAATCTTCAAGATTTCATCTTACGGACTCATGCTCTCGGAGTGTCTAGCTGGTCAGAGTGACCGCAAGATAAGTTAGAAAGTCCCTTTTCCCAGCCCGGTGGTGGAAGAAGGAGTCAGAGCTCTTCATTTCTCAGTCTCAAGGTTGTTGATTGTATCTTATCTATAAAATTCTTTCTCCTGTCCTGCCGAGGTCCGCTCAGCAAGACAGTCTAAGGCACTCTGCCTCCTCTGGGGTGGTGTTATCTTTTTCTACTAAAAACTACCTGTACAATAGTTACAATTACTTTCCAATCCCTATCGTCTATGTCGGACAGCGAGCTTCTACTCTAGACCAATCTCAAATGCCAACATCACAGCAGAAGATGGAGGCCAAGAAGAAGGAGAAAGGCTGGACGTGCCCAGATTGCTCCATCTGGCCCCCTGAAGCCCCATTCTAAAAACCCTCAAAATCTAGTTTTCCACTCTGGGATAAATTCACTATCATTCTACTTCAACTTTTGTGGCTGGTCATTCTTCATACAAGGTTGGGGATTGTTTTTTCCAAGGGCTAAATCAAAGGCACAGGGGTCTTGGGCTCTGTGCCAAGCTCTCTGAGCCCTCTGACAGGGTCTCGAGTCCTGCAGGGCAGCCAGAGGAATTTCCTGGGTTCCCACATCATGCTGACAGTGTAAGCTTCCTTAGCCAGTCATGCTATGACACACAAACCTACAGCACTGCATCCTAAACTTCTTGTTTACCATTGTAACTACTTGGATTTTTTCCTAGATCTTGAACTCGAAAACTCTAAACTTTCCTCCACTTCAACTTTCCTCCCCGTGTCGCTGCTATAAACTGGAAATGCGCATTCTCGCTCCTAGCACCTAAGTTTGGGAGCCCTTTGCAAGGTCTCAGATCAAATCCTGTGTTTAATTCTAAGCTTTGCTGACAAGACCAAAGGTCTGAGATTTCTCTGCATTTGGGTTTCCAACAACACTGATGCTGTTAGTTGCAGAGTGCCCAGGATGCGTCTTGCAGGTCAACTCTGGCAAGAACAAGGCGGCTGCCAGGGGGCTGCTTGTGGCCTCTGACAGCCCATTGCCCACGGCTTGCCAGCGGCCCAGCCCCTCAGGGGCTGCCCCAGCCCGGCCAAGCTGCCCGGCAGCAGCGCCGCAGCCCCACAGCAGCTCCAGAGCAGCCCCATGCAGAGGCACCTGGGAGCCCTCAGCAAGGCAGCCGGCAGCACACAGGCAGGAGGACACGGCTGGCGCTTCCTGCCTGGCCCAGGGCTTGTGGCCATCTCCAGGCACCTCTCTGGCAGGGATCCCCGCAGCTCCGGCCCCTGCCCAGCCGCTCTGTGGGCAGCACAAAGGCTTCAGCAGAACCACCAAAGGCCGAGGGGTTTCTGGCCATTTCCCCGGGCCCACTGCACGCCTGCGCAGCTGGCTGAGTGCGAGCATCCTTTTCCCCCTCCTCCCCTATGCCGTACGGACCCTGGGCAGCAAAAGAAAGATCCTGGGAGTCTGTGTATGTTAACATAGTCTATATTTACATGGTAAAAGAAAAAAAAAAAAAAAGAAACAAAAATTCTTTAAGAAACGGAAAATTCCACCTGACTCAGGTGGCCACAACAAAAACAGCTTCTGGGATCAGTTCTCCACAGAGCCCTGGCAGGGCAGGCAGCCGAGCCATGACGGACGAGGCCGTGTCTTCCACGCCCTGCGCAGGTGATTTTGGAGCCACTGGAACCTGGAGATGGGAGCCCGCTCTCCTGACCTGACGATGCACAGCGTTTGAATTGCCAGGCTTCCGACGGCGAGGCTGACGTCGTTCGTTTTGTCTTCAAGGGCTGCGAGAGAGAGGAACAGAGGCACGGTCAGAAGCTGGAGCTGCAGGGAGCCGAGGAAGAGCCCCCTGCCAGGGCCATCCCAGCCGGCTCTTGCCATGGCCAGGAGGGAGAAGGGAGCAAGGGGATCAACCCGAAGCTGCTGGCCACGAATGGCCCGCGTGGCCCTGAAATCTCCGTGTGCTCTGCCCACGGGAGCAGAGCCCACCGCAGCCGGGGCAAGGCTTGCAGCTCCCCCCGGCAGCCCCCGCTGTCAGCCCGCTGCCCTCACTCACCAGCGCAGATCAGCTGCAGCTCTTGCTGCTGCCCCCTCAGGTGCCACCTGGCCATGCCTGTGAACACAGAGCCTGTCATGGCCCCAGCGGCAAAGCTCCCTGCCAGCGCCGCTGCGGCGCTGTGGCCACACGGGCTGCCGGCCCGGCAGGGCTCAGCTCAGCCCATGCGGCACGCTGTCGCCCCAGGGCACGGCTGTCAGAGGGCGGCAGCAGCAATGCCCAGGCCAGGCGGGGCTCCACGGCGCCGGGCGCGGCTGCCGCTGCCGGGGCAGCAGGCGGGGCCGGGGCCGAGCTGCGGCGGGCCGGGGAGGGAGCCCGGGCTCGTAACTCACCCATGAAGCTGATGGCCGCCTCTCGCAGGGGCTCCTGTGGGCTCTCCAGGTAGCGCAGGGCTCGGCGCAGGTGCTCGGCTGCTCTGCTCCTGTCCTCTGCCAGCTGGAGAGAGCGGCAGGAGGGAAGGGTTGGCGCGGGCTCAGCCCCTGGGCCGGGCGCTGCCTGCGCCAAGCCCCGGCCTCCCCCGGCCACACAGCCCTGAGGCGCGGCCAGCAGCCGCTGGCGCCGGGCTCCCGAGAGGGGAGGGGGAGAGGGCCGGCTGCTGCCCTGGGAGCCGCGGTGCCGCCCCTGCCCCGCAGCTCCGCCGGGCCGGGCTTTCATGGGCACCCGGCTCGGGCCCACGGGAGCCTGGAGAGGAGCCCGCGCGGCCTCTGGCTGCAGCAGCGCGCAGGGGCACAGCTGCCCGGCCCGCACACTGAGCACCGCCCTCAGGGGCCTTCTCCTGGCTGAGGTGGGGATTCCAGGCCGTCCTTACCAGGCACTTGCTGAACTTCCACAGTTTCTGCTCCTTCAGCAGCTTTTTGAGATCCCTCCTCTTGATGAACTTGACCGCATAAAGCAGCGTTTCCCGAGAAGCCTGGAGAGCAGCAGAGACGCGGAGATGGCCCCGCAGCCCAGGGCTCGGGACCCGCCTCCCCCTGCCATGGCCTGCAGGAGGCTGCGGTCCACCAGGCGCAGGGCAGGAGGCAGCCGAGCCCCGTGCCAGGCGGACAGCAGCAGCCCACAAGTCCTCACCTCTGCCACATGCTGATTCTCATCATTGCAGTGGAAGAAGAGTGGAAGCAGGCTCTGTTGCACAGGGCTTTCCAAAGGGTTTTCTCTCTCTTCCAAGTACTCCATCATGTCTCGGAAGAGTTTTATGGAGAGCAGCTGTACCTGGCTATTATCCTAGATGAAGAAAAAATGAAAAAACACCTCAGCATTGGCTCCTCCGGGCACCCTGGGCACAGGGCTGGAAATGCACAGGGCACACAGTTTCCAGGCAGCACCCAGTGGCTGTAGCTGGGGGCACAGAGCCTTACGTGGTCAAAGAGCGGCAGGAGTGCCTCAGCCAGCTGCACGGCAATGGGGGTTGACATCAGCATGTGTTTGTGCAGGAGTATAAAGCTGAGTGTGATGAGTGTCATCCCAGCTGTCTCTGCATCTTTGTCGGCCAGTAGGCGCATGAGGCTTTCGGTCAAGCTCCACATTCTTTTGGCCTGTGCGCAACACAAGTCTGTGAAGTCCCACCCTGCTGCCACAGGGCCCAGAGGCCAAAGGACTGTCCTGAAGCACTGGGGTAGCTGAAGCAGGAGGCAGGAGAGCTGGCAGCAGCTGCCCCAGTGCCCAAAGGCCAGGCCAGGCCAAGCGACTGCGTTCCCAGTGCAGCTTCAGCCACCGCCCCCTTCTCACCATTGAGGGATCATCAATGAGCTCCAGAAGGGCCCTGAGCGCCAGGCGACGCCTCTCCCTGCACTCGCTCTGCAGGTACCTTGAAGAGACCTTCACAACACTGTCGCCACATTCACTAGAATCCAGGCACACGAGGACCTGAAAGGCACAGGCCAGTGATGGGGGAGCCGGCCGGCAGGAGCCCGCAGCCGCACAGGGCTGGGCCCAGGACGCAGCAGCAGCAGCAGCACAGGGTGCGGGCACCGTCCCAGGTGTCTGCGGCCACGAGAGGGCAGAGAGCTGGGAGGCAGCACAGCCAGGCAGCGCTGGACACCCGGCTCACCTCCACAAGGAATGCCAGGGCGGGCAGATCCCAGTGTGGCTCCTGTGTGCTGAGCAGCCAGAGGAGGTGGAGTGCAATACTGGAACACAAGCGATGACAAGCGTGGCGCATCTCCCTAGGAGGGCAAAAAAGGGACCAGGAAGCTGAGCAAATCTCTCCAAGGACAGGCTTACAGAGCCTGGTGGTCTTTTACCACCACTCTGCATGGGGACCTGGGCCCTTTAGGAGGTGTCTCTTCCTGTGCTCTCTCCCCTCGCAGCCTTTTCCAGTCTGCTTGGCCGTCCCTCAGTGTGTCCTTAGCTGTCCCTCAGTGTGTCCCAGGGTCTCGGGGAATGTGTGGGACGGCTCGGGCACAGAGCACAAATGGCAGGATCAATGGGGAGAAAGTGAGTCTCACCTGGCCAGCAGACCCATGGCATAGTGGCGGGTGTCAGCACAGAGCAGCGTGTCCCAGCCACGCTTGCCTTCCACTGACAACACCACATCCTTGTACTGCTTTTGGCAGAGCAGGGACTTCAGGGTCTGCACTGCAAACCTGTGTGCACAGCAAAGCCCAGGTCACTCTGGCAGCACTGGCTCCTTTGCAGGCCACGTGTCAGGCAGGGACAGGAGGAGTGGGATGGAGCACCTGTTGGGGCTGATGACAAGACCGTGCTCTTCCAGGCAATCCTTCCAGAAGGTTTGGACCTCCTCTGGCATCTCTTCTGTGCTGGAGAACACTTGGAAGAGCAGATGAACAAAAAGGCGGGGGAAATATGGCCTCACTACACGTGGGACAGAGGACTCTTGGAGGATCTTCCACATCACCACGGTCGCCTGCAAAGGACAAAGCCCCCCGAGAGAGCGCTCAGTGCCGAGGTGTCCGTGTGGCAGGGCCCGAGCGTGGCAGGGAGAGGCCCGGAGAGACCTTGGCAGGGGAGCACGGGGCCTGGTGGGGCTGAAGCTGGCCCTGGGCCAGGTTTCCGGCCAGCGCCTGAGGCAGGCAGATGCAGTGGGGGAAGGAGGATGGAGAGCTGCTGGAGAGGCGGCCTTGGGGCCAGCAAAGGCCAGTTGCGGAAACTCACAGCCAGGGCAAAGACAGCCGTTTTGTCCCCATCCGAGGTGCACGTGCTGTACTCTGGCCAGCTCCCCAGCACATCCAGGAGGATCAGCTGCACTGGCTCCGCGGTCCTGGACGAGCACATGATGGTCTTCCACATGGAGGTGGCAGCTCTGCGGGATTAGAGCTCTGTCTCAGGGGGGATCTCAGACACAGCAGTGTGGCCTGGGCATCCCTAGGGGCCTGGGCTGAGCGCCGGCTCTTCCTCTGCCCACTGGCCCTTGCCAGCAGCAGCCAGGCAGCCAAGCTGTGTGAGGACGGGCCCTGAGGGGCAGCAAGGCAGCATGGCAGCAGGCTAAGGGGCTGACGTGCCAGGGCTGGGAAAGGCAGCAGCCAGAGGGTTCTGGAACTCTCTAGCTCAGACACCTGGGCCAGGCGATACAGGGTGATGGGCTTGGGAGGCCTGAGCCCTCTGGGCAGGTGGGCCCCATACCTGTCACAGGACGGGGCCACACGCAGGAGCGTCACGACTGCGTCAGCCGGCTGTGCTTTGGTGAGTTTCAGCAGGGCCTTGTCCAGCCTGTGCTGGGCAGAATCATTGGCCAGGAGCCATCGGTGAATGTACCTCACCATGGCAGGCACCTGCGGGAGGCACGGGGAGACTTGGAAAGCTGCCAGAGAGAGCAATGTCCCCAGGCTCCCCAGAGAAGTGCTTTCCTTGCCAGCGCACTGCCATGGCCTCAAAGGCTCTGAGGGAGCAGCAGGCGTGGCTGGGGAAGCCACGTGACTCCTGGGGGAACTGAAGCCTGGCCCCAGGCTGCTTACTTGTTCTGGCCTGGCAACACCCTTCTCCAGGAGCAAATCCAGCAGGGCGGCACTGGTCTCATGCTTGAGGAGCTCGGAGTGAGCTGTGAGCCCAGTGCCCATGGTGCGGGTCTCTTCCTGCCGAATGCTCCGGATGAAGTGGCAGACGAGCTGTAGGAGAAGGGCAAGAAGCCGCGGATGTTGCATGGAGTGCTGCACACACGGTGCTGGGCTGAGCAGGGACAGCAGGCCCAGCCCGGGTGGGGGTGGCTGCAGGTACCTGCGCTGTTCGATGGAAGCGGCCACGGCTGGATTCCTGCTCATATGTGCGCTCCACAGCTTCATCTGGCAAAGAGGGAGCGCAGCCAGAGCTGAGGGGCTGCGGGAGAGGCCGGAGAACACAGCCCAGCCCTGCACTCCCCAGGCAGGGAGAGCCCTGCGATGCCCCAGGGGGATGGAGCGAGGCCGCTGAGGGGTGTCTGCCTGGCGCCTCTTCCGGCCTGTCCGTGGGCATTTCCCCAGGGGATTGCATGGCATGGCATGGCATGGCATGGCATGGCATGGCATGGCATGGCATGGGGCCAAGTTGGCTGCAGGCTCCAGGCCTGCAGCCCAGTTCTGCCACTCACCCCCCTGTGGTGGATGGAAGGGCACCACCTCTTCAGTCTCCTGTGCTGGGGCTGCTCCAGGGCCGCCTTCCTCCTCCTCCACCCAGGCCATCTTGGGCACTCTCGGGGGTCTCTGCTCCATGTCTGTGGCTGGAGCTACTTGCAGGAGAGGTGCCCTGGGAAAGCTCCAGGGCACCAAGTCCCACGCTCTGCCCTTGAGGGCAGCTGCAGAATAGAAGCCTTGGAAGGCCACGGGTCACCGAGTCCTGTGCTCTGGCCTTGAGCTCAGCTGCAGGAAGAACGCTGCAGAAAAGCTCCTGGTCAGACGGGAACGAGTGCGCTGTGTGGGGGCTCCTCACAGCACTGCTCTGTCCCGTTGTGCCCCGCTGTTTGCTCCCAGCACCGGGCAAGCTTCTATTTCCCACGTGTCACAAAGGGGCCTTGGAGACCGGGTTCCGTTCCATGGCACGGTGACCGTGCTGCAGCGTGCCACCCAGGGCCCTTGCACACACTGCCTCCTGCCCTGGGGCCGGCCCCAGCCCCGCTAAAGTGGCCCAGCTTGGAAGGAATCCCTGGCCCCAGGTGTCTAAGACAGCCTGACAGAATCTTTAGGAAGGGCTCAGACCATAAGCAAAGGCCGCCCTGCTCTGCGGGCTCAGGCCTGTAGTAAACCCCTCAGGTTTAGCCAGGGCCTCTTGGAGAATAGAATGCTGACACAGCAGCAAAGAAGTTTCCTGTCTCCAGGGACATCCGCCTTGTACCTTATCCCTATAGCCATGTAAGGCAATATTGTGTTAAACCCTACTATTGGTCACTTATGGTCACTCTAACACCTTTGCCATTGGTCAGGATTGGATCCAGGCCAAGGGTATAAAAGTAGCATACTGTACCCCTACTAACTCGGAAGAAAAAGAGCTGAGACCCTTCACGGACCCCTACAATAAAGCCATACTCGTGGAACAGCCAGCGTCTTCTGCTTCTCCTCTCTCTACCGTCTGCTGGAGCCTTAGGCCAAGGGAAAAGCTACCTAGCAAGCAAAGCTGAAATCACAAGAGCTGCCTAATCACTAAGAGCTGAATATCTCCCTGCTTGCTAGGGGCTAACCCACGGCCTTGGTCTGAGAGCGAGCTGGCTTCTAGCACCCAGTCCCCTTGGGGACTGAGCTCTGGAGCTGTAACAGCTTGCATAGGATAAGACCAAGCTAGGCTCATTTAAGTGGCCGCCCAAACGTGTCGTCGGACCCTGGCCCCCAGGAGCGAAGCGTCACCAGAGCATCGGAGCCTTTCAGGGCCTCCAGTTATTGCCGGTTTGGGAAGCCTCTCCTTCTGCGAAAGGACTTTTCGTTTTAGAAAATCTTCTCTGCGGAAGGCTCAATTCGACCCTCAACAATACATCTGGACGAGATAAAGTCTGAGGAGAATTGAGGAGCAGACTCCCTTCCACAGACCCGTGACCCCAAAGGACGTAAGTATTAAGTTTGCGCGCATACCTTGGGTGCTCTAAAAATCTTTTTCGTTTTTTTTTCTTTTTTTTTCTCGTTTTTCTGTGGAAAGGGCTTGAAAATCATGGGTACTTGTTTAAGCACTCTAAGACTAACAACACGTGAGAGAGAGTTATATTTAACCATTGTAGAAACCTTATCTGTTAACAACTTCACTTTTTCTAAAGGTAGTCTGTCAAAAAAGACTCTTAAAAAATTTGTATCTTGGATGGTGCTGAATTTCCCTGAAACTGATAAGACCACAATTACTGAAAATTCCTTTTGGGATACAGTTGGAAACACCATTTATATGTCTCAAACAAAACAGGACTTTTCTGTTACTAACTTCTTACCTTTATTTCATATAATAACAAAAACGATTGAAAAATCGAACTCTGAAAAAAGTTCCAAACTAACAGATCTTTCCTCTTCATATGCTAATTGCGCTGATAAGATAACAGAGGAATGTGCCCTCCAGGCCACAGAGTCACTGGGCGCTGCAGAACTTACTGCAGAAACCACCTCGGAGGCAGAAGCCAAGCAGGCCGCCCCCACATTCCCCCCCCTCGCGGGACCCGCGCTGCCCAACTCCCCGTTTCCTGCAGCCCCCCATCTCCCCGGCTCCGTTTCCTTCCCGCGTCCGGCCTCGGGGGCCCCGTTCCCTGTCCCTGCCGCTGTACCCTCCGCTGCGACCACCCCTCCCCCCGCGCCCGTGCTGCCGTTGCCTACCCCCGCGCCGCCGTTCCCCGCCCCCGGTTGCTCCGTCGCGGTACCCCCCGCTCCCGCTGCTGTCCCCGCCCTGCCCCCCGCTCCCCCCGCCGCGCCCGCCGCGTTCCCCGGTCCCGTTATCGCCGCCGCCCCCCCCAACCCTGCGCTGCTATCCTCCACCCCCGCGACCGCCCTCCCATCCGTCACCGCCCCCGCTCCCGCTCCCACCGAGACCGCCCCGGCCCTCCCGCCCCCTCCTGCCACATTCCCGAGCCATGCCCACAACCTGTCCTCCTGCGCCGAGCCGCACACATGTGCAGTAACATCAGCTCACCCTACACCTGTCGTATCCCAAACCAGGGGCATTGCTAGCGCACCCCCAAATCCCCCAGGCGTGCATCCACAGCCCCCATACCCCCCCTGCCCCCACCCGTCCCTCCAACCCCTGACCCAACCCTCCTGCCACCCGAACGGATCAGAGACCACCTGTGGTGTCCCCCCCCCGACCCAATCCGGTCCCTGCTGCTCCAGGGCTACCCCTCACCCAACAACGCTAACTTCGGGCCAGTCACTGAAAAGGGTGAAAAATCCTTCTAAACGAAAGAAAAGGAATTCACGGGTAGCATGTGCCTCACAGTGTTCCTCAGACAATGAGAGCTCTTCTGATGAATCTGATTTTGATGCGATTAATATAGACCCATGGGCTCTTATTAAGATAGAAGCTACAAAGTCTGGGAACTGGGACCTAGCACAGAAAATCACAGCCTTTCCGGTCGAGTACAGGCAAGGAAGGAATGGTGGGGAATCTAATATCAAGGCATGGAAACCAATTTCTAATAAGGAACTGGTACAATTGAGAAATATAGCCAAGGAACATGGACGTAGTTCACATATCTTTAGAAATTTCCTAGAAGCCATGTTCTCTGCACATGTCTTGCTTCCTCACGATGTAAAAAATATTTCACAATGCCTTCTGTCACCGGCAGAATATTTGTTATGGGATAGGCATTGGAAGAAACACTTAAAAACGTTATCAGATTCATATACTGCCGATGCTACTAAGACCAACTTCACAGTAGAACAATTGGCTGGTGAAGGAGACTTTCAAAAGCCAGCAGAACAAATGGAAACTCTGAATAAAGAAGCGCTGCAGGATGTAGCAATTGCAGCAAAAACCTCCTTGCTTCTTATGCAGGATGAGTCAATGCCAACAATGCATTTTTCTACTATAAAACAAGGCATTGAAGAAAGCTTTATAAAATTTGTGGACAAACTTAAAGATGCTTTGGAGAAACAAATAGAGAGTACTGAGGCAAGAAAGGAACTCTTATGTAAGCTTGCTTTCAGCAACTCAAATGAGAAATGCAAGGCCGTTTTGAGGTCTTTAACTGTGGATACAGACCCTACTATAGAGCAAATGTTAGAATGCTGTACACGTCACATGTCCACTGAAAATACAGTGGCGCAAGCAGTTGCTAAGGGTATTGCTGAAGGAGTTTCTGGTGCATATGCAGTGATAACCTCTAAAGAACAAGCTAAATGCTATCACTGTGGAGAGCTAGGACATTATATAAAGGACTGTCCTGAAAGAACACCCTCCCGATACCATCGGAATTATAATCAAAGACCCCAACAGCAGCAACACTATCAATCGCGTCCTTTAAACTCCTTGAGGCGCCCGTCCGACCTTCGGGCGCAGAATACAAATCAAAGGCCACCAAGACCCAATCACGCACAAACCCAGGCTGCTCCAGACCGAAAGGAGAAGCCCCAACCCACGGGACAACCCAGAGAGGTACCCGCCGACAACTGGTAACTGCTTTGTCCATTGACTTTAATGATAAGAATGTTCACCGTGTTCCTACAGGAAAATATGGACCTAAAGGGAGTCCTTCAGACATTTTAATTACAGGTGATTCGGTTAATACTCCGAAGGAAATCTTCGTTGTTCCGGAAGTGTTGACAGTGCAGCCGGGACAAGAGATCCTCGTGCAGGTATACTGCATAGACTTACCATTTTTTCTTTCTAAAGGAACTCCAATAGCACAGGCATTTTTACTCCCAAAAAATCACAGGGAACAGATTCCTCTCAACCCTACAGCAATGTGGGCACAAGTCATGGGACCATCCAAGCCTACCATCGAGTGCGGCCTCTCCCACAAAGGAGAGAAGACCCACCTGCCAGGGATGCTGGACACCGGTGCAGATGTGACCATCATCGCCCGTTCAGATTGGCCAGCACACTGGGATCTACAACCTGTTGCAGGCATGATTTCCGGGATTGGTGGAACTACAGTATCCATGAGGAGCAAGAACAACATCCTGGTTGAAGGGCCAGAAGGCAAGCTGGCAACCATCCGTCCATTTGTGGTAAGGGCCCCCATTACCCTTTGGGGACGTGACATTTTATCCCAGTGGGGTGCTTCCCTACGTATTCCCATTCAGGATTTCTGACTGGGGCCACTGAGTTGAGCGCGCTGCCAGAAATACCCTGTCTCACCTGGAAAAGCCACAAGCCAATCTGGACTGAGCAGTGGCCCCTAAAGAAAGCCAAGCTGCGCGCCCTAAACGTCCTCGTGGAAGAACAGCTCAAAAAAGGCCACATAGTGGAGTCCGACAGCCCTTGGAACTCTCCAGTCTTCGTTCTACCAAAGCCAGGTACAAACAAGTGGAGACTTCTCCATGACCTTCGCAGAATCAACGAAGTCATCGAGGACATGGGCCCTCTTCAGCCTGGCTTGCCCTCCCCATCGATGCTGCCTAGAGACTGGACACTTGCTATCATAGACATTAAGGACTGTTTCTTCAGTATACCACTACATCCAGAAGATGCTCCACGGTTTGCTTTTTCCGTTCCCTCTATTAACAAGGAAGCTCCGCTCAAAAGATATCATTGGCGTTATCTTCCTCAGGGATTGAAAAACTTGCCAACTATTTGCCAGTGGTACGTGTCTCACATCCTGTCTCCCATTCGGAAATCATTTCCAGACGCCATCATTTATCACTATATGGATGACATTCTGGTGTGTGCTTCAGACAAAGCTTACTTGGACAAAACAATCAAAAAGACTGTTGAAGCCATTGAAAAGGCAGGAATGGAAATTCGTGAGGACAAAATTCAGTACACCGAGCCATGGACTTACCTTGGAGTCCAGATCCGGGAAAGAACTATCCTACCTCAGCAGATCGTCATCAACGACGACCCAAAAACCCTCAGGGACTTACACAGCCTGTGTGGATCCATCAACTGGGTACGTCCACTGCTAGGAATTACATCAGAGGACCTTGCTCCCTTGTTCAATCTTCTTCGTGGACCCAAGGAACTGGACTCTCCCTGCACTCTCACAGAGGAAGCCAGAGGTGCCATCATCAAAGTCCAGGAAGCCCTGTCTTCACGCAAAGCCCATCGCTACGAGCCTAGTCTGCCTTTCCAGTTCATCATCCTGGGAAAAGCACCCAGATTCCATGGACTGATCTTCCAATGGGACCCTCAGCTGCGAGATCCTTTGTTGATACTGGAATGGGTTTTTACAAGTAGCCAGCCCACAAAGACACTTACCACCTACCAGGAGATTATAGCACACTTAATAAAAAAGGCTAGGACTCGCCTTTGCTCCCTTTCAGGGTGTGATTTTGAATGCATATATTTGCCAATAACCCTTAAAGACTTTGAGGATTTGATCAAGACCAATGCGAGTCTACAGTTTGCTCTGGACAGTTATACGGGTCAAACTTCATCAGACATCCCAGAACACAAGCTTTTCAACCAGAATGAAACTTTCCATTTGATTCCAAAACGAATCCAAAGTAGAAATCCTCTCAAGGCTCTAACTCTATTTACAGATGGCTCAGGGTCATCCCACAAGTCGGTGATTACTTGGAGAGACCCCCAAACACAAGAATGGCAATCTGACGTGGAAACAGTAGAAGGATCGCCACAAATTGCAGAATTAGCAGCTGTCGTCAGAGCCTTTGAAAAATTTAAAAACGAGCCGTTCAATCTGGTCACAGATTCAGCTTATGTTGCGGGAATAGCTATGAGAGCGGAACATGCTCTTCTCAAAGAGGTCTCTAACCCAAAGTTATACCAATTGCTCTCTAAATTAATACAATTGATATCCCACAGAAAACAACCTTATCACATAATGCATGTAAGGTCGCACACGGACCTCCCAGGTGTTGTTGCAGAAGGCAACAGGAAAGCAGATGCATTAGCTATGGCAGCAGAAACTGCTAATGTTCCTAACATCTTTGCTCAGGCAAAGCTGTCACATGCGTTCTTTCATCAAAATGTACCTGCCCTGATGAGAATGTTTAAGCTCTCGAAGGATCAGGCAAAAGCTATCGTGGCTACCTGTCCGAACTGTCAAAACTACCAGATACCATCAATGGGTACGGGAGTCAATCCCCGAGGTCTGAATAGCTGTCAGCTGTGGCAGACAGATGTAACTCACTTTGCACCTTTTGGAAGGTCAAAGTATGTGCATGTTTCGGTTGACACGTTCTCAGGAGCAGTGTTTGCATCATCACATGCAGGAGAAAAGACCATGCACACAATAAAACACTTTCTCCTCGCTTTTGCCACCCTGGGTGTACCAAAGGAGATTAAAACAGATAATGGGCCAGCCTATACCTCCCACAAGTTGAAGGAGTTCTTCAATGAATGGGGCATAGCACACAAGACGGGCATACCTGTAAACCCCACAGGACAATCCATCGTGGAAAGGACACATCAAACCCTCAAAAGAGTCCTCGAGCAACAGAACAGGAACACGAAAATCACATCTCCAGTGGAGAGACTTTGCAAGGCTCTCTATGTCATCAACTTCCTGAACTGCACAGTGTCAGAGCCTGACCCACCAATACTTCGCCACTTTGCGA
The DNA here is from genome assembly GCF_047830755.1 of Zonotrichia albicollis. Taxonomy (NCBI): domain Eukaryota; kingdom Metazoa; phylum Chordata; class Aves; order Passeriformes; family Passerellidae; genus Zonotrichia; species Zonotrichia albicollis. The sequence goes on from NC_133850.1 coordinate 5,723,860, forward strand.
ATACCACAAAAGCAAAGCTCACGGAGAAACCACCCGTGCTCGTGAAAGATCCTGAAACACACCAAATCTCAGGGCCTCATCAGTTGATTACCTGGGGAAGAGGTTATGCATGCGTGCTACTACCATCAGGTCCAAGGTGGTACCCAGGAAAATACGTAAAACCATACTTAGGCACAGCGAACACTACTACAGACGAGGACAAGAATTCTCCTGAGGCAAACACAAGACCACCTCAAAACCAAACCAGCTCAGCCTGGAGACGAAGGCGTCGCTGAACACCCACAAACACAAGAACAGACCGCCCCATTACAAGGCAGCAGACAAAACAGAAAGTCAAATAACAGTCTACTGTAATAGGCCACAGATAGCCTTAACACAAAAGTGTTCTCTGAATTATGTGTTATTACACTGTGTATTGTATAGTAAAAAGTATTATTCCCTTTCCCTAACCTTAAAACCTCATAACCTTCTACCCGCTCCTCCTCCTGTAGTGCAGCTTAGAAATTAAAAGAAAAAGGGGGGGAGGAGGGGAACACAGAAAAGAACAAGGCAGAAATCCCTCTCATCATAAAGATAACAAATTGTGCTTATATTCCCTATCAGAAGCCCTAATCCTGCCCAAAGATGAAAAATATCTCCGTCGGTGCTGTCCTCACCGCTGCCTGGATGCTCTACACCGTACCGCGTGCCTTCGGCTGGATTAGTCCTCAGCCTAGCCATAATGTTTGGGTAACCTTAGCAAAAACATTAAAACAAGACAATATGTGCTTGTCTATGGGAAGCATAGATAATCCACTTTCTACATGTCTAGTAGGAATCCCCTTTATAGCAGACGATTGGCCGGTCCAGAACTCAGAGGTTCTCCGCACCACAGGTAAGAGACCCAATGGGGCTGATACTTGGGATGAGTGGACAAAAATTCTGCCAGATGCTCGAGAGGAACCCCAAGAATTGGATCTATTGGGATCCTCCAAGGCCACATATTGTGTCAAATTTTACTATAGGCGTCCGAAAAATGATTGGCCAGAAATTGACCAACACAAAAACACATATCGAAAAGATGTATCACCAGTAAACAAAGCCTATAACCCTCATGATTGGTGCAATTACACTGCACGTGTAATTTCTGTGTCCTCTCTCCATCCCAAAGTATTACCCAAGGGAATGTTTCTCATCTGTGGTGACAGAGTATGGGCAGGGATCCCCTCCCGACTCCAGGGAGGTCCCTGTACTCTGGGAAAACTTTCTACCCTTACTCCAAACATCACCCTATTACATAATTGGAAAAAAGAAAGAGAATCAAAACGTGAAAAAAGGTCATACACTGAATTCGATGAAAATTGTGATCCGAGATTATACGATTGGAACAGACAAAAAAAGATTGCAGTCTCTCTGTTTTTACCCTGGATAGCTGCAGCTAAAGCCCTCGGTGAAATCAGTCACCTTGGGTGCTGGCTCAGTAAACAAGCTAACGCCACATCAGCAGCCCTGAGTGATCTCTTAAAGGAAGAAGAAACCACAAGACAAGCTTCACTCCAAAACCGAGCAGCAATCGACTTCCTGCTGCTTGCCCACGGACATGGATGTGAGGACTTCGAAGGAATGTGTTGCTTCAACCTCTCTTCACGTTCGGAATCCATCCATGCGAACATCCAGAAACTGAAAGATCTTGTGAAGGACTTGAAAGTAGAAAGAATCCCAGATTGGGTCAATGAAATTTTCGGGCAATGGGGACTAACAGGATGGGCCGCATCTTTAGTTAAGGGATTTTTGTTGATTCTCCTTGTAATTTTTACAGTGTTAGTTATGTTCATGTGTCTTGTTCACTGTTTCAAAAGAACTCTCGCGAATGCATTTTTTGTAAAAACAGAAAGTGGAGTTGTAGTAAACCCCTCAGGTTTAGCCAGGGCCCCTTGGAGAATAGAATGCTGACACAGCAGCAAAGAAGTTTCCTGTCTCCAGGGACATCCGCCTTGTACCTTATCCCTATAGCCATGTAAGGCAATATTGTGTTAAACCCTACTATTGGTCACTTATGGTCACTCTAACACCTTTGCCATTGGTCAGGATTGGATCCAGGCCAAGGGTATAAAAGTAGCATACTGTACCCCTACTAACTCGGAAGAAAAAGAGCTGAGACCCTTCACGGACCCCTACAATAAAGCCATACTCGTGGAACAGCCAGCGTCTTCTGCTTCTCCTCTCTCTACCGTCTGCTGGAGCCTTAGGCCAAGGGAAAAGCTACCTAGCAAGCAAAGCTGAAATCACAAGAGCTGCCTAATCACTAAGAGCTGAATATCTCCCTGCTTGCTAGGGGCTAACCCACGGCCTTGGTCTGAGAGCGAGCTGGCTTCTAGCACCCAGTCCCCTTGGGGACTGAGCTCTGGAGCTGTAACAGCTTGCATAGGATAAGACCAAGCTAGGCTCATTTACAGGCCTATCCCCATATCTTTCCCTGAGAGCATTTGAATTTCTAAATGAGAATCATTTGAAGGGAGGGGATTTACATTTTCCATTCCAGAGAAGACTTCTGCCTTCCTTAGCAGACACCTCTCTCTTCAAACCAAGACAATTCTTTGTCATCTTGACGATGCGCAGTTGCTGGGAAGCCCCGATTTACTCCAGGGACCTTAAGAACCATTCCCAGCAACTGGGAAAATCCTAGGTGTTCCATCCACCCATAGATGAGCTCTCCAAATTTGCCCCGAAAGTGGGTCCAGCTTTTATAGGTCAAAAAGAGCAAGTCCAAGTGACTCGATGATATTTTTTAGCCGGGATAGCCCTGCAGCTGATGGCACACTTCACAGTCAGCAGGGGACACAGCTAGGCCAAAGCCCAGACCTCTTCTGGGAAACTTTCTCTTCAAACACCCTTCAAACACGCCTCCATGCAAGTCAGTTGGGAAAGTTTCTTCAAATGATCCATTTCTGGCACCTGACTACACAGGGTTATGTGAAAGATTCTAAAGCAGCCGCTCTGGAGTCAGAGAGGCAGCCCTGAGAGTCCTTGTCATCTATTTGTAGCTAAATCCCACTTTTGGGGAGTTGAAGGAGTTTGGAACGAGCTAGAGAGCGGACCTCTGAGTTTTTTAGATGATGCCATTGCTTTTTCTTCTCTTCTACATAGGCAGGAAGGGTGAGTTGGGCTCACATCTCCACCGCATGGCTCACAGGGCCGCAAGACTTGTAGTTACAAGAGCTTTGAAGGATTTCTTGGCCAAGAAGACACGGCCAACAAGGATTTTTATGTTTTGGACCCAATCTTCAAGATTTCATCTTACGGACTCATGCTCTCGGAGTGTCTAGCTGGTCAGAGTGACCGCGAGATAAGTTAGAAAGTCCCTTTTCCCAGCCCGGTGGTGGAAGAAGGAGTCAGAGCTCTTCATTTCTCAGTCTCAAGGTTGTTGATTGTATCTTATCTATAAAATTCTTTCTCCTGTCCTGCCGAGGTCCGCTCAGCAAGACAGTCTAAGGCACTCTGCCTCCTCTGGGGTGGTGTTATCTTTTTCTACTAAAAACTACCTGTACAATAGTTACAATTACTTTCCAATCCCTATCGTCTATGTCGGACAGCGAGCTTCTACTCTAGACCAATCTCAAATGCCAACATCACAGCAGAAGATGGAGGCCAAGAAGAAGGAGAAAGGCTGGACGTGCCCAGATTGCTCCATCTGGCCCCCTGAAGCCCCATTCTAAAAACCCTCAAAATCTAGTTTTCCACTCTGGGATAAATTCACTATCATTCTACTTCAACTTTTGTGGCTGGTCATTCTTCATACAAGGTTGGGGATTGTTTTTTCCAAGGGCTAAATCAAAGGCACAGGGGTCTTGGGCTCTGTGCCAAGCTCTCTGAGCCCTCTGACAGGGTCTCGAGTCCTGCAGGGCAGCCAGAGGAATTTCCTGGGTTCCCACATCATGCTGACAGTGTAAGCTTCCTTAGCCAGTCATGCTATGACACACAAACCTACAGCACTGCATCCTAAACTTCTTGTTTACCATTGTAACTACTTGGATTTTTTCCTAGATCTTGAACTCGAAAACTCTAAACTTTCCTCCACTTCAACTTTCCTCCCCGTGTCGCTGCTATAAACTGGAAATGCGCATTCTCGCTCCTAGCACCTAAGTTTGGGAGCCCTTTGCAAGGTCTCAGATCAAATCCTGTGTTTAATTCTAAGCTTTGCTGACAAGACCAAAGGTCTGAGATTTCTCTGCATTTGGGTTTCCAACAACACTGATGCTGTTAGTTGCAGAGCGCCCAGGATGCGTCTTGCAGGTCAACTCTGGCAGGAACAAGGCGGCTGCCAGGGGGCTGCTTGTGGCCTCTGACAGCCCATTGCCCACGGCTTGCCAGCGGCCCAGCCCCTCAGGGGCTGCCCCAGCCCGGCCAAGCTGCCCGGCAGCAGCGCCGCAGCCCCACAGCAGCTCCAGAGCAGCCCCATGCAGAGGCACCTGGGAGCCCTCAGCAAGGCAGCCGGCAGCACACGGGCAGGAGGACACGGCTGGCGCTTCCTGCCTGGCCCAGGGCTTGTGGCCATCTCCAGGCACCTCTCTGGCAGGGATCCCCGCAGCTCCGGCCCCTGCCCAGCCGCTCTGTGGGCAGCACAAAGGCTTCAGCAGAACCACCAAAGGCCGAGGGGTTTCTGGCCATTTCCCCGGGCCCACTGCACGCCTGCGCAGCTGGCTGAGTGCGAGCATCCTTTTCCCCCTCCTCCCCTATGCCGTACGGACCCTGGGCAGCAAAAGAAAGATCCTGGGAGTCTGTGTATGTTAACATAGTCTATATTTACATGGTAAAAGAAAAAAAAAAAAAAAAAGAAACAAAAATTCTTGAAGAAACGGAAAATTCCACCTGACTCAGGTGGCCACAACAAAAACAGCTTCTGGGATCAGTTCTCCACAGAGCCCTGGCAGGGCAGGCAGCCGAGCCATGACGGACGAGGCCGTGTCTTCCACGCCCTGCGCAGGTGATTTTGGAGCCACTGGAACCTGGAGATGGGAGCCCGCTCTCCTGACCTGACGATGCACAGCGTTTGAATTGCCAGGCTTCCGACGGCAAGGCTGACGTCGTTCGTTTTGTCTTCAAGGGCTGCGAGAGAGAGGAACAGAGGCACGGTCAGAAGCTGGAGCTGCAGGGAGCCGAGGAAGAGCCCCCTGCCAGGGCCACAACAGCCGGCTCTTGCCATGGCCAGGAGGGAGAAGGGAGCAAGGGGATCAGCCCGAAGCTGCTGGCCACGAATGGCCCGCGTGGCCCTGAAATCTCCGTGTGCTCTGCCCACGGGAGCAGAGCCCTCCGCAGCCGGGGCAGGGCTTGCAGCTCCCCCCGGCAGCCCCCGCTGTCAGCCCGCTGCCCTCACTCACCAGCGCAGATCAGCTGCAGCTCTTGCTGCTGCCCCCTCAGGTGCCGCCCGGCCATGCCTGTGAACACAGAGCCTGTCATGGCCCCAGCGGCACAGCTCCCTGCCAGCGCCGCTGCGGCGCTGTGGCCACACGGGCTGCCGGCCCGGCAGGGCTCAGCTCAGCCCATGCGGCACGCTGTCGCCCCAGGGCACGGCTGTCAGAGGGCGGCAGCAGCAATGCCCAGGCCAGGCGGGGCTTCACGGCGCCGGGCGCGGCTGCCGCTGCCGGGGCAGCAGGCGGGGCCGGGGCCGAGCTGCGGCGGGCCGGGGAGGGAGCCCGGGCTCGTAACTCACCCATGAAGCTGATGGCCGCCTCTCGCAGGGGCTCCTGTGGGCTCTCCAGGTAGCGCAGGGCTCGGCGCAGGTGCTCGGCTGCTCTGCTCCTGTCCTCTGCCAGCTGGAGAGAGCGGCAGGAGGGAAGGGTTGGCGCGGGCTCAGGCCCTGGGCCGGGCGCTGCCTGCGCCAAGCCCCGGCCTCCCCCGGCCACACAGCCCTGAGGCGCGGCCAGCAGCCGCTGGCGCCGGGCTCCCGAGAGGGGAGGGGGAGAGGGCCGGCTGCTGCCCGGGGAGCCGCGGTGCCGCCCCTGCCCCGCAGCTCCGCCGGGCCGGGCTTTCATGGGCACCCGGCTCGGGCCCACGGGAGCCTGGAGAGGAGCCCGCGCGGCCTCTGGCTGCAGCAGCGCGCAGGGGCACAGCTGCCCGGCCCGCACACTGAGCACCGCCCTCAGGGGCCTTCTCCTGGCTGAGGTGGGGATTCCAGGCCGTCCTTACCAGGCACTTGCTGAACTTCCACAGTTTCTGCTCCTTCAGCAGCTTTTTGAGATCCCTCCTCTTGATGAACTTGACCGCATAAAGCAGCGTTTCCCGAGAAGCCTGGAGAGCAGCAGAGACGCGGAGATGGCCCCGCAGCCCAGGGCTCGGGACCCGCCTCCCCCTGCCATGGCCTGCGGGAGGCTGCGGTCCAGCAGGCGCAGGGCAGGAGGCAGCCGAGCCCCGTGCCAGGCGGACAGCAGCAGCCCACGAGTCCTCACCTCTGCCACATGCTGATTCTCATCATTGCAGTGGAAGAAGAGTGGAAGCAGGCTCTGTTGCACAGGGCTTTCCAAAGGGTTTTCTCTCTCTTCCAAGTACTCCATCATGTCTCGGAAGAGTTTTATGGAGAGCAGCTGTACCTGGCTATTATCCTAGATGAAAAAAAAATGAAAAAACACCTCAGCATTGGCTCCTCCGAGCGCCCTGGGCACAGGGCTGGAAATGCACAGGGCACACAGTTTCCAGGCAGCACCCAGTGGCTGTAGCTGGGGGCACAGAGCCTTACGTGGTCAAAGAGCGGCAGGAGTGCCTCAGCCAGCTGCACGGCAATGGGGGTTGACATCAGCATGTGTTTGTGCAGGAGTATAAAGCTGAGTGTGATGAGTGTCATCCCAGCTGTCTCTGCATCTTTGTCGGCCAGTAGGCGCATGAGGCTTTCGGTCAAGCTCCACATTCTTTCGGCCTGTGCGCAACACAAGTCTGTGAGGTCCCACCCTGCTGCCACAGGGCCCAGAGGCCAAAGGACTGTCCTGAAGCACTGGGGTAGCTGAAGCAGGAGGCAGGAGAGCTGGCAGCAGCTGCCCCAGTGCCCAAAGGCCAGGCCAGGCCAAGCGACTGCGTTCCCAGTGCAGCTTCAGCCACCGCCCCCTTCTCACCATTGAGGGATCATCAATGAGCTCCAGAAGGGCCCTGAGCGCCAGGCGACGCCTCTCCCTGCACTCGCTCTGCAGGTACCTTGAAGAGACCTTCACAACACTGTCGCCACATTCACTCGAATCCAGGCACACGAGGACCTGAAAGGCACAGGCCAGTGATGGGGGAGCCGGCCGGCAGGAGCCCGCAGCCGCACAGGGCTGGGCCCAGGACGCAGCAGCAGCAGCAGCAGCAGCACAGGGTGCGGGCACCGTCCCAGGTGTCTGCGGCCATGAGAGGGCAGAGAGCTGGGAGGCAGCACAGCCAGGCAGCGCTGGACACCCGGCTCACCTCCACAAGGAATGCCAGGGCGGGCAGATCCCAGTGTGGCTCCTGTGTGCTGAGCAGCCAGAGGAGGTGGAGTGCAATACTGGAACACAAGCGATGACAAGCGTGGCGCATCTCCCTAGGAGGGCAAAAAAGGGACCAGGAAGCTGAGCAAATCTCTCCAAGGACAGGCTTACAGAGCCTGGTGGTCTTTTACCACCACTCTGCATGGGGACCTGGGCCCTTTAGGAGGTGTCTCCTCCTGTGCTCTCTCCCCTCGCAGCCTTTTCCAGTCTGCTTGGCCGTCCCTCAGTGTGTCCTTAGCTGTCCCTCAGTGTGTCCCAGGGTCTCGGGGAATGTGTGGGACGGCTCGGGCACAGAGCACAAATGGCAGGATCAATGGGGAGAAAGTGAGTCTCACCTGGCCAGCAGACCCATGGCATAGTGGCGGGTGTCAGCACAGAGCAGCGTGTCCCAGCCACGCTTGCCTTCCACTGACAACACCACATCCTTGTACTGCTTTTGGCAGAGCAGGGACTTCAGGGTCTGCACTGCAAACCTGTGTGCACAGCAAAGCCCAGGTCACTCTGGCAGCACTGGCTCCTTTGCAGGCCACGTGTCAGGCAGGGACAGGAGGAGTGGGATGGAGCACCTGTTGGGGCTGATGACAAGACCGTGCTCTTCCAGGCAATCCTTCCAGAAGGTTTGGACCTCCTCTGGCATCTCTTCTGTGCTGGAGAACACTTGGAAGAGCAGATGAACAAAAAGGCGGGGGAAATATGGCCTCACTACACGTGGGACAGAGGACTCTTGGAGGATCTTCCACATCACCACGGTCGCCTGCAAAGGACAAAGCCCCCCGAGAGAGCGCTCAGTGCCGAGGTGTCCGTGTGGCAGGGCCCGAGCGTGGCAGGGAGAGGCCCGGAGAGACCTTGGCAGGGGAGCACGGGGCCTGGTGGGGCTGAAGCTGGCCCTGGGCCAGGTTTCCGGCCAGCGCCTGAGGCGGGCAGATGCAGTGGGGGAAGGAGGATGGAGAGCTGCTGGAGAGGCGGCCTTGGGGCCAGCAAAGGCCAGTTGCGGAAACTCACAGCCAGGGCAAAGACAGCCGTTTTGTCCCCATCCGAGGTGCACGTGCTGTACTCTGGCCAGCTCCCCAGCACATCCAGGAGGATCAGCTGCACTGGCTCCGCGGTCCTGGACGAGCACATGATGGTCTTCCACATGGAGGTGGCAGCTCTGCGGGATTAGAGCTCTGTCTCAGGGGGGATCTCAGACACAGCAGCGTGGCCTGGGCATCCCTAGGGGCCTGGGCTGAGCGCCGGCTCTTCCTCTGCCCACTGGCCCTTGCCAGCAGCAGCCAGGCAGCCAAGCTGTGTGAGGACGGGCCCTGAGGGGCAGCAAGGCAGCATGGCAGCAGGCTAAGGGGCTGACGTGCCAGGGCTGGGAAAGGCAGCAGCCAGAGGGTTCTGGAACTCTCTAGCTCAGACACCTGGGCCAGGCGATACAGGGTGATGGGCTTGGGAGGCCTGAGCCCTCTGGGCAGGTGGGCCCCATACCTGTCACAGGACGGGGCCACACGCAGGAGCGTCACGACTGCGTCAGCCGGCTGTGCTTTGGTGAGTTTCAGCAGGGCCTTGTCCAGCCTGTGCTGGGCAGAATCATTGGCCAGGAGCCATCGGTGAATGTACCTCACCATGGCAGGCACCTGCGGGAGGCACGGGGAGACTTGGAAAGCTGCCAGAGAGAGCAATGTCCCCAGGCTCCCCAGAGAAGTGCTTTCCTTGCCAGCGCACTGCCATGGCCTCAAAGGCTCTGAGGGAGCAGCAGGCGTGGCTGGGGAAGCCACGTGACTCCTGGGGGAACTGAAGCCTGGCCCCAGGCTGCTTACTTGTTCTGGCCTGGCAACACCCTTCTCCAGGAGCAAATCCAGCAGGGCGGCACTGGTCTCATGCTTGAGGAGCTCGGAGTGAGCTGTGAGCCCAGTGCCCATGGTGCGGGTCTCTTCCTGCCGAATGCTCCGGATGAAGTGGCAGACGAGCTGTAGGAGAAGGGCAAGAAGCCGCGGATGTTGCATGGAGTGCTGCACACACGGTGCTGGGCTGAGCAGGGACAGCAGGCCCAGCCCGGGTGGGGGTGGCTGCAGGTACCTGCGCTGTTCGATGGAAGCGGCCACGGCTGGATTCCTGCTCATGTGTGCGCTCCACAGCTTCATCTGGCAAAGAGGGAGCGCAGCCAGAGCTGAGGGGCTGCGGGAGAGGCCGGAGAACACAGCCCAGCCCTGCACTCCCCAGGCAGGGAGAGCCCTGCGATGCCCCAGGGGGATGGAGCGAGGCCGCTGAGGGGTGTCTGCCTGGCGCCTCTTCCGGCCTGTCCGTGGGCATTTCCCCAGGGGATTGCATGGCATGGCATGGCATGGCATGGCATGGCATGGCATGGCATGGCATGGCATGGGGCCAAGTTGGCTGCAGGCTCCAGGCCTGCAGCCCAGTTCTGCCACTCACCCCCCTGTGGTGGATGGAAGGGCACCACCTCTTCAGTCTCCCGTGCTGGGGCTGCTCCAGGGCCGCCTTCCTCCTCCTCCACCCAGGCCATCTTGGGCACTCTCGGGGGTCTCTGCTCCATGTCTGTGGCTGGAGCTACTTGCAGGAGAGGTGCCCTGGGAAAGCTCCAGGGCACCAAGTCCCACGCTCTGCCCTTGGGGGCAGCTGCAGAATAGAAGGCTTGGAAGGCCACGGGTCACCGAGTCCTGTGCTCTGGCCTTGAGCTCAGCTGCAGGAAGAACGCTGCAGAAAAGCTCCTGGTCAGACGGGAACGAGTGCGCTGTGTGGGGGCTCCTCACAGCACTGCTCTGTCCCGTTGTGCCCCGCTGTTTGCTCCCAGCACCGGGCAAGCTTCTATTTCCCACGTGTCACAAAGGGGCCTTGGAGACCGGGTTCCGTTCCATGGCACGGTGACCGTGCTGCAGCGTGCCACCCAGGGCCCTTGCACACACTGCCTCCTGCCCTGGGGCCCGCCCCAGCCCCGCTAAAGTGGCCCAGCTTGGAAGGAATCCCTGGCCCCAGGTGTCTAAGACAGCCTGACAGAATCTTTAGGAAGGGCTCAGACCATAAGCAAAGGCCGCCCTGCTCTGCGGGCTCAGGCCTATCCCCATATCTTTCCCTGAGAGCATTTGAATTTCTAAATGAGAATCATTTGAAGGGAGGGGATTTACATTTTCCATTCCAGAGAAGACTTCTGCCTTCCTTAGCAGACACCTCTCTCTTCAAACCAAGACAATTCTTTGTCATCTTGATGATGCGCAGTTGCTGGGAAGCCCCGATTTACTCCAGGGACCTTAAGAACCATTCCCAGCAACTGGGAAAATCCTAGGTGTTCCATCCACCCATAGATGAACTCTCCAAATTTGCCCCGAAAGTGGGTCCAGCTTTTATAGGCCAAAAAGAGCAAGTCCAAGTGACTCGATGATATTTTTTAGCCGGGATAGCCCTGCAGCTGATGGCACACTTCACAGTCAGCAGGGGACACAGCTAGGCCAAAGCCCAGACCTCTTCTGGGAAACTTTCTCTTCAAACACCCTTCAAACAAGCCTCCATGCAAGTCAGTTGGGAAAGTTTCTTCAAATGATCCATTTCTGGCACCTGACTACACAGGGTTATGTGAAAGATTCTAAAGCAGCCGCTCTGGAGTCAGAGAGGCAGCCCTGAGAGTCCTTGTCATCTATTTGTAGCTAAATCCCACTTTTGGGGAGTTGAAGGAGTTTGGAACGAGCTAGAGAGCGGACCTCTGAGTTTTTTAGATGATGCCATTGCTTTTTCTTCTCTTCTACATAGGCAGGAAGGGTGAGTTGGGCTCACATCTCCACCGCATGGCTCACAGGGCCACAAGACTTGTAGTTACAAGAGCTTTGAAGGATTTCTTGGCCAAGAAGACACGGCCAACAAGGATTTTTATGTTTTGGACCCAATCTTCAAGATTTCATCTTACGGACTCATGCTCTCGGAGTGTCTAGCTGGTCAGAGTGACCGCGAGATAAGTTAGAAAGTCTCTTTTCCCAGCCCGGTGGTGGAAGAAGGAGTCCGAGCTCTTCATTTCTCAGTCTCAAGGTTGTTGATTGTATCTTATCTATAAAATTCTTTCTCCTGTCCTGCCGAGGTCCGCTCAGCAAGACAGTCTAAGGCACTCTGCCTCCTCTGGGGTGGTGTTATCTTTTTCTACTAAAAACTACCTGTACAACAGTTACAATTACTTTCCAATCCCTATCGTCTATGTCGGACAGCGAGCTTCTACTCTAGACCAATCTCAAATGCCAACATCACAGCAGAAGATGGAGGCCAAGAAGAAGGAGAAAGGCTGGACGTGCCCAGATTGCTCCATCTGGCCCCCTGAAGCCCCATTCTAAAAACCCTCAAAATCTAGTTTTCCACTCTGGGATAAATTCACTATCATTCTACTTCAACTTTTGTGGCTGGTCATTCTTCATACAAGGTTGGGGATTGTTTTTTCCAAGGGCTAAATCAAAGGCACAGGGGTCTTGGGCTCTGTGCCAAGCTCTCTGAGCCCTCTGACAGGGTCTCGAGTCCTGCAGGGCAGCCAGAGGAATTTCCTGGGTTCCCACATCATGCTGACAGTGTAAGCTTCCTTAGCCAGTCATGCTATGACACACAAACCTACAGCACTGCATCCTAAACTTCTTGTTTACCATTGTAACTACTTGGATTTTTTCCTAGATCTTGAACTCGAAAACTCTAAACTTTCCTCCACTTCAACTTTCCTCCCCGTGTCGCTGCTATAAACTGGAAATCCGCATTCTCGCTCCTAGCACCTAAGTTTGGGAGCCCTTTGCAAGGTCTCAGATCAAACCCTGTGCTTAATTCTAAGCTTTGCTGACAAGACCAAAGGTCTGAGATTTCTCTGCATTTGGGTTTCCAACAACACTGATGCTGTTAGTTGCAGAGTGCCCAGGATGCATCTTGCAGGTCAACTCTGGCAGGAACAAGGCGGCTGCCAGGGGGCTGCTTGTGGCCTCTGACAGCCCATTGCCCACGGCTTGCCAGCGGCCCAGCCCCTCAGGGGCTGCCCCAGCCCGGCCAAGCTGCCCGGCAGCAGCGCCGCAGCCCCACAGCAGCTCCAGAGCAGCCCCATGCAGAGGCACCTGGGAGCCCTCAGCAAGGCAGCCGGCAGCACACGGGCAGGAGGACACGGCTGGCGCTTCCTGCCTGGCCCAGGGCTTGTGGCCATCTCCAGGCACCTCTCTGGCAGGGATCCCCGCAGCTCCGGCCCCTGCCCAGCCGCTCTGTGGGCAGCACAAAGGCTTCAGCAGAACCACCAAAGGCCGAGGGGTTTCTGGCCATTTCCCCGGGCCCACTGCACGCCTGCGCAGCTGGCTGAGTGCGAGCATCCTTTTCCCCCTCCTCCCCTATGCCGTACGGACCCTGGGCAGCAAAAGAAAGATCCTGGGAGTCTGTGTATGTTAACATAATCTGTATTTACATGGAAAAAGAAAAAAAATAAATAAAATAAAATTCTTGAAGAAAAACAAAATAAAACTTGACTCAGGGGGCCCCAGCGAAAAGAGCTTCTGGGATCAATCCTCCACAGAGCTCTGGCAGGGCAGGCAGCCGAGCCATGACGGACGAGGAGGCCGTGTCTTCCACGCCCTGCGCAGGTGATTTTGGAGCCACTGGAACCTGGAGATGGGAGCCCGCTCTCCTGACCTGACGATGCACAGCGTTTGAATTGCCAGGCTTCCGACGGCGAGGCTGACGTCGTTCGTTTTGTCTTCAAGGGCTGCGAGAGAGAGGAACAGAGGCACGGTCAGAAGCTGGAGCTGCAGGGAGCCGAGGAAGAGCCCCCTGCCAGGGCCACAACAGCCGGCTCTTGCCATGGCCAGGAGGGAGAAGGGAGCAAGGGGATCAGCCCGAAGCTGCTGGCCACGAATGGCCCGCGTGGCCCTGAAATCTCCGTGTGCTCTGCCCACGGGAGCAGAGCCCTCCGCAGCCGGGGCAGGGCTTGCAGCTCCCCCCGGCAGCCCCCGCTGTCAGCCCGCTGCCCTCACTCACCAGCGCAGATCAGCTGCAGCTCTTGCTGCTGCCCCCTCAGGTGCCGCCCGGCCATGCCTGTGAACACAGAGCCTGTCATGGCCCCAGCGGCACAGCTCCCTGCCAGCGCCGCTGCGGCGCTGTGGCCACACGGGCTGCCGGCCCGGCAGGGCTCAGCTCAGCCCATGCGGCACGCTGTCGCCCCAGGACACGGCTGTCAGAGGGCGGCAGCAGCAATGCCCAGGCCAGGCGGGGCTCCACGGCGCCGGGCGCGGCTGCCGCTGCCGGGGCAGCAGGCGGGGCCGGGGCCGAGCTGCGGCGGGCCGGGGAAGGGAGCCCGGGCTCGTAACTCACCCATGAAGCTGATGGCCGCCTCTCGCAGGGGCTCCTGTGGGCTCTCCAGGTAGCGCAGGGCTCGGCGCAGGTGCTCGGCTGCTCTGCTCCTGTCCTCTGCCAGCTGGAGAGAGCGGCAGGAGGGAAGGGTTGGCGCGGGCTCAGGCCCTGGGCCGGGCGCTGCCTGCGCCAAGCCCCGGCCTCCCCCGGCCACACAGCCCTGAGGCGCGGCCAGCAGCCGCTGGCGCCGGGCTCCCGAGAGGGGAGGGGGAGAGGGCCGGCTGCTGCCCGGGGAGCCGCGGTGCCGCCCCTGCCCCGCAGCTCCGCCGGGCCGGGCTTTCATGGGCACCCGGCTCGGGCCCACGGGAGCCTGGAGAGGAGCCCGCGCGGCCTCTGGCTGCAGCAGCGCGCAGGGGCACAGCTGCCCGGCCCGCACACTGAGCACCGCCCTCAGGGGGCTTCTCCTGGCTGAGGTGGGGATTCCAGGCCGTCCTTACCAGGCACTTGCTGAACTTCCACAGTTTCTGCTCCTTCAGCAGCTTTTTGAGATCCCTCCTCTTGATGAACTTGACCGCATAAAGCAGCGTTTCCCGAGAAGCCTGGAGAGCAGCAGAGACGCGGAGATGGCCCCGCAGCCCAGGGCTCGGGACCCGCCTCCCCCTGCCATGGCCTGTGGGAGGCTGCGGTCCAGCAGGCGCAGGGCAGGAGGCAGCCGAGCCCCGTGCCAGGCGGACAGCAGCAGCCCACGAGTCCTCACCTCTGCCACATGCTGATTCTCATCATTGCAGTGGAAGAAGAGTGGAAGCAGGCTCTGTTGCACAGGGCTTTCCAAAGGGTTTTCTCTCTCTTCCAAGTACTCCATCATGTCTCGGAAGAGTTTTATGGAGAGCAGCTGTACCTGGCTATTATCCTAGACGAAAAAAAAATGAAAAAACACCTCAGCATTGGCTCCTCTGGGCGCCCTGGGCACAGGGCTGGAAATGCACAGGGCACACAGTTTCCAGGCAGCACCCAGTGGCTGTAGCTGGGGGCACAGAGCCTTACGTGGTCAAAGAGCGGCAGGAGTGCCTCAGCCAGCTGCACGGCAATGGGGGTTGACATCAGCATGTGTTTGTGCAGGAGTATAAAGCTGAGTGTGATGAGTGTCATCCCAGCTGTCTCTGCATCTTTGTCGGCCAGTAGGCGCATGAGGCTTTCAGTCAAGCTCCACATTCTTTCGGCCTGTGCGCAACACAAGTCTGTGAAGTCCCACCCTGCTGCCACAGGGCCCAGAGGCCAAAGGACTGTCCTGAAGCACTGGGGTAGCTGAAGCAGGAGGCAGGAGAGCTGGGAGCAGCTTCCCCAGTGCCCAAAGGCCAGGCCAGGCCAAGCGACTGCGTTCCCAGTGCAGCTTCAGCCACCGCCCCCTTCTCACCATTGAGGGATCATCAATGAGCTCCAGAAGGGCCCTGAGCGCCAGGCGACGCCTCTCCCTGCACTCGCTCTGCAGGTACCTTGAAGAGACCTTCACAACACTGTCGCCACATTCACTCGAATCCAGGCACACGAGGACCTGAAAGGCACAGGCCAGTGATGGGGGAGCCGGCCGGCAGGAGCCCGCAGCCGCACAGGGCTGGGCCCAGGACGCAGCAGCAGCAGCAGCACAGGGTGCGGGCACCGTCCCAGGTGTCTGCGGCCACGAGAGGGCAGAGAGCTGGGAGGCAGCACAGCCAGGCAGCGCTGGACACCCGGCTCACCTCCACAAGGAATGCCAGGGCGGGCAGATCCCAGTGTGGCTCCTGTGTGCTGAGCAGCCAGAGGAGGTGGAGTGCAATACTGGAACACAAGCGATGACAAGCGTGGCGCATCTCCCTAGGAGGGCAAAAAAGGGACCAGGAAGCTGAGCAAATCTCTCCAAGGACAGGCTTACAGAGCCTGGTGGTCTTTTACCACCACTCTGCATGGGGACCTGGGCCCTTTAGGAGGTGTCTCCTCCTGTGCTCTCTCCCCTCGCAGCCTTTTCCAGTCTGCTTGGCCGTCCCTCAGTGTGTCCTTAGCTGTCCCTCAGTGTGTCCCAGGGTCTCGGGGAATGTGTGGGACGGCTCGGGCACAGAGCACAAATGGCAGGATCAATGGGGAGAAAGTGAGTCTCACCTGGCCAGCAGACCCATGGCATAGTGGCGGGTGTCAGCACAGAGCAGCGTGTCCCAGCCACGCTTGCCTTCCACTGACAACACCACATCCTTGTACTGCTTTTGGCAGAGCAGGGACTTCAGGGTCTGCACTGCAAACCTGTGTGCACAGCAAAGCCCAGGTCACTCTGGCAGCACTGGCTCCTTTGCAGGCCACGTGTCAGGCAGGGACAGGAGGAGTGGGATGGAGCACCTGTTGGGGCTGATGACAAGACCGTGCTCTTCCAGGCAATCCTTCCAGAAGGTTTGGACCTCCTCTGGCATCTCTTCTGTGCTGGAGAACACTTGGAAGAGCAGATGAACAAAAAGGCGGGGGAAATATGGCCTCACTACACGTGGGACAGAGGACTCTTGGAGGATCTTCCACATCACCACGGTCGCCTGCAAAGGACAAAGCCCCCCGAGAGAGCGCTCAGTGCCGAGGTGTCCGTGTGGCAGGGCCCGAGCGTGGCAGGGAGAGGCCCGGAGAGACCTTGGCAGGGGAGCACGGGGCCTGGTGGGGCTGAAGCTGGCCCTGGGCCAGGTTTCCGGCCAGCGCCTGAGGCAGGCAGATGCAGTGGGGGAAGGAGGATGGAGAGCTGCTGGAGAGGCGGCCTTGGGGCCAGCAAAGGCCAGTTGCGGAAACTCACAGCCAGGGCAAAGACAGCCGTTTTGTCCCCATCCGAGGTGCACGTGCTGTACTCTGGCCAGCTCCCCAGCACATCCAGGAGGATCAGCTGCACTGGCTCCGCGGTCCTGGACGAGCACATGATGGTCTTCCACATGGAGGTGGCAGCTCTGCGGGATTAGAGCTCTGTCTCAGGGGGGATCTCAGACACAGCAGCGTGGCCTGGGCATCCCTAGGGGCCTGGGCTGAGCGCCGGCTCTTCCTCTGCCCACTGGCCCTTGCCAGCAGCAGCCAGGCAGCCAAGCTGTGTGAGGACGGGCCCTGAGGGGCAGCAAGGCAGCATGGCAGCAGGCTAAGGGGCTGACGTGCCAGGGCTGGGAAAGGCAGCAGCCAGAGGGTTCTGGAACTCTCTAGCTCAGACACCTGGGCCAGGCGATACAGGGTGATGGGCTTGGGAGGCCTGAGCCCTCTGGGCAGGTGGGCCCCATACCTGTCACAGGACGGGGCCACACGCAGGAGCGTCACGACTGCGTCAGCCGGCTGTGCTTTGGTGAGTTTCAGCAGGGCCTTGTCCAGCCTGTGCTGGGCAGAATCATTGGCCAGGAGCCATCGGTGAATGTACCTCACCATGGCAGGCACCTGCGGGAGGCACGGGGAGACTTGGAAAGCTGCCAGAGAGAGCAATGTCCCCAGGCTCCCCAGAGAAGTGCTTTCCTTGCCAGCGCACTGCCATGGCCTCAAAGGCTCTGAGGGAGCAGCAGGCGTGGCTGGGGAAGCCACGTGACTCCTGGGGGAACTGAAGCCTGGCCCCAGGCTGCTTACTTGTTCTGGCCTGGCAACACCCTTCTCCAGGAGCAAATCCAGCAGGGCGGCACTGGTCTCATGCTTGAGGAGCTCGGAGTGAGCTGTGAGCCCAGTGCCCATGGTGCGGGTCTCTTCCTGCTGAATGCTCCGGATGAAGTGGCAGACGAGCTGTAGGAGAAGGGCAAGAAGCCGCGGATGTTGCATGGAGTGCTGCACACACGGTGCTGGGCTGAGCAGGGACAGCAGGCCCAGCCCGGGTGGGGGTGGCTGCAGGTACCTGCGCTGTTCGATGGAAGCGGCCACGGCTGGATTCCTGCTCATGTGTGCGCTCCACAGCTTCATCTGGCAAAGAGGGAGCGCAGCCAGAGCTGAGGGGCTGCGGGAGAGGCCGGAGAACACAGCCCAGCCCTGCACTCCCCAGGCAGGGAGAGCCCTGCGATGCCCCAGGGGGATGGAGCGAGGCCGCTGAGGGGTGTCTGCCTGGCGCCTCTTCTGGCCTGTCCGTGGGCATTTCCCCAGGGGATTGCATGGCATGGCATGGCATGGCATGGCATGGCATGGCATGGCATGGCATGGCATGGGGCCAAGTTGGCTGCAGGCTCCAGGCCTGCAGCCCAGTTCTGCCACTCACCCCCCTGTGGTGGATGGAAGGGCACCACCTCTTCAGTCTCCTGTGCTGGGGCTGCTCCAGGGCCGCCTTCCTCCTCCTCCACCCAGGCCATCTTGGGCACTCTCGGGGGTCTCTGCTCCATGTCTGTGGCTGGAGCTACTTGCAGGAGAGGTGCCCTGGGAAAGCTCCAGGGCACCAAGTCCCACGCTCTGCCCTTGGGGGCAGCTGCAGAATAGAAGGCTTGGAAGGCCACGGGTCACCGAGTCCTGTGCTCTGGCCTTGAGCTCAGCTGCAGGAAGAACGCTGCAGAAAAGCTCCTGGTCAGACGGGAACGAGTGCGCTGTGTGGGGGCTCCTCACAGCACTGCTCTGTCCCGTTGTGCCCCGCTGCTTGCTCCCAGCACCGGGCAAGCTTCTATTTCCCACGTGTCACAAAGGGGCCTTGGAGACCGGGTTCCGTTCCATGGCACGGTGACCGTGCTGCAGCGTGCCACCCAGGGCCCTTGCACACACTGCCTCCTGCCCTGGGGCCCGCCCCAGCCCCGCTAAAGTGGCCCAGCTTGGAAGGAATCCCTGGCCCCAGGTGTCTAAGACAGCCTGACAGAATCTTTAGGAAGGGCTCAGACCATAAGCAAAGGCCGCCCTGCTCTGCGGGCTCAGGCCTATCCCCATATCTTTCCCTGAGAGCATTTGAATTTCTAAATGAGAATCATTTGAAGGGAGGGGATTTACATTTTCCATTCCAGAGAAGACTTCTGCCTTCCTTAGCAGACACCTCTCTCTTCAAACCAAGACAATTCTTTGTCATCTTGACGATGCGCAGTTGCTGGGAAGCCCCGATTTACTCCAGGGACCTTAAGAACCATTCCCAGCAACTGGGAAAATCCTAGGTGTTCCATCCACCCATAGATGAACTCTCCAAATTTGCCCCGAAAGTGGGTCCAGCTTTTATAGGCCAAAAAGAGCAAGTCCAAGTGACTCGATGATATTTTTTAGCCGGGATAGCCCTGCAGCTGATGGCACACTTCACAGTCAGCAGGGGACACAGCTAGGCCAAAGCCCAGACCTCTTCTGGGAAACTTTCTCTTCAAACACCCTTCAAACAAGCCTCCATGCAAGTCAGTTGGGAAAGTTTCTTCAAATGATCCATTTCTGGCACCTGACTACACAGGGTTATGTGAAAGATTCTAAAGCAGCCGCTCTGGAGTCAGAGAGGCAGCCCTGAGAGTCCTTGTCATCTATTTGTAGCTAAATCCCACTTTTGGGGAGTTGAAGGAGTTTGGAACGAGCTAGAGAGCGGACCTCTGAGTTTTTTAGATGATGCCATTGCTTTTTCTTCTCTTCTACATAGGCAGGAAGGGTGAGTTGGGCTCACATCTCCACCGCATGGCTCACAGGGCCGCAAGACTTGTAGTTACAAGAGCTTTGAAGGATTTCTTGGCCAAGAAGACACGGCCAACAAGGATTTTTATGTTTTGGACCCAATCTTCAAGATTTCATCTTACGGACTCATGCTCTCGGAGTGTCTAGCTGGTCAGAGTGACCGCGAGATAAGTTAGAAAGTCTCTTTTCCCAGCCCGGTGGTGGAAGAAGGAGTCCGAGCTCTTCATTTCTCAGTCTCAAGGTTGTTGATTGTATCTTATCTATAAAATTCTTTCTCCTGTCCTGCCGAGGTCCGCTCAGCAAGACAGTCTAAGGCACTCTGCCTCCTCTGGGGTGGTGTTATCTTTTTCTACTAAAAACTACCTGTACAACAGTTACAATTACTTTCCAATCCCTATCGTCTATGTCGGACAGCGAGCTTCTACTCTAGACCAATCTCAAATGCCAACATCACAGCAGAAGATGGAGGCCAAGAAGAAGGAGAAAGGCTGGACGTGCCCAGATTGCTCCATCTGGCCCCCTGAAGCCCCATTCTAAAAACCCTCAAAATCTAGTTTTCCACTCTGGGATAAATTCACTATCATTCTACTTCAACTTTTGTGGCTGGTCATTCTTCATACAAGGTTGGGGATTGTTTTTTCCAAGGGCTAAATCAAAGGCACAGGGGTCTTGGGCTCTGTGCCAAGCTCTCTGAGCCCTCTGACAGGGTCTCGAGTCCTGCAGGGCAGCCAGAGGAATTTCCTGGGTTCCCACATCATGCTGACAGTGTAAGCTTCCTTAGCCAGTCATGCTATGACACACAAACCTACAGCACTGCATCCTAAACTTCTTGTTTACCATTGTAACTACTTGGATTTTTTCCTAGATCTTGAACTCGAAAACTCTAAACTTTCCTCCACTTCAACTTTCCTCCCCGTGTCGCTGCTATAAACTGGAAATGCGCATTCTCGCTCCTAGCACCTAAGTTTGGGAGCCCTTTGCAAGGTCTCAGATCAAACCCTGTGCTTAATTCTAAGCTTTGCTGACAAGACCAAAGGTCTGAGATTTCTCTGCATTTGGGTTTCCAACAACACTGATGCTGTTAGTTGCAGAGTGCCCAGGATGCGTCTTGCAGGTCAACTCTGGCAGGAACAAGGCGGCTGCCAGGGGGCTGCTTGTGGCCTCTGACAGCCCATTGCCCACGGCTTGCCAGCGGCCCAGCCCCTCAGGGGCTGCCCCAGCCCGGCCAAGCTGCCCGGCAGCAGCGCCGCAGCCCCACAGCAGCTCCAGAGCAGCCCCATGCAGAGGCACCTGGGAGCCCTCAGCAAGGCAGCCGGCAGCACACGGGCAGGAGGACACGGCTGGCGCTTCCTGCCTGGCCCAGGGCTTGTGGCCATCTCCAGGCACCTCTCTGGCAGGGATCCCCGCAGCTCCGGCCCCTGCCCAGCCGCTCTGTGGGCAGCACAAAGGCTTCAGCAGAACCACCAAAGGCCGAGGGGTTTCTGGCCATTTCCCCGGGCCCACTGCACGCCTGCGCAGCTGGCTGAGTGCGAGCATCCTTTTCCCCCTCCTCCCCTATGCCGTACGGACCCTGGGCAGCAAAAGAAAGATCCTGGGAGTCTGTGTATGTTAACATAATCTGTATTTACATGGAAAAAGAAAAAAAATAAATAAAATAAAATTCTTGAAGAAAAACAAAATAAAACTTGACTCAGGGGGCCCCAGCGAAAAGAGCTTCTGGGATCAATCCTCCACAGAGCTCTGGCAGGGCAGGCAGCCGAGCCATGACGGACGAGGAGGCCGTGTCTTCCACGCCCTGCGCAGGTGATTTTGGAGCCACTGGAACCTGGAGATGGGAGCCCGCTCTCCTGACCTGACGATGCACAGCGTTTGAATTGCCAGGCTTCCGACGGCGAGGCTGACGTCGTTCGTTTTGTCTTCAAGGGCTGCGAGAGAGAGGAACAGAGGCACGGTCAGAAGCTGGAGCTGCAGGGAGCCGAGGAAGAGCCCCCTGCCAGGGCCACAACAGCCGGCTCTTGCCATGGCCAGGAGGGAGAAGGGAGCAAGGGGATCAGCCCGAAGCTGCTGGCCACGAATGGCCCGCGTGGCCCTGAAATCTCCGTGTGCTCTGCCCACGGGAGCAGAGCCCTCCGCAGCCGGGGCAGGGCTTGCAGCTCCCCCCGGCAGCCCCCGCTGTCAGCCCGCTGCCCTCACTCACCAGCGCAGATCAGCTGCAGCTCTTGCTGCTGCCCCCTCAGGTGCCGCCCGGCCATGCCTGTGAACACAGAGCCTGTCATGGCCCCAGCGGCACAGCTCCCTGCCAGCGCCGCTGCGGCGCTGTGGCCACACGGGCTGCCGGCCCGGCAGGGCTCAGCTCAGCCCATGCGGCACGCTGTCGCCCCAGGACACGGCTGTCAGAGGGCGGCAGCAGCAATGCCCAGGCCAGGCGGGGCTCCACGGCGCCGGGCGCGGCTGCCGCTGCCGGGGCAGCAGGCGGGGCCGGGGCCGAGCTGCGGCGGGCCGGGGAAGGGAGCCCGGGCTCGTAACTCACCCATGAAGCTGATGGCCGCCTCTCGCAGGGGCTCCTGTGGGCTCTCCAGGTAGCGCAGGGCTCGGCGCAGGTGCTCGGCTGCTCTGCTCCTGTCCTCTGCCAGCTGGAGAGAGCGGCAGGAGGGAAGGGTTGGCGCGGGCTCAGGCCCTGGGCCGGGCGCTGCCTGCGCCAAGCCCCGGCCTCCCCCGGCCACACAGCCCTGAGGCGCGGCCAGCAGCCGCTGGCGCCGGGCTCCCGAGAGGGGAGGGGGAGAGGGCCGGCTGCTGCCCGGGGAGCCGCGGTGCCGCCCCTGCCCCGCAGCTCCGCCGGGCCGGGCTTTCATGGGCACCCGGCTCGGGCCCACGGGAGCCTGGAGAGGAGCCCGCGCGGCCTCTGGCTGCAGCAGCGCGCAGGGGCACAGCTGCTCGGCCCGCACACTGAGCACTGCCCTCAGGGGGCTTCTCCTGGCTGAGGTGGGGATTCCAGGCCGTCCTTACCAGGCACTTGCTGAACTTCCACAGTTTCTGCTCCTTCAGCAGCTTTTTGAGATCCCTCCTCTTGATGAACTTGACCGCATAAAGCAGCGTTTCCCGAGAAGCCTGGAGAGCAGCAGAGACGCGGAGATGGCCCCGCAGCCCAGGGCTCGGGACCCGCCTCCCCCTGCCATGGCCTGCGGGAGGCTGCGGTCCAGCAGGCGCAGGGCAGGAGGCAGCCGAGCCCCGTGCCAGGCGGACAGCAGCAGCCCACGAGTCCTCACCTCTGCCACATGCTGATTCTCATCATTGCAGTGGAAGAAGAGTGGAAGCAGGCTCTGTTGCACAGGGCTTTCCAAAGGGTTTTCTCTCTCTTCCAAGTACTCCATCATGTCTCGGAAGAGTTTTATGGAGAGCAGCTGTACCTGGCTATTATCCTAGACGAAAAAAAAATGAAAAAACACCTCAGCATTGGCTCCTCTGGGCGCCCTGGGCACAGGGCTGGAAATGCACAGGGCACACAGTTTCCAGGCAGCACCCAGTGGCTGTAGCTGGGGGCACAGAGCCTTACGTGGTCAAAGAGCGGCAGGAGTGCCTCAGCCAGCTGCACGGCAATGGGGGTTGACATCAGCATGTGTTTGTGCAGGAGTATAAAGCTGAGTGTGATGAGTGTCATCCCAGCTGTCTCTGCATCTTTGTCGGCCAGTAGGCGCATGAGGCTTTCAGTCAAGCTCCACATTCTTTCGGCCTGTGCGCAACACAAGTCTGTGAAGTCCCACCCTGCTGCCACAGGGCCCAGAGGCCAAAGGACTGTCCTGAAGCACTGGGGTAGCTGAAGCAGGAGGCAGGAGAGCTGGGAGCAGCTTCCCCAGTGCCCAAAGGCCAGGCCAGGCCAAGCGACTGCGTTCCCAGTGCAGCTTCAGCCACCGCCCCCTTCTCACCATTGAGGGATCATCAATGAGCTCCAGAAGGGCCCTGAGCGCCAGGCGACGCCTCTCCCTGCACTCGCTCTGCAGGTACCTTGAAGAGACCTTCACAACACTGTCGCCACATTCACTCGAATCCAGGCACACGAGGACCTGAAAGGCACAGGCCAGTGATGGGGGAGCCGGCCGGCAGGAGCCCGCAGCCGCACAGGGCTGGGCCCAGGACGCAGCAGCAGCAGCAGCACAGGGTGCGGGCACCGTCCCAGGTGTCTGCGGCCACGAGAGGGCAGAGAGCTGGGAGGCAGCACAGCCAGGCAGCGCTGGACACCCGGCTCACCTCCACAAGGAATGCCAGGGCGGGCAGATCCCAGTGTGGCTCCTGTGTGCTGAGCAGCCAGAGGAGGTGGAGTGCAATACTGGAACACAAGCGATGACAAGCGTGGCGCATCTCCCTAGGAGGGCAAAAAAGGGACCAGGAAGCTGAGCAAATCTCTCCAAGGACAGGCTTACAGAGCCTGGTGGTCTTTTACCACCACTCTGCATGGGGACCTGGGCCCTTTAGGAGGTGTCTCCTCCTGTGCTCTCTCCCCTCGCAGCCTTTTCCAGTCTGCTTGGCCGTCCCTCAGTGTGTCCTTAGCTGTCCCTCAGTGTGTCCCAGGGTCTCGGGGAATGTGTGGGACGGCTCGGGCACAGAGCACAAATGGCAGGATCAATGGGGAGAAAGTGAGTCTCACCTGGCCAGCAGACCCATGGCATAGTGGCGGGTGTCAGCACAGAGCAGCGTGTCCCAGCCACGCTTGCCTTCCACTGACAACACCACATCCTTGTACTGCTTTTGGCAGAGCAGGGACTTCAGGGTCTGCACTGCAAACCTGTGTGCACAGCAAAGCCCAGGTCACTCTGGCAGCACTGGCTCCTTTGCAGGCCACGTGTCAGGCAGGGACAGGAGGAGTGGGATGGAGCACCTGTTGGGGCTGATGACAAGACCGTGCTCTTCCAGGCAATCCTTCCAGAAGGTTTGGACCTCCTCTGGCATCTCTTCTGTGCTGGAGAACACTTGGAAGAGCAGATGAACAAAAAGGCGGGGGAAATATGGCCTCACTACACGTGGGACAGAGGACTCTTGGAGGATCTTCCACATCACCACGGTCGCCTGCAAAGGACAAAGCCCCCCGAGAGAGCGCTCAGTGCCGAGGTGTCCGTGTGGCAGGGCCCGAGCGTGGCAGGGAGAGGCCCGGAGAGACCTTGGCAGGGGAGCACGGGGCCTGGTGGGGCTGAAGCTGGCCCTGGGCCAGGTTTCCGGCCAGCGCCTGAGGCAGGCAGATGCAGTGGGGGAAGGAGGATGGAGAGCTGCTGGAGAGGCGGCCTTGGGGCCAGCAAAGGCCAGTTGCGGAAACTCACAGCCAGGGCAAAGACAGCCGTTTTGTCCCCATCCGAGGTGCACGTGCTGTACTCTGGCCAGCTCCCCAGCACATCCAGGAGGATCAGCTGCACTGGCTCCGCGGTCCTGGACGAGCACATGATGGTCTTCCACATGGAGGTGGCAGCTCTGCGGGATTAGAGCTCTGTCTCAGGGGGGATCTCAGACACAGCAGCGTGGCCTGGGCATCCCTAGGGGCCTGGGCTGAGCGCCGGCTCTTCCTCTGCCCACTGGCCCTTGCCAGCAGCAGCCAGGCAGCCAAGCTGTGTGAGGACGGGCCCTGAGGGGCAGCAAGGCAGCATGGCAGCAGGCTAAGGGGCTGACGTGCCAGGGCTGGGAAAGGCAGCAGCCAGAGGGTTCTGGAACTCTCTAGCTCAGACACCTGGGCCAGGCGATACAGGGTGATGGGCTTGGGAGGCCTGAGCCCTCTGGGCAGGTGGGCCCCATACCTGTCACAGGACGGGGCCACACGCAGGAGCGTCACGACTGCGTCAGCCGGCTGTGCTTTGGTGAGTTTCAGCAGGGCCTTGTCCAGCCTGTGCTGGGCAGAATCATTGGCCAGGAGCCATCGGTGAATGTACCTCACCATGGCAGGCACCTGCGGGAGGCACGGGGAGACTTGGAAAGCTGCCAGAGAGAGCAATGTCCCCAGGCTCCCCAGAGAAGTGCTTTCCTTGCCAGCGCACTGCCATGGCCTCAAAGGCTCTGAGGGAGCAGCAGGCGTGGCTGGGGAAGCCACGTGACTCCTGGGGGAACTGAAGCCTGGCCCCAGGCTGCTTACTTGTTCTGGCCTGGCAACACCCTTCTCCAGGAGCAAATCCAGCAGGGCGGCACTGGTCTCATGCTTGAGGAGCTCGGAGTGAGCTGTGAGCCCAGTGCCCATGGTGCGGGTCTCTTCCTGCTGAATGCTCCGGATGAAGTGGCAGACGAGCTGTAGGAGAAGGGCAAGAAGCCGCGGATGTTGCATGGAGTGCTGCACACACGGTGCTGGGCTGAGCAGGGACAGCAGGCCCAGCCCGGGTGGGGGTGGCTGCAGGTACCTGCGCTGTTCGATGGAAGCGGCCACGGCTGGATTCCTGCTCATGTGTGCGCTCCACAGCTTCATCTGGCAAAGAGGGAGCGCAGCCAGAGCTGAGGGGCTGCGGGAGAGGCCGGAGAACACAGCCCAGCCCTGCACTCCCCAGGCAGGGAGAGCCCTGCGATGCCCCAGGGGGATGGAGCGAGACCGCTGAGGGGTGTCTGCCTGGCGCCTCTTCTGGCCTGTCCGTGGGCATTTCCCCAGGGGATTGCATGGCATGGCATGGCATGGCATGGCATGGCATGGCATGGCATGGCATGGCATGGGGCCAAGTTGGCTGCAGGCTCCAGGCCTGCAGCCCAGTTCTGCCACTCACCCCCCTGTGGTGGATGGAAGGGCACCACCTCTTCAGTCTCCTGTGCTGGGGCTGCTCCAGGGCCGCCTTCCTCCTCCTCCACCCAGGCCATCTTGGGCACTCTCGGGGGTCTCTGCTCCATGTCTGTGGCTGGAGCTACTTGCAGGAGAGGTGCCCTGGGAAAGCTCCAGGGCACCAAGTCCCACGCTCTGCCCTTGGGGGCAGCTGCAGAATAGAAGGCTTGGAAGGCCACGGGTCACCGAGTCCTGTGCTCTGGCCTTGAGCTCAGCTGCAGGAAGAACGCTGCAGAAAAGCTCCTGGTCAGACGGGAACGAGTGCGCTGTGTGGGGGCTCCTCACAGCACTGCTCTGTCCCGTTGTGCCCCGCTGCTTGCTCCCAGCACCGGGCAAGCTTCTATTTCCCACGTGTCACAAAGGGGCCTTGGAGACCGGGTTCCGTTCCATGGCACGGTGACCGTGCTGCAGCGTGCCACCCAGGGCCCTTGCACACACTGCCTCCTGCCCTGGGGCCGGCCCCAGCCCCGCTAAAGTGGCCCAGCTTGGAAGGAATCCCTGGCCCCAGGTGTCTAAGACAGCCTGACAGAATCTTTAGGAAGGGCTCAGACCATAAGCAAAGGCCGCCCTGCTCTGCGGGCTCAGGCCTATCCCCATATCTTTCCCTGAGAGCATTTGAATTTCTAAATGAGAATCATTTGAAGGGAGGGGATTTACATTTTCCATTCCAGAGAAGACTTCTGCCTTCCTTAGCAGACACCTCTCTCTTCAAACCAAGACAATTCTTTGTCATCTTGACGATGCGCAGTTGCTGGGAAGCCCCGATTTACTCCAGGGACCTTAAGAACCATTCCCAGCAACTGGGAAAATCCTAGGTGTTCCATCCACCCATAGATGAACTCTCCAAATTTGCCCCGAAAGTGGGTCCAGCTTTTATAGGCCAAAAAGAGCAAGTCCAAGTGACTCGATGATATTTTTTAGCCGGGATAGCCCTGCAGCTGATGGCACACTTCACAGTCAGCAGGGGACACAGCTAGGCCAAAGCCCAGACCTCTTCTGGGAAACTTTCTCTTCAAACACCCTTCAAACAAGCCTCCATGCAAGTCAGTTGGGAAAGTTTCTTCAAATGATCCATTTCTGGCACCTGACTACACAGGGTTATGTGAAAGATTCTAAAGCAGCCGCTCTGGAGTCAGAGAGGCAGCCCTGAGAGTCCTTGTCATCTATTTGTAGCTAAATCCCACTTTTGGGGAGTTGAAGGAGTTTGGAACGAGCTAGAGAGCGGACCTCTGAGTTTTTTAGATGATGCCATTGCTTTTTCTTCTCTTCTACATAGGCAGGAAGGGTGAGTTGGGCTCACATCTCCACCGCATGGCTCACAGGGCCGCAAGACTTGTAGTTACAAGAGCTTTGAAGGATTTCTTGGCCAAGAAGACACGGCCAACAAGGATTTTTATGTTTTGGACCCAATCTTCAAGATTTCATCTTACGGACTCATGCTCTCGGAGTGTCTAGCTGGTCAGAGTGACCGCGAGATAAGTTAGAAAGTCTCTTTTCCCAGCCCGGTGGTGGAAGAAGGAGTCAGAGCTCTTCATTTCTCAGTCTCAAGGTTGTTGATTGTATCTTATCTATAAAATTCTTTCTCCTGTCCTGCCGAGGTCCGCTCAGCAAGACAGTCTAAGGCACTCTGCCTCCTCTGGGGTGGTGTTATCTTTTTCTACTAAAAACTACCTGTACAACAGTTACAATTACTTTCCAATCCCTATTGTCTATGTCGGACAGCGAGCTTCTACTCTAGACCAATCTCAAATGCCAACATCACAGCAGAAGATGGAGGCCAAGAAGAAGGAGAAAGGCTGGACGTGCCCAGATTGCTCCATCTGGCCCCCTGAAGCCCCATTCTAAAAACCCTCAAAATCTAGTTTTCCACTCTGGGATAAATTCACTATCATTCTACTTCAACTTTTGTGGCTGGTCATTCTTCATACAAGGTTGGGGATTGTTTTTTCCAAGGGCTAAATCAAAGGCACAGGGGTCTTGGGCTCTGTGCCAAGCTCTCTGAGCCCTCTGACAGGGTCTCGAGTCCTGCAGGGCAGCCAGAGGAATTTCCTGGGTTCCCACATCATGCTGACAGTGTAAGCTTCCTTAGCCAGTCATGCTATGACACACAAACCTACAGCACTGCATCCTAAACTTCTTGTTTACCATTGTAACTACTTGGATTTTTTCCTAGATCTTGAACTCGAAAACTCTAAACTTTCCTCCACTTCAACTTTCCTCCCCGTGTCGCTGCTATAAACTGGAAATGCGCATTCTCGCTCCTAGCACCTAAGTTTGGGAGCCCTTTGCAAGGTCTCAGATCAAACCCTGTGCTTAATTCTAAGCTTTGCTGACAAGACCAAAGGTCTGAGATTTCTCTGCATTTGGGTTTCCAACAACACTGATGCTGTTAGTTGCAGAGTGCCCAGGATGCGTCTTGCAGGTCAACTCTGGCAGGAACAAGGCGGCTGCCAGGGGGCTGCTTGTGGCCTCTGACAGCCCATTGCCCACGGCTTGCCAGCGGCCCAGCCCCTCAGGGGCTGCCCCAGCCCGGCCAAGCTGCCCGGCAGCAGCGCCGCAGCCCCACAGCAGCTCCAGAGCAGCCCCATGCAGAGGCACCTGGGAGCCCTCAGCAAGGCAGCCGGCAGCACACGGGCAGGAGGACACGGCTGGCGCTTCCTGCCTGGCCCAGGGCTTGTGGCCATCTCCAGGCACCTCTCTGGCAGGGATCCCCGCAGCTCCGGCCCCTGCCCAGCCGCTCTGTGGGCAGCACAAAGGCTTCAGCAGAACCACCAAAGGCCGAGGGGTTTCTGGCCATTTCCCCGGGCCCACTGCACGCCTGCGCAGCTGGCTGAGTGCGAGCATCCTTTTCCCCCTCCTCCCCTATGCCGTACGGACCCTGGGCAGCAAAAGAAAGATCCTGGGAGTCTGTGTATGTTAACATAGTCTATATTTACATGGTAAAAGAAAAAAAAAAAAAAAAAAGAAACAAAAATTCTTGAAGAAACGGAAAATTCCACCTGACTCAGGTGGCCACAACAAAAACAGCTTCTGGGATCAGTTCTCCACAGAGCCCTGGCAGGGCAGGCAGCCGAGCCATGACGGACGAGGCCGTGTCTTCCACGCCCTGCGCAGGTGATTTTGGAGCCACTGGAACCTGGAGATGGGAGCCCGCTCTCCTGACCTGACGATGCACAGCGTTTGAATTGCCAGGCTTCCGACGGCGAGGCTGACGTCGTTCGTTTTGTCTTCAAGGGCTGCGAGAGAGAGGAACAGAGGCACGGTCAGAAGCTGGAGCTGCAGGGAGCCGAGGAAGAGCCCCCTGCCAGGGCCATCCCAGCCGGCTCTTGCCATGGCCAGGAGGGAGAAGGGAGCAAGGGGATCAACCCGAAGCTGCTGGCCACGAATGGCCCGCGTGGCCCTGAAATCTCCGTGTGCTCTGCCCACGGGAGCAGAGCCCTCCGCAGCCGGGGCAGGGCTTGCAGCTCCCCCCGGCAGCCCCCGCTGTCAGCCCGCTGCCCTCACTCACCAGCGCAGATCAGCTGCAGCTCTTGCTGCTGCCCCCTCAGGTGCCGCCCGGCCATGCCTGTGAACACAGAGCCTGTCATGGCCCCAGCGGCACAGCTCCCTGCCAGCGCCGCTGCGGCGCTGTGGCCACACGGGCTGCCGGCCCGGCAGGGCTCAGCTCAGCCCATGCGGCACGCTGTCGCCCCAGGGCACGGCTGTCAGAGGGCGGCAGCAGCAATGCCCAGGCCAGGCGGGACTTCACGGCGCCGGGCGCGGCTGCCGCTGCCGGGGCAGCAGGCGGGGCCGGGGCCGAGCTGCGGCGGGCCGGGGAAGGGAGCCCGGGCTCGTAACTCACCCATGAAGCTGATGGCCGCCTCTCGCAGGGGCTCCTGTGGGCTCTCCAGGTAGCGCAGGGCTCGGCGCAGGTGCTCGGCTGCTCTGCTCCTGTCCTCTGCCAGCTGGAGAGAGCGGCAGGAGGGAAGGGTTGGCGCGGGCTCAGGCCCTGGGCCGGGCGCTGCCTGCGCCAAGCCCCGGCCTCCCCCGGCCACACAGCCCTGAGGCGCGGCCAGCAGCCGCTGGCGCCGGGCTCCCGAGAGGGGAGGGGGAGAGGGCCGGCTGCTGCCCGGGGAGCCGCGGTGCCGCCCCTGCCCCGCAGCTCCGCCGGGCCGGGCTTTCATGGGCACCCGGCTCGGGCCCACGGGAGCCTGGAGAGGAGCCCGCGCGGCCTCTGGCTGCAGCAGCGCGCAGGGGCACAGCTGCCCGGCCCGCACACTGAGCACCGCCCTCAGGGGCCTTCTCCTGGCTGAGGTGGGGATTCCAGGCCGTCCTTACCAGGCACTTGCTGAACTTCCACAGTTTCTGCTCCTTCAGCAGCTTTTTGAGATCCCTCCTCTTGATGAACTTGACCGCATAAAGCAGCGTTTCCCGAGAAGCCTGGAGAGCAGCAGAGACGCGGAGATGGCCCCGCAGCCCAGGGCTCGGGACCCGCCTCCCCCTGCCATGGCCTGCGGGAGGCTGCGGTCCAGCAGGCGCAGGGCAGGAGGCAGCCGAGCCCCGTGCCAGGCGGACAGCAGCAGCCCACGAGTCCTCACCTCTGCCACATGCTGATTCTCATCATTGCAGTGGAAGAAGAGTGGAAGCAGGCTCTGTTGCACAGGGCTTTCCAAAGGGTTTTCTCTCTCTTCCAAGTACTCCATCATGTCTCGGAAGAGTTTTATGGAGAGCAGCTGTACCTGGCTATTATCCTAGACGAAAAAAAAATGAAAAAACACCTCAGCATTGGCTCCTCTGGGCGCCCTGGGCACAGGGCTGGAAATGCACAGGGCACACAGTTTCCAGGCAGCACCCAGTGGCTGTAGCTGGGGGCACAGAGCCTTACGTGGTCAAAGAGCGGCAGGAGTGCCTCAGCCAGCTGCACGGCAATGGGGGTGGACATCAGCATGTGTTTGTGCAGGAGTATAAAGCTGAGTGTGATGAGTGTCATCCCAGCTGTCTCTGCATCTTTGTCGGCCAGTAGGCGCATGAGGCTTTCGGTCAAGCTCCACATTCTTTCGGCCTGTGCGCAACACAAGTCTGTGAAGTCCCACCCTGCTGCCACAGGGCCCAGAGGCCAAAGGACTGTCCTGAAGCACTGGGGTAGCTGAAGCAGGAGGCAGGAGAGCTGGGAGCAGCTTCCCCAGTGCCCAAAGGCCAGGCCAGGCCAAGCGACTGCGTTCCCAGTGCAGCTTCAGCCACCGCCCCCTTCTCACCATTGAGGGATCATCAATGAGCTCCAGAAGGGCCCTGAGCGCCAGGCGACGCCTCTCCCTGCACTCGCTCTGCAGGTACCTTGAAGAGACCTTCACAACACTGTCGCCACATTCACTCGAATCCAGGCACACGAGGACCTGAAAGGCACAGGCCAGTGATGGGGGAGCCGGCCGGCAGGAGCCCGCAGCCGCACAGGGCTGGGCCCAGGACGCAGCAGCAGCAGCAGCAGCAGCACAGGGTGCGGGCACCGTCCCAGGTGTCTGCGGCCACGAGAGGGCAGAGAGCTGGGAGGCAGCACAGCCAGGCAGCGCTGGACACCCGGCTCACCTCCACAAGGAATGCCAGGGCGGGCAGATCCCAGTGTGGCTCCTGTGTGCTGAGCAGCCAGAGGAGGTGGAGTGCAATACTGGAACACAAGCGATGACAAGCGTGGCGCATCTCCCTAGGAGGGCAAAAAAGGGACCAGGAAGCTGAGCAAATCTCTCCAAGGACAGGCTTACAGAGCCTGGTGGTCTTTTACCACCACTCTGCATGGGGACCTGGGCCCTTTAGGAGGTGTCTCCTCCTGTGCTCTCTCCCCTCGCAGCCTTTTCCAGTCTGCTTGGCCGTCCCTCAGTGTGTCCTTAGCTGTCCCTCAGTGTGTCCCAGGGTCTCGGGGAATGTGTGGGACGGCTCGGGCACAGAGCACAAATGGCAGGATCAATGGGGAGAAAGTGAGTCTCACCTGGCCAGCAGACCCATGGCATAGTGGCGGGTGTCAGCACAGAGCAGCGTGTCCCAGCCACGCTTGCCTTCCACTGACAACACCACATCCTTGTACTGCTTTTGGCAGAGCAGGGACTTCAGGGTCTGCACTGCAAACCTGTGTGCACAGCAAAGCCCAGGTCACTCTGGCAGCACTGGCTCCTTTGCAGGCCATGTGTCAGGCAGGGACAGGAGGAGTGGGATGGAGCACCTGTTGGGGCTGATGACAAGACCGTGCTCTTCCAGGCAATCCTTCCAGAAGGTTTGGACCTCCTCTGGCATCTCTTCTGTGCTGGAGAACACTTGGAAGAGCAGATGAACAAAAAGGCGGGGGAAATATGGCCTCACTACACGTGGGACAGAGGACTCTTGGAGGATCTTCCACATCACCACGGTCGCCTGCAAAGGACAAAGCCCCCCGAGAGAGCGCTCAGTGCCGAGGTGTCCGTGTGGCAGGGCCCGAGCGTGGCAGGGAGAGGCCCGGAGAGACCTTGGCAGGGGAGCACGGGGCCTGGTGGGGCTGAAGCTGGCCCTGGGCCAGGTTTCCGGCCAGCGCCTGAGGCAGGCAGATGCAGTGGGGGAAGGAGGATGGAGAGCTGCTGGAGAGGCGGCCTTGGGGCCAGCAAAGGCCAGTTGCGGAAACTCACAGCCAGGGCAAAGACAGCCGTTTTGTCCCCATCCGAGGTGCACGTGCTGTACTCTGGCCAGCTCCCCAGCACATCCAGGAGGATCAGCTGCACTGGCTCCGCGGTCCTGGACGAGCACATGATGGTCTTCCACATGGAGGTGGCAGCTCTGCGGGATTAGAGCTCTGTCTCAGGGGGGATCTCAGACACAGCAGCGTGGCCTGGGCATCCCTAGGGGCCTGGGCTGAGCGCCGGCTCTTCCTCTGCCCACTGGCCCTTGCCAGCAGCAGCCAGGCAGCCAAGCTGTGTGAGGACGGGCCCTGAGGGGCAGCAAGGCAGCATGGCAGCAGGCTAAGGGGCTGACGTGCCAGGGCTGGGAAAGGCAGCAGCCAGAGGGTTCTGGAACTCTCTAGCTCAGACACCTGGGCCAGGCGATACAGGGTGATGGGCTTGGGAGGCCTGAGCCCTCTGGGCAGGTGGGCCCCATACCTGTCACAGGACGGGGCCACACGCAGGAGCGTCACGACTGCGTCAGCCGGCTGTGCTTTGGTGAGTTTCAGCAGGGCCTTGTCCAGCCTGTGCTGGGCAGAATCATTGGCCAGGAGCCATCGGTGAATGTACCTCACCATGGCAGGCACCTGCGGGAGGCACGGGGAGACTTGGAAAGCTGCCAGAGAGAGCAATGTCCCCAGGCTCCCCAGAGAAGTGCTTTCCTTGCCAGCGCACTGCCATGGCCTCAAAGGCTCTGAGGGAGCAGCAGGCGTGGCTGGGGAAGCCACGTGACTCCTGGGGGAACTGAAGCCTGGCCCCAGGCTGCTTACTTGTTCTGGCCTGGCAACACCCTTCTCCAGGAGCAAATCCAGCAGGGCGGCACTGGTCTCATGCTTGAGGAGCTCGGAGTGAGCTGTGAGCCCAGTGCCCATGGTGCGGGTCTCTTCCTGCCGAATGCTCCGGATGAAGTGGCAGACGAGCTGTAGGAGAAGGGCAAGAAGCCGCGGATGTTGCATGGAGTGCTGCACACACGGTGCTGGGCTGAGCAGGGACAGCAGGCCCAGCCCGGGTGGGGGTGGCTGCAGGTACCTGCGCTGTTCGATGGAAGCGGCCACGGCTGGATTCCTGCTCATATGTGCGCTCCACAGCTTCATCTGGCAAAGAGGGAGCGCAGCCAGAGCTGAGGGGCTGCGGGAGAGGCCGGAGAACACGGCCCAGCCCTGCACTCCCCAGGCAGGGAGAGCCCTGCGATGCCCCAGGGGGATGGAGCGAGACCGCTGAGGGGTGTCTGCCTGGCGCCTCTTCCGGCCTGTCCGTGGGCATTTCCCCAGGGGATTGCATGGCATGGCATGGCATGGCATGGCATGGCATGGCATGGCATGGCATGGCATGGGGCCAAGTTGGCTGCAGGCTCCAGGCCTGCAGCCCAGTTCTGCCACTCACCCCCCTGTGGTGGATGGAAGGGCACCACCTCTTCAGTCTCCTGTGCTGGGGCTGCTCCAGGGCCGCCTTCCTCCTCCTCCACCCAGGCCATCTTGGGCACTCTCGGGGGTCTCTGCTCCATGTCTGTGGCTGGAGCTACTTGCAGGAGAGGTGCCCTGGGAAAGCTCCAGGGCACCAAGTCCCACGCTCTGCCCTTGAGGGCAGCTGCAGAATAGAAGCCTTGGAAGGCCACGGGTCACCGAGTCCTGTGCTCTGGCCTTGAGCTCAGCTGCAGGAAGAACGCTGCAGAAAAGCTCCTGGTCAGACGGGAACGAGTGCGCTGTGTGGGGGCTCCTCACAGCACTGCTCTGTCCCGTTGTGCCCCGCTGTTTGCTCCCAGCACCGGGCAAGCTTCTATTTCCCACGTGTCACAAAGGGGCCTTGGAGACCGGGTTCCGTTCCATGG
Source organism: Zonotrichia albicollis (assembly GCF_047830755.1). Lineage (NCBI taxonomy): Eukaryota > Metazoa > Chordata > Aves > Passeriformes > Passerellidae > Zonotrichia > Zonotrichia albicollis. The sequence goes on from NC_133850.1 coordinate 5,758,450, forward strand.
CACGGTGACCGTGCTGCAGCGTGCCACCCAGGGCCCTTGCACACACTGCCTCCTGCCCTGGGGCCGGCCCCAGCCCCGCTAAAGTGGCCCAGCTTGGAAGGAATCCCTGGCCCCAGGTGTCTAAGACAGCCTGACAGAATCTTTAGGAAGGGCTCAGACCATAAGCAAAGGCCGCCCTGCTCTGCGGGCTCAGGCCTATCCCCATATCTTTCCCCGAGAGCATTTGAATTTCTAAATGAGAATCATTTGAAGGGAGGGGATTTACATTTTCCATTCCAGAGAAGACTTCTGCCTTCCTTAGCAGACACCTCTCTCTTCAAACCAAGACAATTCTTTGTCATCTTGACGATGCGCAGTTGCTGGGAAGCCCCGTTTTACTCCAGGGACCTTAAGAACCATTCCCAGCAACTGGGAAAATCCTAGGTGTTCCATCCACCCATAGATGAGCTCTCCAAATTTGCCCCGAAAGTGGGTCCAGCTTTTATAGGCCAAAAAGAGCAAGTCCAAGTGACTTGATGATATTTTTTAGCCGGGATAGCCCTGCAGCTGATGGCACACTTCACAGTCAGCAGGGGACACAGCTAGGCCAAAGCCCAGACCTCTTCTGGGAAACTTTCTCTTCAAACACCCTTCAAACACGCCTCCATGCAAGTCAGTTGGGAAAGTTTCTTCAAATGATCCATTTCTGGCACCTGACTACACAGGGTTATGTGAAAGATTCTAAAGCAGCCGCTCTGGAGTCAGAGAGGCAGCCCTGAGAGTCCTTGTCATCTATTTGTAGCTAAATCCCACTTTTGGGGAGTTGAAGGAGTTTGGAACGAGCTAGAGAGCGGACCTCTGAGTTTTTTAGATGATGCCATTGCTTTTTCTTCTCTTCTACATAGGCAGGAAGGGTGAGTTGGGCTCACATCTCCACCGCATGGCTCACAGGGCCGCAAGACTTGTAGTTACAAGAGCTTTGAAGGATTTCTTGGCCAAGAAGACACGGCCAACAAGGATTTTTATGTTTTGGACCCAATCTTCAAGATTTCATCTTACGGACTCATGCTCTCGGAGTGTCTAGCTGGTCAGAGTGACCGCGAGATAAGTTAGAAAGTCTCTTTTCCCAGCCCGGTGGTGGAAGAAGGAGTCCGAGCTCTTCATTTCTCAGTCTCAAGGTTGTTGATTGTATCTTATCTATAAAATTCTTTCTCCTGTCCTGCCGAGGTCCGCTCAGCAAGACAGTCTAAGGCACTCTGCCTCCTCTGGGGTGGTGTTATCTTTTTCTACTAAAAACTACCTGTACAACAGTTACAATTACTTTCCAATCCCTATCGTCTATGTCGGACAGCGAGCTTCTACTCTAGACCAATCTCAAATGCCAACATCACAGCAGAAGATGGAGGCCAAGAAGAAGGAGAAAGGCTGGACGTGCCCAGATTGCTCCATCTGGCCCCCTGAAGCCCCATTCTAAAAACCCTCAAAATCTAGTTTTCCACTCTGGGATAAATTCACTATCATTCTACTTCAACTTTTGTGGCTGGTCATTCTTCATACAAGGTTGGGGATTGTTTTTTCCAAGGGCTAAATCAAAGGCACAGGGGTCTTGGGCTCTGTGCCAAGCTCTCTGAGCCCTCTGACAGGGTCTCGAGTCCTGCAGGGCAGCCAGAGGAATTTCCTGGGTTCCCACATCATGCTGACAGTGTAAGCTTCCTTAGCCAGTCATGCTATGACACACAAACCTACAGCACTGCATCCTAAACTTCTTGTTTACCATTGTAACTACTTGGATTTTTTCCTAGATCTTGAACTCGAAAACTCTAAACTTTCCTCCACTTCAACTTTCCTCCCCGTGTCGCTGCTATAAACTGGAAATGCGCATTCTCGCTCCTAGCACCTAAGTTTGGGAGCCCTTTGCAAGGTCTCAGATCAAATCCTGTGTTTAATTCTAAGCTTTGCTGACAAGACCAAAGGTCTGAGATTTCTCTGCATTTGGGTTTCCAACAACACTGATGCTGTTAGTTGCAGAGCGCCCAGGATGCGTCTTGCAGGTCAACTCTGGCAGGAACAAGGCGGCTGCCAGGGGGCTGCTTGTGGCCTCTGACAGCCCATTGCCCACGGCTTGCCAGCGGCCCAGCCCCTCAGGGGCTGCCCCAGCCCGGCCAAGCTGCCCGGCAGCAGCGCCGCAGCCCCACAGCAGCTCCAGAGCAGCCCCATGCAGAGGCACCTGGGAGCCCTCAGCAAGGCAGCCGGCAGCACACGGGCAGGAGGACACGGCTGGCGCTTCCTGCCTGGCCCAGGGCTTGTGGCCATCTCCAGGCACCTCTCTGGCAGGGATCCCCGCAGCTCCGGCCCCTGCCCAGCCGCTCTGTGGGCAGCACAAAGGCTTCAGCAGAACCACCAAAGGCCAAGGGGTTTCTGGCCATTTCCCCGGGCCCACTGCGCAGCTGGCTGAGTGCGAGCATCCTTTTCCCCCTCCTCCCCTATGCCGTACGGACCCTGGGCAGCAAAAGAAAGATCCTGGGAGTCTGTGTATGTTAACATAGTCTATATTTACATGGTAAAAGAAAAAAAAAAAAAAAAGAAACAAAAATTCTTGAAGAAACGGAAAATTCCACCTGACTCAGGTGGCCACAACAAAAACAGCTTCTGGGATCAGTTCTCCACAGAGCCCTGGCAGGGCAGGCAGCCGAGCCATGACGGACGAGGCCGTGTCTTCCACGCCCTGCGCAGGTGATTTTGGAGCCACTGGAACCTGGAGATGGGAGCCCGCTCTCCTGACCTGACGATGCACAGCGTTTGAATTGCCAGGCTTCCGACGGCGAGGCTGACGTCGTTCGTTTTGTCTTCAAGGGCTGCGAGAGAGAGGAACAGAGGCACGGTCAGAAGCTGGAGCTGCAGGGAGCCGAGGAAGAGCCCCCTGCCAGGGCCATCCCAGCCGGCTCTTGCCATGGCCAGGAGGGAGAAGGGAGCAAGGGGATCAACCCGAAGCTGCTGGCCACGAATGGCCCGCGTGGCCCTGAAATCTCCGTGTGCTCTGCCCACGGGAGCAGAGCCCACCGCAGCCGGGGCAAGGCTTGCAGCTCCCCCCGGCAGCCCCCGCTGTCAGCCCGCTGCCCTCACTCACCAGCGCAGATCAGCTGCAGCTCTTGCTGCTGCCCCCTCAGGTGCCGCCCGGCCATGCCTGTGAACACAGAGCCTGTCATGGCCCCAGCGGCACAGCTCCCTGCCAGCGCCGCTGCGGCGCTGTGGCCACACGGGCTGCCGGCCCGGCAGGGCTCAGCTCAGCCCATGCGGCACGCTGTCGCCCCAGGGCACGGCTGTCAGAGGGCGGCAGCAGCAATGCCCAGGCCAGGCGGGGCTCCACGGCGCCGGGCGCGGCTGCCGCTGCCGGGGCAGCAGGCGGGGCCGGGGCCGAGCTGCGGCGGGCCGGGGAGGGAGCCCGGGCTCGTAACTCACCCATGAAGCTGATGGCCGCCTCTCGCAGGGGCTCCTGTGGGCTCTCCAGGTAGCGCAGGGCTCGGCGCAGGTGCTCGGCTGCTCTGCTCCTGTCCTCTGCCAGCTGGAGAGAGCGGCAGGAGGGAAGGGTTGGCGCGGGCTCAGCCCCTGGGCCGGGCGCTGCCTGCGCCAAGCCCCGGCCTCCCCCGGCCACACAGCCCTGAGGCGCGGCCAGCAGCCGCTGGCGCCGGGCTCCCGAGAGGGGAGGGGGAGAGGGCCGGCTGCTGCCCGGGGAGCCGCGGTGCCGCCCCTGCCCCGCAGCTCCGCCGGGCCGGGCTTTCATGGGCACCCGGCTCGGGCCCACGGGAGCCTGGAGAAGAGCCCGCGCGGCCTCTGGCTGCAGCAGCGCGCAGGGGCACAGCTGCCCGGCCCGCACACTGAGCACCGCCCTCAGGGGCCTTCTCCTGGCTGAGGTGGGGATTCCAGGCCGTCCTTACCAGGCACTTGCTGAACTTCCACAGTTTCTGCTCCTTCAGCAGCTTTTTGAGATCCCTCCTCTTGATGAACTTGACCGCATAAAGCAGCGTTTCCCGAGAAGCCTGGAGAGCAGCAGAGACGCGGAGATGGCCCCGCAGCCCAGGGCTCGGGACCCGCCTCCCCCTGCCATGGCCTGCAGGAGGCTGCGGTCCAGCAGGCGCAGGGCAGGAGGCAGCCGAGCCCCGTGCCAGGCGGACAGCAGCAGCCCACGAGTCCTCACCTCTGCCACATGCTGATTCTCATCATTGCAGTGGAAGAAGAGTGGAAGCAGGCTCTGTTGCACAGGGCTTTCCAAAGGGTTTTCTCTCTCTTCCAAGTACTCCATCATGTCTCGGAAGAGTTTTATGGAGAGCAGCTGTACCTGGCTATTATCCTAGATGAAGAAAAAATGAAAAAACACCTCAGCATTGGCTCCTCCGGGCACCCTGGGCACAGGGCTGGAAATGCACAGGGCACACAGTTTCCAGGCAGCACCCAGTGGCTGTAGCTGGGGGCACAGAGCCTTACGTGGTCAAAGAGCGGCAGGAGTGCCTCAGCCAGCTGCACGGCAATGGGGGTGGACATCAGCATGTGTTTGTGCAGGAGTATAAAGCTGAGTGTGATGAGTGTCATCCCAGCTGTCTCTGCATCTTTGTCCGCCAGTAGGCGCATGAGGCTTTCGGTCAAGCTCCACATTCTTTCGGCCTGTGCGCAACACAAGTCTGTGAAGTCCCACCCTGCTGCCACAGGGCCCAGAGGCCAAAGGACTGTCCTGAAGCACTGGGGTAGCTGAAGCAGGAGGCAGGAGAGCTGGGAGCAGCTGCCCCAGTGCCCAAAGGCCAGGCCAGGCCATGCGACTGCGTTCCCAGTGCAGCTTCAGCCACCGCCCCCTTCTCACCATTGAGGGATCATCAATGAGCTCCAGAAGGGCCCTGAGCGCCAGGCGACGCCTCACCCTGCACTCGCTCTGCAGGTACCTTGAAGAGACCTTCACAACACTGTCGCCACATTCACTAGAATCCAGGCACACGAGGACCTGAAAGGCACAGGCCAGTGATGGGGGAGCCGGCCGGCAGGAGCCCGCAGCCGCACAGGGCTGGGCCCAGGACGCAGCAGCAGCAGCAGCACAGGGTGCGGGCACCGTCCCAGGTGTCTGCGGCCACGAGAGGGCAGAGAGCTGGGAGGCAGCACAGCCAGGCAGCGCTGGACACCCGGCTCACCTCCACAAGGAATGCCAGGGCGGGCAGATCCCAGTGTGGCTCCTGTGTGCTGAGCAGCCAGAGGAGGTGGAGTGCAATACTGGAACACAAGCGATGACAAGCGTGGCGCATCTCCCTAGGAGGGCAAAAAAGGGACCAGGAAGCTGAGCAAATCTCTCCAAGGACAGGCTTACAGAGCCTGGTGGTCTTTTACCACTCTGCATGGGGACCTGGGCCCTTTAGGAGGTGTCTCCTCCTGTGCTCTCTCCCCTCGCAGCCTTTTCCAGTCTGCTTGGCCGTCCCTCAGTGTGTCCTTAGCTGTCCCTCAGTGTGTCCCAGGGTCTCGGGGAATGTGTGGGACGGCTCGGGCACAGAGCACAAATGGCAGGATCAATGGGGAGAAAGTGAGTCTCACCTGGCCAGCAGACCCATGGCATAGTGGCGGGTGTCAGCACAGAGCAGCGTGTCCCAGCCACGCTTGCCTTCCACTGACAACACCACATCCTTGTACTGCTTTTGGCAGAGCAGGGACTTCAGGGTCTGCACTGCAAACCTGTGTGCACAGCAAAGCCCAGGTCACTCTGGCAGCACTGGCTCCTTTGCAGGCCACGTGTCAGGCAGGGACAGGAGGAGTGGGATGGAGCACCTGTTGGGGCTGATGACAAGACCGTGCTCTTCCAGGCAATCCTTCCAGAAGGTTTGGACCTCCTCTGGCATCTCTTCTGTGCTGGAGAACACTTGGAAGAGCAGATGAACAAAAAGGCGGGGGAAATATGGCCTCACTACACGTGGGACAGAGGACTCTTGGAGGATCTTCCACATCACCACGGTCGCCTGCAAAGGACAAAGCCCCCCGAGAGAGCGCTCAGTGCCGAGGTGTCCGTGTGGCAGGGCCCGAGCGTGGCAGGGAGAGGCCCGGAGAGACCTTGGCAGGGGAGCACGGGGCCTGGTGGGGCTGAAGCTGGCCCTGGGCCAGGTTTCCGGCCAGCGCCTGAGGCAGGCAGATGCAGTGGGGGAAGGAGGATGGAGAGCTGCTGGAGAGGCGGCCTTGGGGCCAGCAAAGGCCAGTTGCGGAAACTCACAGCCAGGGCAAAGACAGCCGTTTTGTCCCCATCCGAGGTGCACGTGCTGTACTCTGGCCAGCTCCCCAGCACATCCAGGAGGATCAGCTGCACTGGCTCCGCGGTCCTGGACGAGCACATGATGGTCTTCCACATGGAGGTGGCAGCTCTGCGGGATTAGAGCTCTGTCTCAGGGGGGATCTCAGACACAGCAGCGTGGCCTGGGCATCCCTAGGGGCCTGGGCTGAGCGCCGGCTCTTCCTCTGCCCACTGGCCCTTGCCAGCAGCAGCCAGGCAGCCAAGCTGTGTGAGGACGGGCCCTGAGGGGCAGCAAGGCAGCATGGCAGCAGGCTAAGGGGCTGACGTGCCAGGGCTGGGAAAGGCAGCAGCCAGAGGGTTCTGGAACTCTCTAGCTCAGACACCTGGGCCAGGCGATACAGGGTGATGGGCTTGGGAGGCCTGAGCCCTCTGGGCAGGTGGGCCCCATACCTGTCACAGGACGGGGCCACACGCAGGAGCGTCACGACTGCGTCAGCCGGCTGTGCTTTGGTGAGTTTCAGCAGGGCCTTGTCCAGCCTGTGCTGGGCAGAATCATTGGCCAGGAGCCATCGGTGAATGTACCTCACCATGGCAGGCACCTGCGGGAGGCACGGGGAGACTTGGAAAGCTGCCAGAGAGAGCAATGTCCCCAGGCTCCCCAGAGAAGTGCTTTCCTTGCCAGCGCACTGCCATGGCCTCAAAGGCTCTGAGGGAGCAGCAGGCGTGGCTGGGGAAGCCACGTGACTCCTGGGGGAACTGAAGCCTGGCCCCAGGCTGCTTACTTGTTCTGGCCTGGCAACACCCTTCTCCAGGAGCAAATCCAGCAGGGCGGCACTGGTCTCATGCTTGAGGAGCTCGGAGTGAGCTGTGAGCCCAGTGCCCATGGTGCGGGTCTCTTCCTGCCGAATGCTCCGGATGAAGTGGCAGACGAGCTGTAGGAGAAGGGCAAGAAGCCGCGGATGTTGCATGGAGTGCTGCACACACGGTGCTGGGCTGAGCAGGGACAGAAGGCCCAGCCCGGGTGGGGGTGGCTGCAGGTACCTGCGCTGTTCGATGGAAGCGGCCACGGCTGGATTCCTGCTCATATGTGCGCTCCACAGCTTCATCTGGCAAAGAGGGAGCGCAGCCAGAGCTGAGGGGCTGCGGGAGAGGCCGGAGAACACGGCCCAGCCCTGCACTCCCCAGGCAGGGAGAGCCCTGCGATGCCCCAGGGGGATGGAGCGAGGCCGCTGAGGGGTGTCTGCCTGGCGCCTCTTCCGGCCTGTCCGTGGGCATTTCCCCAGGGGATTGCATGGCATGGCATGGCATGGCATGGCATGGCATGGCATGGCATGGGGCCAAGTTGGCTGCAGGCTCCAGGCCTGCAGCCCAGTTCTGCCACTCACCCCCCTGTGGTGGATGGAAGGGCACCACCTCTTCAGTCTCCTGTGCTGGGGCTGCTCCAGGGCCGCCTTCCTCCTCCTCCACCCAGGCCATCTTGGGCACTCTCGGGGGTCTCTGCTCCATGTCTGTGGCTGGAGCTACTTGCAGGAGAGGTGCCCTGGGAAAGCTCCAGGGCACCAAGTCCCACGCTCTGCCCTTGAGGGCAGCTGCAGAATAGAAGCCTTGGAAGGCCACGGGTCACCGAGTCCTGTGCTCTGGCCTTGAGCTCAGCTGCAGGAAGAACGCTGCAGAAAAGCTCCTGGTCAGACGGGAACGAGTGCGCTGTGTGGGGGCTCCTCACAGCACTGCTCTGTCCCGTTGTGCCCCGCTGTTTGCTCCCAGCACCGGGCAAGCTTCTATTTCCCACGTGTCACAAAGGGGCCTTGGAGACCGGGTTCCGTTCCATGGCACGGTGACCGTGCTGCAGCGTGCCACCCAGGGCCCTTGCACACACTGCCTCCTGCCCTGGGGCCGGCCCCAGCCCCGCTAAAGTGGCCCAGCTTGGAAGGAATCCCTGGCCCCAGGTGTCTAAGACAGCCTGACAGAATCTTTAGGAAGGGCTCAGACCATAAGCAAAGGCCGCCCTGCTCTGCGGGCTCAGGCCTATCCCCATATCTTTCCCCGAGAGCATTTGAATTTCTAAATGAGAATCATTTGAAGGGAGGGGATTTACATTTTCCATTCCAGAGAAGACTTCTGCCTTCCTTAGCAGACACCTCTCTCTTCAAACCAAGACAATTCTTTGTCATCTTGACGATGCGCAGTTGCTGGGAAGCCCCGTTTTACTCCAGGGACCTTAAGAACCATTCCCAGCAACTGGGAAAATCCTAGGTGTTCCATCCACCCATAGATGAGCTCTCCAAATTTGCCCCGAAAGTGGGTCCAGCTTTTATAGGCCAAAAAGAGCAAGTCCAAGTGACTTGATGATATTTTTTAGCCGGGATAGCCCTGCAGCTGATGGCACACTTCACAGTCAGCAGGGGACACAGCTAGGCCAAAGCCCAGACCTCTTCTGGGAAACTTTCTCTTCAAACACCCTTCAAACACGCCTCCATGCAAGTCAGTTGGGAAAGTTTCTTCAAATGATCCATTTCTGGCACCTGACTACACAGGGTTATGTGAAAGATTCTAAAGCAGCCGCTCTGGAGTCAGAGAGGCAGCCCTGAGAGTCCTTGTCATCTATTTGTAGCTAAATCCCACTTTTGGGGAGTTGAAGGAGTTTGGAACGAGCTAGAGAGCGGACCTCTGAGTTTTTTAGATGATGCCATTGCTTTTTCTTCTCTTCTACATAGGCAGGAAGGGTGAGTTGGGCTCACATCTCCACCGCATGGCTCACAGGGCCGCAAGACTTGTAGTTACAAGAGCTTTGAAGGATTTCTTGGCCAAGAAGACACGGCCAACAAGGATTTTTATGTTTTGGACCCAATCTTCAAGATTTCATCTTACGGACTCATGCTCTCGGAGTGTCTAGCTGGTCAGAGTGACCGCGAGATAAGTTAGAAAGTCTCTTTTCCCAGCCCGGTGGTGGAAGAAGGAGTCCGAGCTCTTCATTTCTCAGTCTCAAGGTTGTTGATTGTATCTTATCTATAAAATTCTTTCTCCTGTCCTGCCGAGGTCCGCTCAGCAAGACAGTCTAAGGCACTCTGCCTCCTCTGGGGTGGTGTTATCTTTTTCTACTAAAAACTACCTGTACAACAGTTACAATTACTTTCCAATCCCTATTGTCTATGTCGGACAGCGAGCTTCTACTCTAGACCAATCTCAAATGCCAACATCACAGCAGAAGATGGAGGCCAAGAAGAAGGAGAAAGGCTGGACGTGCCCAGATTGCTCCATCTGGCCCCCTGAAGCCCCATTCTAAAAACCCTCAAAATCTAGTTTTCCACTCTGGGATAAATTCACTATCATTCTACTTCAACTTTTGTGGCTGGTCATTCTTCATACAAGGTTGGGGATTGTTTTTTCCAAGGGCTAAATCAAAGGCACAGGGGTCTTGGGCTCTGTGCCAAGCTCTCTGAGCCCTCTGACAGGGTCTCGAGTCCTGCAGGGCAGCCAGAGGAATTTCCTGGGTTCCCACATCATGCTGACAGTGTAAGCTTCCTTAGCCAGTCATGCTATGACACACAAACCTACAGCACTGCATCCTAAACTTCTTGTTTACCATTGTAACTACTTGGATTTTTTCCTAGATCTTGAACTCGAAAACTCTAAACTTTCCTCCACTTCAACTTTCCTCCCCGTGTCGCTGCTATAAACTGGAAATGCGCATTCTCGCTCCTAGCACCTAAGTTTGGGAGCCCTTTGCAAGGTCTCAGATCAAATCCTGTGTTTAATTCTAAGCTTTGCTGACAAGACCAAAGGTCTGAGATTTCTCTGCATTTGGGTTTCCAACAACACTGATGCTGTTAGTTGCAGAGCGCCCAGGATGCGTCTTGCAGGTCAACTCTGGCAGGAACAAGGCGGCTGCCAGGGGGCTGCTTGTGGCCTCTGACAGCCCATTGCCCACGGCTTGCCAGCGGCCCAGCCCCTCAGGGGCTGCCCCAGCCCGGCCAAGCTGCCCGGCAGCAGCGCCGCAGCCCCACAGCAGCTCCAGAGCAGCCCCATGCAGAGGCACCTGGGAGCCCTCAGCAAGGCAGCCGGCAGCACACGGGCAGGAGGACACGGCTGGCGCTTCCTGCCTGGCCCAGGGCTTGTGGCCATCTCCAGGCACCTCTCTGGCAGGGATCCCCGCAGCTCCGGCCCCTGCCCAGCCGCTCTGTGGGCAGCACAAAGGCTTCAGCAGAACCACCAAAGGCCAAGGGGTTTCTGGCCATTTCCCCGGGCCCACTGCGCAGCTGGCTGAGTGCGAGCATCCTTTTCCCCCTCCTCCCCTATGCCGTACGGACCCTGGGCAGCAAAAGAAAGATCCTGGGAGTCTGTGTATGTTAACATAGTCTATATTTACATGGTAAAAGAAAAAAAAAAAAAAAAGAAACAAAAATTCTTGAAGAAACGGAAAATTCCACCTGACTCAGGTGGCCACAACAAAAACAGCTTCTGGGATCAGTTCTCCACAGAGCCCTGGCAGGGCAGGCAGCCGAGCCATGACGGACGAGGCCGTGTCTTCCACGCCCTGCGCAGGTGATTTTGGAGCCACTGGAACCTGGAGATGGGAGCCCGCTCTCCTGACCTGACGATGCACAGCGTTTGAATTGCCAGGCTTCCGACGGCGAGGCTGACGTCGTTCGTTTTGTCTTCAAGGGCTGCGAGAGAGAGGAACAGAGGCACGGTCAGAAGCTGGAGCTGCAGGGAGCCGAGGAAGAGCCCCCTGCCAGGGCCATCCCAGCCGGCTCTTGCCATGGCCAGGAGGGAGAAGGGAGCAAGGGGATCAACCCGAAGCTGCTGGCCACGAATGGCCCGCGTGGCCCTGAAATCTCCGTGTGCTCTGCCCACGGGAGCAGAGCCCACCGCAGCCGGGGCAAGGCTTGCAGCTCCCCCCGGCAGCCCCCGCTGTCAGCCCGCTGCCCTCACTCACCAGCGCAGATCAGCTGCAGCTCTTGCTGCTGCCCCCTCAGGTGCCGCCCGGCCATGCCTGTGAACACAGAGCCTGTCATGGCCCCAGCGGCACAGCTCCCTGCCAGCGCCGCTGCGGCGCTGTGGCCACACGGGCTGCCGGCCCGGCAGGGCTCAGCTCAGCCCATGCGGCACGCTGTCGCCCCAGGGCACGGCTGTCAGAGGGCGGCAGCAGCAATGCCCAGGCCAGGCGGGGCTCCACGGCGCCGGGCGCGGCTGCCGCTGCCGGGGCAGCAGGCGGGGCCGGGGCCGAGCTGCGGCGGGCCGGGGAGGGAGCCCGGGCTCGTAACTCACCCATGAAGCTGATGGCCGCCTCTCGCAGGGGCTCCTGTGGGCTCTCCAGGTAGCGCAGGGCTCGGCGCAGGTGCTCGGCTGCTCTGCTCCTGTCCTCTGCCAGCTGGAGAGAGCGGCAGGAGGGAAGGGTTGGCGCGGGCTCAGCCCCTGGGCCGGGCGCTGCCTGCGCCAAGCCCCGGCCTCCCCCGGCCACACAGCCCTGAGGCGCGGCCAGCAGCCGCTGGCGCCGGGCTCCCGAGAGGGGAGGGGGAGAGGGCCGGCTGCTGCCCGGGGAGCCGCGGTGCCGCCCCTGCCCCGCAGCTCCGCCGGGCCGGGCTTTCATGGGCACCCGGCTCGGGCCCACGGGAGCCTGGAGAAGAGCCCGCGCGGCCTCTGGCTGCAGCAGCGCGCAGGGGCACAGCTGCCCGGCCCGCACACTGAGCACCGCCCTCAGGGGCCTTCTCCTGGCTGAGGTGGGGATTCCAGGCCGTCCTTACCAGGCACTTGCTGAACTTCCACAGTTTCTGCTCCTTCAGCAGCTTTTTGAGATCCCTCCTCTTGATGAACTTGACCGCATAAAGCAGCGTTTCCCGAGAAGCCTGGAGAGCAGCAGAGACGCGGAGATGGCCCCACAGCCCAGGGCTCGGGACCCGCCTCCCCCTGCCATGGCCTGCAGGAGGCTGCGGTCCAGCAGGCGCAGGGCAGGAGGCAGCCGAGCCCCGTGCCAGGCGGACAGCAGCAGCCCACGAGTCCTCACCTCTGCCACATGCTGATTCTCATCATTGCAGTGGAAGAAGAGTGGAAGCAGGCTCTGTTGCACAGGGCTTTCCAAAGGGTTTTCTCTCTCTTCCAAGTACTCCATCATGTCTCGGAAGAGTTTTATGGAGAGCAGCTGTACCTGGCTATTATCCTAGATGAAGAAAAAATGAAAAAACACCTCAGCATTGGCTCCTCCGGGCACCCTGGGCACAGGGCTGGAAATGCACAGGGCACACAGTTTCCAGGCAGCACCCAGTGGCTGTAGCTGGGGGCACAGAGCCTTACGTGGTCAAAGAGCGGCAGGAGTGCCTCAGCCAGCTGCACGGCAATGGGGGTGGACATCAGCATGTGTTTGTGCAGGAGTATAAAGCTGAGTGTGATGAGTGTCATCCCAGCTGTCTCTGCATCTTTGTCCGCCAGTAGGCGCATGAGGCTTTCGGTCAAGCTCCACATTCTTTCGGCCTGTGCGCAACACAAGTCTGTGAAGTCCCACCCTGCTGCCACAGGGCCCAGAGGCCAAAGGACTGTCCTGAAGCACTGGGGTAGCTGAAGCAGGAGGCAGGAGAGCTGGGAGCAGCTGCCCCAGTGCCCAAAGGCCAGGCCAGGCCATGCGACTGCGTTCCCAGTGCAGCTTCAGCCACCGCCCCCTTCTCACCATTGAGGGATCATCAATGAGCTCCAGAAGGGCCCTGAGCGCCAGGCGACGCCTCTCCCTGCACTCGCTCTGCAGGTACCTTGAAGAGACCTTCACAACACTGTCGCCACATTCACTAGAATCCAGGCACACGAGGACCTGAAAGGCACAGGCCAGTGATGGGGGAGCCGGCCGGCAGGAGCCCGCAGCCGCACAGGGCTGGGCCCAGGACGCAGCAGCAGCAGCAGCAGCAGCACAGGGTGCGGGCACCGTCCCAGGTGTCTGCGGCCACGAGAGGGCAGAGAGCTGGGAGGCAGCACAGCCAGGCAGCGCTGGACACCCGGCTCACCTCCACAAGGAATGCCAGGGCGGGCAGATCCCAGTGTGGCTCCTGTGTGCTGAGCAGCCAGAGGAGGTGGAGTGCAATACTGGAACACAAGCGATGACAAGCGTGGCGCATCTCCCTAGGAGGGCAAAAAAGGGACCAGGAAGCTGAGCAAATCTCTCCAAGGACAGGCTTACAGAGCCTGGTGGTCTTTTACCACCACTCTGCATGGGGACCTGGGCCCTTTAGGAGGTGTCTCCTCCTGTGCTCTCTCCCCTCGCAGCCTTTTCCAGTCTGCTTGGCCGTCCCTCAGTGTGTCCTTAGCTGTCCCTCAGTGTGTCCCAGGGTCTCGGGGAATGTGTGGGACGGCTCGGGCACAGAGCACAAATGGCAGGATCAATGGGGAGAAAGTGAGTCTCACCTGGCCAGCAGACCCATGGCATAGTGGCGGGTGTCAGCACAGAGCAGCGTGTCCCAGCCACGCTTGCCTTCCACTGACAACACCACATCCTTGTACTGCTTTTGGCAGAGCAGGGACTTCAGGGTCTGCACTGCAAACCTGTGTGCACAGCAAAGCCCAGGTCACTCTGGCAGCACTGGCTCCTTTGCAGGCCATGTGTCAGGCAGGGACAGGAGGAGTGGGATGGAGCACCTGTTGGGGCTGATGACAAGACCGTGCTCTTCCAGGCAATCCTTCCAGAAGGTTTGGACCTCCTCTGGCATCTCTTCTGTGCTGGAGAACACTTGGAAGAGCAGATGAACAAAAAGGCGGGGGAAATATGGCCTCACTACACGTGGGACAGAGGACTCTTGGAGGATCTTCCACATCACCACGGTCGCCTGCAAAGGACAAAGCCCCCCGAGAGAGCGCTCAGTGCCGAGGTGTCCGTGTGGCAGGGCCCGAGCGTGGCAGGGAGAGGCCCGGAGAGACCTTGGCAGGGGAGCACGGGGCCTGGTGGGGCTGAAGCTGGCCCTGGGCCAGGTTTCCGGCCAGCGCCTGAGGCAGGCAGATGCAGTGGGGGAAGGAGGATGGAGAGCTGCTGGAGAGGCGGCCTTGGGGCCAGCAAAGGCCAGTTGCGGAAACTCACAGCCAGGGCAAAGACAGCCGTTTTGTCCCCATCCAAGGTGCACGTGCTGTACTCTGGCCAGCTCCCCAGCACATCCAGGAGGATCAGCTGCACTGGCTCCGCGGTCCTGGACGAGCACATGATGGTCTTCCACATGGAGGTGGCAGCTCTGCGGGATTAGAGCTCTGTCTCAGGGGGGATCTCAGACACAGCAGCGTGGCCTGGGCATCCCTAGGGGCCTGGGCTGAGCGCCGGCTCTTCCTCTGCCCACTGGCCCTTGCCAGCAGCAGCCAGGCAGCCAAGCTGTGTGAGGACGGGCCCTGAGGGGCAGCAAGGCAGCATGGCAGCAGGCTAAGGGGCTGACGTGCCAGGGCTGGGAAAGGCAGCAGCCAGAGGGTTCTGGAACTCTCTAGCTCAGACACCTGGGCCAGGCGATACAGGGTGATGGGCTTGGGAGGCCTGAGCCCTCTGGGCAGGTGGGCCCCATACCTGTCACAGGACGGGGCCACACGCAGGAGCGTCACGACTGCGTCAGCCGGCTGTGCTTTGGTGAGTTTCAGCAGGGCCTTGTCCAGCCTGTGCTGGGCAGAATCATTGGCCAGGAGCCATCGGTGAATGTACCTCACCATGGCAGGCACCTGCGGGAGGCACGGGGAGACTTGGAAAGCTGCCAGAGAGAGCAATGTCCCCAGGCTCCCCAGAGAAGTGCTTTCCTTGCCAGCGCACTGCCATGGCCTCAAAGGCTCTGAGGGAGCAGCAGGCGTGGCTGGGGAAGCCACGTGACTCCTGGGGGAACTGAAGCCTGGCCCCAGGCTGCTTACTTGTTCTGGCCTGGCAACACCCTTCTCCAGGAGCAAATCCAGCAGGGCGGCACTGGTCTCATGCTTGAGGAGCTCGGAGTGAGCTGTGAGCCCAGTGCCCATGGTGCGGGTCTCTTCCTGCCGAATGCTCCGGATGAAGTGGCAGACGAGCTGTAGGAGAAGGGCAAGAAGCCGCGGATGTTGCATGGAGTGCTGCACACACGGTGCTGGGCTGAGCAGGGACAGCAGGCCCAGCCCGGGTGGGGGTGGCTGCAGGTACCTGCGCTGTTCGATGGAAGCGGCCACGGCTGGATTCCTGCTCATATGTGCGCTCCACAGCTTCATCTGGCAAAGAGGGAGCGCAGCCAGAGCTGAGGGGCTGCGGGAGAGGCCGGAGAACACGGCCCAGCCCTGCACTCCCCAGGCAGGGAGAGCCCTGCGATGCCCCAGGGGGATGGAGCGAGACCGCTGAGGGGTGTCTGCCTGGCGCCTCTTCCGGCCTGTCCGTGGGCATTTCCCCAGGGGATTGCATGGCATGGCATGGCATGGCATGGCATGGCATGGCATGGCATGGCATGGCATGGCATGGGGCCAAGTTGGCTGCAGGCTCCAGGCCTGCAGCCCAGTTCTGCCACTCACCCCCCTGTGGTGGATGGAAGGGCACCACCTCTTCAGTCTCCTGTGCTGGGGCTGCTCCAGGGCCGCCTTCCTCCTCCTCCACCCAGGCCATCTTGGGCACTCTCGGGGGTCTCTGCTCCATGTCTGTGGCTGGAGCTACTTGCAGGAGAGGTGCCCTGGGAAAGCTCCAGGGCACCAAGTCCCACGCTCTGCCCTTGAGGGCAGCTGCAGAATAGAAGCCTTGGAAGGCCACGGGTCACCGAGTCCTGTGCTCTGGCCTTGAGCTCAGCTGCAGGAAGAACGCTGCAGAAAAGCTCCTGGTCAGACGGGAACGAGTGCGCTGTGTGGGGGCTCCTCACAGCACTGCTCTGTCCCGTTGTGCCCCGCTGTTTGCTCCCAGCACCGGGCAAGCTTCTATTTCCCACGTGTCACAAAGGGGCCTTGGAGACCGGGTTCCGTTCCATGGCACGGTGACCGTGCTGCAGCGTGCCACCCAGGGCCCTTGCACACACTGCCTCCTGCCCTGGGGCCCGCCCCAGCCCCGCTAAAGTGGCCCAGCTTGGAAGGAATCCCTGGCCCCAGGTGTCTAAGACAGCCTGACAGAATCTTTAGGAAGGGCTCAGACCATAAGCAAAGGCCGCCCTGCTCTGCGGGCTCAGGCCTATCCCCATATCTTTCCCCGAGAGCATTTGAATTTCTAAATGAGAATCATTTGAAGGGAGGGGATTTACATTTTCCATTCCAGAGAAGACTTCTGCCTTCCTTAGCAGACACCTCTCTCTTCAAACCAAGACAATTCTTTGTCATCTTGACGATGCGCAGTTGCTGGGAAGCCCCGTTTTACTCCAGGGACCTTAAGAACCATTCCCAGCAACTGGGAAAATCCTAGGTGTTCCATCCACCCATAGATGAGCTCTCCAAATTTGCCCCGAAAGTGGGTCCAGCTTTTATAGGCCAAAAAGAGCAAGTCCAAGTGACTTGATGATATTTTTTAGCCGGGATAGCCCTGCAGCTGATGGCACACTTCACAGTCAGCAGGGGACACAGCTAGGCCAAAGCCCAGACCTCTTCTGGGAAACTTTCTCTTCAAACACCCTTCAAACACGCCTCCATGCAAGTCAGTTGGGAAAGTTTCTTCAAATGATCCATTTCTGGCACCTGACTACACAGGGTTATGTGAAAGATTCTAAAGCAGCCGCTCTGGAGTCAGAGAGGCAGCCCTGAGAGTCCTTGTCATCTATTTGTAGCTAAATCCCACTTTTGGGGAGTTGAAGGAGTTTGGAACGAGCTAGAGAGCGGACCTCTGAGTTTTTTAGATGATGCCATTGCTTTTTCTTCTCTTCTACATAGGCAGGAAGGGTGAGTTGGGCTCACATCTCCACCGCATGGCTCACAGGGCCGCAAGACTTGTAGTTACAAGAGCTTTGAAGGATTTCTTGGCCAAGAAGACACGGCCAACAAGGATTTTTATGTTTTGGACCCAATCTTCAAGATTTCATCTTACGGACTCATGCTCTCGGAGTGTCTAGCTGGTCAGAGTGACCGCGAGATAAGTTAGAAAGTCTCTTTTCCCAGCCCGGTGGTGGAAGAAGGAGTCCGAGCTCTTCATTTCTCAGTCTCAAGGTTGTTGATTGTATCTTATCTATAAAATTCTTTCTCCTGTCCTGCCGAGGTCCGCTCAGCAAGACAGTCTAAGGCACTCTGCCTCCTCTGGGGTGGTGTTATCTTTTTCTACTAAAAACTACCTGTACAACAGTTACAATTACTTTCCAATCCCTATTGTCTATGTCGGACAGCGAGCTTCTACTCTAGACCAATCTCAAATGCCAACATCACAGCAGAAGATGGAGGCCAAGAAGAAGGAGAAAGGCTGGACGTGCCCAGATTGCTCCATCTGGCCCCCTGAAGCCCCATTCTAAAAACCCTCAAAATCTAGTTTTCCACTCTGGGATAAATTCACTATCATTCTACTTCAACTTTTGTGGCTGGTCATTCTTCATACAAGGTTGGGGATTGTTTTTTCCAAGGGCTAAATCAAAGGCACAGGGGTCTTGGGCTCTGTGCCAAGCTCTCTGAGCCCTCTGACAGGGTCTCGAGTCCTGCAGGGCAGCCAGAGGAATTTCCTGGGTTCCCACATCATGCTGACAGTGTAAGCTTCCTTAGCCAGTCATGCTATGACACACAAACCTACAGCACTGCATCCTAAACTTCTTGTTTACCATTGTAACTACTTGGATTTTTTCCTAGATCTTGAACTCGAAAACTCTAAACTTTCCTCCACTTCAACTTTCCTCCCCGTGTCGCTGCTATAAACTGGAAATGCGCATTCTCGCTCCTAGCACCTAAGTTTGGGAGCCCTTTGCAAGGTCTCAGATCAAATCCTGTGTTTAATTCTAAGCTTTGCTGACAAGACCAAAGGTCTGAGATTTCTCTGCATTTGGGTTTCCAACAACACTGATGCTGTTAGTTGCAGAGCGCCCAGGATGCGTCTTGCAGGTCAACTCTGGCAGGAACAAGGCGGCTGCCAGGGGGCTGCTTGTGGCCTCTGACAGCCCATTGCCCACGGCTTGCCAGCGGCCCAGCCCCTCAGGGGCTGCCCCAGCCCGGCCAAGCTGCCCGGCAGCAGCGCCGCAGCCCCACAGCAGCTCCAGAGCAGCCCCATGCAGAGGCACCTGGGAGCCCTCAGCAAGGCAGCCGGCAGCACACGGGCAGGAGGACACGGCTGGCGCTTCCTGCCTGGCCCAGGGCTTGTGGCCATCTCCAGGCACCTCTCTGGCAGGGATCCCCGCAGCTCCGGCCCCTGCCCAGCCGCTCTGTGGGCAGCACAAAGGCTTCAGCAGAACCACCAAAGGCCAAGGGGTTTCTGGCCATTTCCCCGGGCCCACTGCGCAGCTGGCTGAGTGCGAGCATCCTTTTCCCCCTCCTCCCCTATGCCGTACGGACCCTGGGCAGCAAAAGAAAGATCCTGGGAGTCTGTGTATGTTAACATAGTCTATATTTACATGGTAAAAGAAAAAAAAAAAAAAAAGAAACAAAAATTCTTGAAGAAACGGAAAATTCCACCTGACTCAGGTGGCCACAACAAAAACAGCTTCTGGGATCAGTTCTCCACAGAGCCCTGGCAGGGCAGGCAGCCGAGCCATGACGGACGAGGCCGTGTCTTCCACGCCCTGCGCAGGTGATTTTGGAGCCACTGGAACCTGGAGATGGGAGCCCGCTCTCCTGACATGACGATGCACAGCGTTTGAATTGCCAGGCTTCCGACGGCGAGGCTGACGTCGTTCGTTTTGTCTTCAAGGGCTGCGAGAGAGAGGAACAGAGGCACGGTCAGAAGCTGGAGCTGCAGGGAGCCGAGGAAGAGCCCCCTGCCAGGGCCATCCCAGCCGGCTCTTGCCATGGCCAGGAGGGAGAAGGGAGCAAGGGGATCAACCCGAAGCTGCTGGCCACGAATGGCCCGCGTGGCCCTGAAATCTCCGTGTGCTCTGCCCACGGGAGCAGAGCCCACCGCAGCCGGGGCAAGGCTTGCAGCTCCCCCCGGCAGCCCCCGCTGTCAGCCCGCTGCCCTCACTCACCAGTGCAGATCAGCTGCAGCTCTTGCTGCTGCCCCCTCAGGTGCCGCCCGGCCATGCCTGTGAACACAGAGCCTGTCATGGCCCCAGCGGCACAGCTCCCTGCCAGCGCCGCTGCGGCGCTGTGGCCACACGGGCTGCCGGCCCGGCAGGGCTCAGCTCAGCCCATGCGGCACGCTGTCGCCCCAGGGCACGGCTGTCAGAGGGCGGCAGCAGCAATGCCCAGGCCAGGCGGGGCTCCACGGCGCCGGGCGCGGCTGCCGCTGCCGGGGCAGCAGGCGGGGCCGGGGCCGAGCTGCGGCGGGCCGGGGAGGGAGCCCGGGCTCGTAACTCACCCATGAAGCTGATGGCCGCCTCTCGCAGGGGCTCCTGTGGGCTCTCCAGGTAGCGCAGGGCTCGGCGCAGGTGCTCGGCTGCTCTGCTCCTGTCCTCTGCCAGCTGGAGAGAGCGGCAGGAGGGAAGGGTTGGCGCGGGCTCAGCCCCTGGGCCGGGCGCTGCCTGCGCCAAGCCCCGGCCTCCCCCGGCCACACAGCCCTGAGGCGCGGCCAGCAGCCGCTGGCGCCGGGCTCCCGAGAGGGGAGGGGGAGAGGGCCGGCTGCTGCCCGGGGAGCCGCGGTGCCGCCCCTGCCCCGCAGCTCCGCCGGGCCGGGCTTTCATGGGCACCCGGCTCGGGCCCACGGGAGCCTGGAGAAGAGCCCGCGCGGCCTCTGGCTGCAGCAGCGCGCAGGGGCACAGCTGCCCGGCCCGCACACTGAGCACCGCCCTCAGGGGCCTTCTCCTGGCTGAGGTGGGGATTCCAGGCCGTCCTTACCAGGCACTTGCTGAACTTCCACAGTTTCTGCTCCTTCAGCAGCTTTTTGAGATCCCTCCTCTTGATGAACTTGACCGCATAAAGCAGCGTTTCCCGAGAAGCCTGGAGAGCAGCAGAGACGCGGAGATGGCCCCGCAGCCCAGGGCTCGGGACCCGCCTCCCCCTGCCATGGCCTGCAGGAGGCTGCGGTCCAGCAGGCGCAGGGCAGGAGGCAGCCGAGCCCCGTGCCAGGCGGACAGCAGCAGCCCACGAGTCCTCACCTCTGCCACATGCTGATTCTCATCATTGCAGTGGAAGAAGAGTGGAAGCAGGCTCTGTTGCACAGGGCTTTCCAAAGGGTTTTCTCTCTCTTCCAAGTACTCCATCATGTCTCGGAAGAGTTTTATGGAGAGCAGCTGTACCTGGCTATTATCCTAGATGAAGAAAAAATGAAAAAACACCTCAGCATTGGCTCCTCCGGGCACCCTGGGCACAGGGCTGGAAATGCACAGGGCACACAGTTTCCAGGCAGCACCCAGTGGCTGTAGCTGGGGGCACAGAGCCTTACGTGGTCAAAGAGCGGCAGGAGTGCCTCAGCCAGCTGCACGGCAATGGGGGTGGACATCAGCATGTGTTTGTGCAGGAGTATAAAGCTGAGTGTGATGAGTGTCATCCCAGCTGTCTCTGCATCTTTGTCCGCCAGTAGGCGCATGAGGCTTTCGGTCAAGCTCCACATTCTTTCGGCCTGTGCGCAACACAAGTCTGTGAAGTCCCACCCTGCTGCCACAGGGCCCAGAGGCCAAAGGACTGTCCTGAAGCACTGGGGTAGCTGAAGCAGGAGGCAGGAGAGCTGGGAGCAGCTGCCCCAGTGCCCAAAGGCCAGGCCAGGCCATGCGACTGCGTTCCCAGTGCAGCTTCAGCCACCGCCCCCTTCTCACCATTGAGGGATCATCAATGAGCTCCAGAAGGGCCCTGAGCGCCAGGCGACGCCTCTCCCTGCACTCGCTCTGCAGGTACCTTGAAGAGACCTTCACAACACTGTCGCCACATTCACTAGAATCCAGGCACACGAGGACCTGAAAGGCACAGGCCAGTGATGGGGGAGCCGGCCGGCAGGAGCCCGCAGCCGCACAGGGCTGGGCCCAGGATGCAGCAGCAGCAGCAGCACAGGGTGCGGGCACCGTCCCAGGTGTCTGCGGCCACGAGAGGGCAGAGAGCTGGGAGGCAGCACAGCCAGGCAGCGCTGGACACCCGGCTCACCTCCACAAGGAATGCCAGGGCGGGCAGATCCCAGTGTGGCTCCTGTGTGCTGAGCAGCCAGAGGAGGTGGAGTGCAATACTGGAACACAAGCGATGACAAGCGTGGCGCATCTCCCTAGGAGGGCAAAAAAGGGACCAGGAAGCTGAGCAAATCTCTCCAAGGACAGGCTTACAGAGCCTGGTGGTCTTTTACCACCACTCTGCATGGGGACCTGGGCCCTTTAGGAGGTGTCTCCTCCTGTGCTCTCTCCCCTCGCAGCCTTTTCCAGTCTGCTTGGCCGTCCCTCAGTGTGTCCTTAGCTGTCCCTCAGTGTGTCCCAGGGTCTCGGGGAATGTGTGGGACGGCTCGGGCACAGAGCACAAATGGCAGGATCAATGGGGAGAAAGTGAGTCTCACCTGGCCAGCAGACCCATGGCATAGTGGCGGGTGTCAGCACAGAGCAGCGTGTCCCAGCCACGCTTGCCTTCCACTGACAACACCACATCCTTGTACTGCTTTTGGCAGAGCAGGGACTTCAGGGTCTGCACTGCAAACCTGTGTGCACAGCAAAGCCCAGGTCACTCTGGCAGCACTGGCTCCTTTGCAGGCCATGTGTCAGGCAGGGACAGGAGGAGTGGGATGGAGCACCTGTTGGGGCTGATGACAAGACCGTGCTCTTCCAGGCAATCCTTCCAGAAGGTTTGGACCTCCTCTGGCATCTCTTCTGTGCTGGAGAACACTTGGAAGAGCAGATGAACAAAAAGGCGGGGGAAATATGGCCTCACTACACGTGGGACAGAGGACTCTTGGAGGATCTTCCACATCACCACGGTCGCCTGCAAAGGACAAAGCCCCCCGAGAGAGCGCTCAGTGCCGAGGTGTCCGTGTGGCAGGGCCCGAGCGTGGCAGGGAGAGGCCCGGAGAGACCTTGGCAGGGGAGCACGGGGCCTGGTGGGGCTGAAGCTGGCCCTGGGCCAGGTTTCCGGCCAGCGCCTGAGGCAGGCAGATGCAGTGGGGGAAGGAGGATGGAGAGCTGCTGGAGAGGCGGCCTTGGGGCCAGCAAAGGCCAGTTGCGGAAACTCACAGCCAGGGCAAAGACAGCCGTTTTGTCCCCATCCAAGGTGCACGTGCTGTACTCTGGCCAGCTCCCCAGCACATCCAGGAGGATCAGCTGCACTGGCTCCGCGGTCCTGGACGAGCACATGATGGTCTTCCACATGGAGGTGGCAGCTCTGCGGGATTAGAGCTCTGTCTCAGGGGGGATCTCAGACACAGCAGCGTGGCCTGGGCATCCCTAGGGGCCTGGGCTGAGCGCCGGCTCTTCCTCTGCCCACTGGCCCTTGCCAGCAGCAGCCAGGCAGCCAAGCTGTGTGAGGACGGGCCCTGAGGGGCAGCAAGGCAGCATGGCAGCAGGCTAAGGGGCTGACGTGCCAGGGCTGGGAAAGGCAGCAGCCAGAGGGTTCTGGAACTCTCTAGCTCAGACACCTGGGCCAGGCGATACAGGGTGATGGGCTTGGGAGGCCTGAGCCCTCTGGGCAGGTGGGCCCCATACCTGTCACAGGACGGGGCCACACGCAGGAGCGTCACGACTGCGTCAGCCGGCTGTGCTTTGGTGAGTTTCAGCAGGGCCTTGTCCAGCCTGTGCTGGGCAGAATCATTGGCCAGGAGCCATCGGTGAATGTACCTCACCATGGCAGGCACCTGCGGGAGGCACGGGGAGACTTGGAAAGCTGCCAGAGAGAGCAATGTCCCCAGGCTCCCCAGAGAAGTGCTTTCCTTGCCAGCGCACTGCCATGGCCTCAAAGGCTCTGAGGGAGCAGCAGGCGTGGCTGGGGAAGCCACGTGACTCCTGGGGGAACTGAAGCCTGGCCCCAGGCTGCTTACTTGTTCTGGCCTGGCAACACCCTTCTCCAGGAGCAAATCCAGCAGGGCGGCACTGGTCTCATGCTTGAGGAGCTCGGAGTGAGCTGTGAGCCCAGTGCCCATGGTGCGGGTCTCTTCCTGCCGAATGCTCCGGATGAAGTGGCAGACGAGCTGTAGGAGAAGGGCAAGAAGCCGCGGATGTTGCATGGAGTGCTGCACACACGGTGCTGGGCTGAGCAGGGACAGCAGGCCCAGCCCGGGTGGGGGTGGCTGCAGGTACCTGCGCTGTTCGATGGAAGCGGCCACGGCTGGATTCCTGCTCATATGTGCGCTCCACAGCTTCATCTGGCAAAGAGGGAGCGCAGCCAGAGCTGAGGGGCTGCGGGAGAGGCCGGAGAACACGGCCCAGCCCTGCACTCCCCAGGCAGGGAGAGCCCTGCGATGCCCCAGGGGGATGGAGCGAGACCGCTGAGGGGTGTCTGCCTGGCGCCTCTTCCGGCCTGTCCGTGGGCATTTCCCCAGGGGATTGCATGGCATGGCATGGCATGGCATGGCATGGCATGGCATGGCATGGCATGGGGCCAAGTTGGCTGCAGGCTCCAGGCCTGCAGCCCAGTTCTGCCACTCACCCCCCTGTGGTGGATGGAAGGGCACCACCTCTTCAGTCTCCTGTGCTGGGGCTGCTCCAGGGCCGCCTTCCTCCTCCTCCACCCAGGCCATCTTGGGCACTCTCGGGGGTCTCTGCTCCATGTCTGTGGCTGGAGCTACTTGCAGGAGAGGTGCCCTGGGAAAGCTCCAGGGCACCAAGTCCCACGCTCTGCCCTTGAGGGCAGCTGCAGAATAGAAGCCTTGGAAGGCCACGGGTCACCGAGTCCTGTGCTCTGGCCTTGAGCTCAGCTGCAGGAAGAACGCTGCAGAAAAGCTCCTGGTCAGACGGGAACGAGTGCGCTGTGTGGGGGCTCCTCACAGCACTGCTCTGTCCCGTTGTGCCCCGCTGTTTGCTCCCAGCACCGGGCAAGCTTCTATTTCCCACGTGTCACAAAGGGGCCTTGGAGACCGGGTTCCGTTCCATGGCACGGTGACCGTGCTGCAGCGTGCCACCCAGGGCCCTTGCACACACTGCCTCCTGCCCTGGGGCCCGCCCCAGCCCCGCTAAAGTGGCCCAGCTTGGAAGGAATCCCTGGCCCCAGGTGTCTAAGACAGCCTGACAGAATCTTTAGGAAGGGCTCAGACCATAAGCAAAGGCCGCCCTGCTCTGCGGGCTCAGGCCTATCCCCATATCTTTCCCCGAGAGCATTTGAATTTCTAAATGAGAATCATTTGAAGGGAGGGGATTTACATTTTCCATTCCAGAGAAGACTTCTGCCTTCCTTAGCAGACACCTCTCTCTTCAAACCAAGACAATTCTTTGTCATCTTGACGATGCGCAGTTGCTGGGAAGCCCCGTTTTACTCCAGGGACCTTAAGAACCATTCCCAGCAACTGGGAAAATCCTAGGTGTTCCATCCACCCATAGATGAGCTCTCCAAATTTGCCCCGAAAGTGGGTCCAGCTTTTATAGGCCAAAAAGAGCAAGTCCAAGTGACTTGATGATATTTTTTAGCCGGGATAGCCCTGCAGCTGATGGCACACTTCACAGTCAGCAGGGGACACAGCTAGGCCAAAGCCCAGACCTCTTCTGGGAAACTTTCTCTTCAAACACCCTTCAAACACGCCTCCATGCAAGTCAGTTGGGAAAGTTTCTTCAAATGATCCATTTCTGGCACCTGACTACACAGGGTTATGTGAAAGATTCTAAAGCAGCCGCTCTGGAGTCAGAGAGGCAGCCCTGAGAGTCCTTGTCATCTATTTGTAGCTAAATCCCACTTTTGGGGAGTTGAAGGAGTTTGGAACGAGCTAGAGAGCGGACCTCTGAGTTTTTTAGATGATGCCATTGCTTTTTCTTCTCTTCTACATAGGCAGGAAGGGTGAGTTGGGCTCACATCTCCACCGCATGGCTCACAGGGCCGCAAGACTTGTAGTTACAAGAGCTTTGAAGGATTTCTTGGCCAAGAAGACACGGCCAACAAGGATTTTTATGTTTTGGACCCAATCTTCAAGATTTCATCTTACGGACTCATGCTCTCGGAGTGTCTAGCTGGTCAGAGTGACCGCGAGATAAGTTAGAAAGTCTCTTTTCCCAGCCCGGTGGTGGAAGAAGGAGTCCGAGCTCTTCATTTCTCAGTCTCAAGGTTGTTGATTGTATCTTATCTATAAAATTCTTTCTCCTGTCCTGCCGAGGTCCGCTCAGCAAGACAGTCTAAGGCACTCTGCCTCCTCTGGGGTGGTGTTATCTTTTTCTACTAAAAACTACCTGTACAACAGTTACAATTACTTTCCAATCCCTATTGTCTATGTCGGACAGCGAGCTTCTACTCTAGACCAATCTCAAATGCCAACATCACAGCAGAAGATGGAGGCCAAGAAGAAGGAGAAAGGCTGGACGTGCCCAGATTGCTCCATCTGGCCCCCTGAAGCCCCATTCTAAAAACCCTCAAAATCTAGTTTTCCACTCTGGGATAAATTCACTATCATTCTACTTCAACTTTTGTGGCTGGTCATTCTTCATACAAGGTTGGGGATTGTTTTTTCCAAGGGCTAAATCAAAGGCACAGGGGTCTTGGGCTCTGTGCCAAGCTCTCTGAGCCCTCTGACAGGGTCTCGAGTCCTGCAGGGCAGCCAGAGGAATTTCCTGGGTTCCCACATCATGCTGACAGTGTAAGCTTCCTTAGCCAGTCATGCTATGACACACAAACCTACAGCACTGCATCCTAAACTTCTTGTTTACCATTGTAACTACTTGGATTTTTTCCTAGATCTTGAACTCGAAAACTCTAAACTTTCCTCCACTTCAACTTTCCTCCCCGTGTCGCTGCTATAAACTGGAAATGCGCATTCTCGCTCCTAGCACCTAAGTTTGGGAGCCCTTTGCAAGGTCTCAGATCAAATCCTGTGTTTAATTCTAAGCTTTGCTGACAAGACCAAAGGTCTGAGATTTCTCTGCATTTGGGTTTCCAACAACACTGATGCTGTTAGTTGCAGAGCGCCCAGGATGCGTCTTGCAGGTCAACTCTGGCAGGAACAAGGCGGCTGCCAGGGGGCTGCTTGTGGCCTCTGACAGCCCATTGCCCACGGCTTGCCAGCGGCCCAGCCCCTCAGGGGCTGCCCCAGCCCGGCCAAGCTGCCCGGCAGCAGCGCCGCAGCCCCACAGCAGCTCCAGAGCAGCCCCATGCAGAGGCACCTGGGAGCCCTCAGCAAGGCAGCCGGCAGCACACGGGCAGGAGGACACGGCTGGCGCTTCCTGCCTGGCCCAGGGCTTGTGGCCATCTCCAGGCACCTCTCTGGCAGGGATCCCCGCAGCTCCGGCCCCTGCCCAGCCGCTCTGTGGGCAGCACAAAGGCTTCAGCAGAACCACCAAAGGCCAAGGGGTTTCTGGCCATTTCCCCGGGCCCACTGCGCAGCTGGCTGAGTGCGAGCATCCTTTTCCCCCTCCTCCCCTATGCCGTACGGACCCTGGGCAGCAAAAGAAAGATCCTGGGAGTCTGTGTATGTTAACATAGTCTATATTTACATGGTAAAAGAAAAAAAAAAAAAAAAGAAACAAAAATTCTTGAAGAAACGGAAAATTCCACCTGACTCAGGTGGCCACAACAAAAACAGCTTCTGGGATCAGTTCTCCAAAGAGCTCTGGCAGGGCAGGCAGCCGAGCCATGACGGACGAGGCCGTGTCTTCCACGCCCTGCGCAGGTGATTTTGGAGCCACTGGAACCTGGAGATGGGAGCCCGCTCTCCTGACCTGACGATGCACAGCGTTTGAATTGCCAGGCTTCCGACGGCGAGGCTGACGTCGTTCGTTTTGTCTTCAAGGGCTGCGAGAGAGAGGAACAGAGGCACGGTCAGAAGCTGGAGCTGCAGGGAGCCGAGGAAGAGCCCCCTGCCAGGGCCATCCCAGCCGGCTCTTGCCATGGCCAGGAGGGAGAAGGGAGCAAGGGGATCAACCCGAAGCTGCTGGCCACGAATGGCCCGCGTGGCCCTGAAATCTCCGTGTGCTCTGCCCACGGGAGCAGAGCCCACCGCAGCCGGGGCAAGGCTTGCAGCTCCCCCCGGCAGCCCCCGCTGTCAGCCCGCTGCCCTCACTCACCAGCGCAGATCAGCTGCAGCTCTTGCTGCTGCCCCCTCAGGTGCCGCCCGGCCATGCCTGTGAACACAGAGCCTGTCATGGCCCCAGCGGCACAGCTCCCTGCCAGCGCCGCTGCGGCGCTGTGGCCACACGGGCTGCCGGCCCGGCAGGGCTCAGCTCAGCCCATGCGGCACGCTGTCGCCCCAGGGCACGGCTGTCAGAGGGCGGCAGCAGCAATGCCCAGGCCAGGCGGGGCTCCACGGCGCCGGGCGCGGCTGCCGCTGCCGGGGCAGCAGGCGGGGCCGGGGCCGAGCTGCGGCGGGCCGGGGAGGGAGCCCGGGCTCGTAACTCACCCATGAAGCTGATGGCCGCCTCTCGCAGGGGCTCCTGTGGGCTCTCCAGGTAGCGCAGGGCTCGGCGCAGGTGCTCGGCTGCTCTGCTCCTGTCCTCTGCCAGCTGGAGAGAGCGGCAGGAGGGAAGGGTTGGCGCGGGCTCAGGCCCTGGGCCGGGCGCTGCCTGCGCCAAGCCCCGGCCTCCCCCGGCCACACAGCCCTGAGGCGCGGCCAGCAGCCGCTGGCGCCGGGCTCCCGAGAGGGGAGGGGGAGAGGGCCGGCTGCTGCCCGGGGAGCCGCGGTGCCGCCCCTGCCCCGCAGCTCCGCCGGGCCGGGCTTTCATGGGCACCCGGCTCGGGCCCACGGGAGCCTGGAGAAGAGCCCGCGCGGCCTCTGGCTGCAGCAGCGCGCAGGGGCACAGCTGCCCGGCCCGCACACTGAGCACCGCCCTCAGGGGCCTTCTCCTGGCTGAGGTGGGGATTCCAGGCCGTCCTTACCAGGCACTTGCTGAACTTCCACAGTTTCTGCTCCTTCAGCAGCTTTTTGAGATCCCTCCTCTTGATGAACTTGACCGCATAAAGCAGCGTTTCCCGAGAAGCCTGGAGAGCAGCAGAGACGCGGAGATGGCCCCGCAGCCCAGGGCTCGGGACCCGCCTCCCCCTGCCATGGCCTGCAGGAGGCTGCGGTCCAGCAGGCGCAGGGCAGGAGGCAGCCGAGCCCCGTGCCAGGCGGACAGCAGCAGCCCACGAGTCCTCACCTCTGCCACATGCTGATTCTCATCATTGCAGTGGAAGAAGAGTGGAAGCAGGCTCTGTTGCACAGGGCTTTCCAAAGGGTTTTCTCTCTCTTCCAAGTACTCCATCATGTCTCGGAAGAGTTTTATGGAGAGCAGCTGTACCTGGCTATTATCCTAGATGAAGAAAAAATGAAAAAACACCTCAGCATTGGCTCCTCCGGGCACCCTGGGCACAGGGCTGGAAATGCACAGGGCACACAGTTTCCAGGCAGCACCCAGTGGCTGTAGCTGGGGGCACAGAGCCTTACGTGGTCAAAGAGCGGCAGGAGTGCCTCAGCCAGCTGCACGGCAATGGGGGTGGACATCAGCATGTGTTTGTGCAGGAGTATAAAGCTGAGTGTGATGAGTGTCATCCCAGCTGTCTCTGCATCTTTGTCCGCCAGTAGGCGCATGAGGCTTTCGGTCAAGCTCCACATTCTTTCGGCCTGTGCGCAACACAAGTCTGTGAAGTCCCACCCTGCTGCCACAGGGCCCAGAGGCCAAAGGACTGTCCTGAAGCACTGGGGTAGCTGAAGCAGGAGGCAGGAGAGCTGGGAGCAGCTGCCCCAGTGCCCAAAGGCCAGGCCAGGCCATGCGACTGCGTTCCCAGTGCAGCTTCAGCCACCGCCCCCTTCTCACCATTGAGGGATCATCAATGAGCTCCAGAAGGGCCCTGAGCGCCAGGCGACGCCTCTCCCTGCACTCGCTCTGCAGGTACCTTGAAGAGACCTTCACAACACTGTCGCCACATTCACTAGAATCCAGGCACACGAGGACCTGAAAGGCACAGGCCAGTGATGGGGGAGCCGGCCGGCAGGAGCCCGCAGCCGCACAGGGCTGGGCCCAGGACGCAGCAGCAGCAGCAGCACAGGGTGCGGGCACCGTCCCAGGTGTCTGCGGCCACGAGAGGGCAGAGAGCTGGGAGGCAGCACAGCCAGGCAGCGCTGGACACCCGGCTCACCTCCACAAGGAATGCCAGGGCGGGCAGATCCCAGTGTGGCTCCTGTGTGCTGAGCAGCCAGAGGAGGTGGAGTGCAATACTGGAACACAAGCGATGACAAGCGTGGCGCATCTCCCTAGGAGGGCAAAAAAGGGACCAGGAAGCTGAGCAAATCTCTCCAAGGACAGGCTTACAGAGCCTGGTGGTCTTTTACCACCACTCTGCATGGGGACCTGGGCCCTTTAGGAGGTGTCTCCTCCTGTGCTCTCTCCCCTCGCAGCCTTTTCCAGTCTGCTTGGCCGTCCCTCAGTGTGTCCTTAGCTGTCCCTCAGTGTGTCCCAGGGTCTCGGGGAATGTGTGGGACGGCTCGGGCACAGAGCACAAATGGCAGGATCAATGGGGAGAAAGTGAGTCTCACCTGGCCAGCAGACCCATGGCATAGTGGCGGGTGTCAGCACAGAGCAGCGTGTCCCAGCCACGCTTGCCTTCCTCTGACAACACCACATCCTTGTACTGCTTTTGGCAGAGCAGGGACTTCAGGGTCTGCACTGCAAACCTGTGTGCACAGCAAAGCCCAGGTCACTCTGGCAGCACTGGCTCCTTTGCAGGCCACGTGTCAGGCAGGGACAGGAGGAGTGGGATGGAGCACCTGTTGGGGCTGATGACAAGACCGTGCTCTTCCAGGCAATCCTTCCAGAAGGTTTGGACCTCCTCTGGCATCTCTTCTGTGCTGGAGAACACTTGGAAGAGCAGATGAACAAAAAGGCGGGGGAAATATGGCCTCACTACACGTGGGACAGAGGACTCTTGGAGGATCTTCCACATCACCACGGTCGCCTGCAAAGGACAAAGCCCCCCGAGAGAGCGCTCAGTGCCGAGGTGTCCGTGTGGCAGGGCCCGAGCGTGGCAGGGAGAGGCCCGGAGAGACCTTGGCAGGGGAGCACGGGGCCTGGTGGGGCTGAAGCTGGCCCTGGGCCAGGTTTCCGGCCAGCGCCTGAGGCAGGCAGATGCAGTGGGGGAAGGAGGATGGAGAGCTGCTGGAGAGGCGGCCTTGGGGCCAGCAAAGGCCAGTTGCGGAAACTCACAGCCAGGGCAAAGACAGCCGTTTTGTCCCCATCCGAGGTGCACGTGCTGTACTCTGGCCAGCTCCCCAGCACATCCAGGAGGATCAGCTGCACTGGCTCCGCGGTCCTGGACGAGCACATGATGGTCTTCCACATGGAGGTGGCAGCTCTGCGGGATTAGAGCTCTGTCT
Organism: Zonotrichia albicollis; assembly: GCF_047830755.1. Lineage (NCBI taxonomy): Eukaryota > Metazoa > Chordata > Aves > Passeriformes > Passerellidae > Zonotrichia > Zonotrichia albicollis. Next base: position 5,789,055 of record NC_133850.1, read on the forward strand.
CAGGGGGGATCTCAGACACAGCAGCGTGGCCTGGGCATCCCTAGGGGCCTGGGCTGAGCGCCGGCTCTTCCTCTGCCCACTGGCCCTTGCCAGCAGCAGCCAGGCAGCCAAGCTGTGTGAGGACGGGCCCTGAGGGGCAGCAAGGCAGCATGGCAGCAGGCTAAGGGGCTGACGTGCCAGGGCTGGGAAAGGCAGCAGCCAGAGGGTTCTGGAACTCTCTAGCTCAGACACCTGGGCCAGGCGATACAGGGTGATGGGCTTGGGAGGCCTGAGCCCTCTGGGCAGGTGGGCCCCATACCTGTCACAGGACGGGGCCACACGCAGGAGCGTCACGACTGCGTCAGCCGGCTGTGCTTTGGTGAGTTTCAGCAGGGCCTTGTCCAGCCTGTGCTGGGCAGAATCATTGGCCAGGAGCCATCGGTGAATGTACCTCACCATGGCAGGCACCTGCGGGAGGCACGGGGAGACTTGGAAAGCTGCCAGAGAGAGCAATGTCCCCAGGCTCCCCAGAGAAGTGCTTTCCTTGCCAGCGCACTGCCATGGCCTCAAAGGCTCTGAGGGAGCAGCAGGCGTGGCTGGGGAAGCCACGTGACTCCTGGGGGAACTGAAGCCTGGCCCCAGGCTGCTTACTTGTTCTGGCCTGGCAACACCCTTCTCCAGGAGCAAATCCAGCAGGGCGGCACTGGTCTCATGCTTGAGGAGCTCGGAGTGAGCTGTGAGCCCAGTGCCCATGGTGCGGGTCTCTTCCTGCTGAATGCTCCGGATGAAGTGGCAGACGAGCTGTAGGAGAAGGGCAAGAAGCCGCGGATGTTGCATGGAGTGCTGCACACACGGTGCTGGGCTGAGCAGGGACAGCAGGCCCAGCCCGGGTGGGGGTGGCTGCAGGTACCTGCGCTGTTCGATGGAAGCGGCCACGGCTGGATTCCTGCTCATGTGTGCGCTCCACAGCTTCATCTGGCAAAGAGGGAGCGCAGCCAGAGCTGAGGGGCTGCGGGAGAGGCCGGAGAACACAGCCCAGCCCTGCACTCCCCAGGCAGGGAGAGCCCTGCGATGCCCCAGGGGGATGGAGCGAGGCCGCTGAGGGGTGTCTGCCTGGCGCCTCTTCCGGCCTGTCCGTGGGCATTTCCCCAGGGGATTGCATGGCATGGCATGGCATGGCATGGCATGGCATGGCATGGCATGGCATGGCATGGCATGGCATGGGGCCAAGTTGGCTGCAGGCTCCAGGCCTGCAGCCCAGTTCTGCCACTCACCCCCCTGTGGTGGATGGAAGGGCACCACCTCTTCAGTCTCCCGTGCTGGGGCTGCTCCAGGGCCGCCTTCCTCCTCCTCCACCCAGGCCATCTTGGGCACTCTCGGGGGTCTCTGCTCCATGTCTGTGGCTGGAGCTACTTGCAGGAGAGGTGCCCTGGGAAAGCTCCAGGGCACCAAGTCCCACGCTCTGCCCTTGGGGGCAGCTGCAGAATAGAAGCCTTGGAAGGCCACGGGTCACCGAGTCCTGTGCTCTGGCCTTGAGCTCAGCTGCAGGAAGAACGCTGCAGAAAAGCTCCTGGTCAGACGGGAACGAGTACGCTGTGTGGGGGCTCCTCACAGCACTGCTCTGTCCCGTTGTGCCCCGCTGTTTGCTCCCAGCACCGGGCAAGCTTCTATTTCCCACGTGTCACAAAGGGGCCTTGGAGACCGGGTTCCGTTCCATGGCACGGTGACCGTGCTGCAGCGTGCCACCCAGGGCCCTTGCACACACTGCCTCCTGCCCTGGGGCCGGCCCCAGCCCTGCTAAAGTGGCCCAGCTTGGAAGGAATCCCTGGCCCCAGGTGTCTAAGACAGCCTGACAGAATCTTTAGGAAGGGCTCAGACCATAAGCAAAGGCCGCCCTGCTCTGCGGGCTCAGGCCTATCCCCATATCTTTCCCTGAGAGCATTTGAATTTCTAAATGAGAATCATTTGAAGGGAGGGGATTTACATTTTCCATTCCAGAGAAGACTTCTGCCTTCCTTAGCAGACACCTCTCTCTTCAAACCAAGACAATTCTTTGTCATCTTGACGATGCGCAGTTGCTGAGAAGCCCCGTTTTACTCCAGGGACCTTAAGAACCATTCCCAGCAACTGGGAAAATCCTAGGTGTTCCATCCACCCATAGATGAACTCTCCAAATTTGCCCCGAAAGTGGGTCCAGCTTTTATAGGCCAAAAAGAGCAAGTCCAAGTGACTCGATGATATTTTTTAGCCGGGATAGCCCTGCAGCTGATGGCACACTTCACAGTCAGCAGGGGACACAGCTAGGCCAAAGCCCAGACCTCTTCTGGGAAACTTTCTCTTCAAACACCCTTCAAACAAGCCTCCATGCAAGTCAGTTGGGAAAGTTTCTTCAAATGATCCATTTCTGGCACCTGACTACACAGGGTTATGTGAAAGATTCTAAAGCAGCCGCTCTGGAGTCAGAGAGGCAGCCCTGAGAGTCCTTGTCATCTATTTGTAGCTAAATCCCACTTTTGGGGAGTTGAAGGAGTTTGGAACGAGCTAGAGAGCGGACCTCTGAGTTTTTTAGATGATGCCATTGCTTTTTCTTCTCTTCTACATAGGCAGGAAGGGTGAGTTGGGCTCACATCTCCACCGCATGGCTCACAGGGCCACAAGACTTGTAGTTACAAGAGCTTTGAAGGATTTCTTGGCCAAGAAGACACGGCCAACAAGGATTTTTATGTTTTGGACCCAATCTTCAAGATTTCATCTTACGGACTCATGCTCTCGGAGTGTCTAGCTGGTCAGAGTGACCGCGAGATAAGTTAGAAAGTCTCTTTTCCCAGCCCGGTGGTGGAAGAAGGAGTCAGAGCTCTTCATTTCTCAGTCTCAAGGTTGTTGATTGTATCTTATCTATAAAATTCTTTCTCCTGTCCTGCCGAGGTCCGCTCAGCAAGACAGTCTAAGGCACTCTGCCTCCTCTGGGGTGGTGTTATCTTTTTCTACTAAAAACTACCTGTACAACAGTTACAATTACTTCCCAATCCCTATCGTCTATGTCGGACAGCGAGCTTCTACTCTAGACCAATCTCAAATGCCAACATCACAGCAGAAGATGGAGGCCAAGAAGAAGGAGAAAGGCTGGACGTGCCCAGATTGCTCCATCTGGCCCCCTGAAGCCCCATTCTAAAAACCCTCAAAATCTAGTTTTCCACTCTGGGATAAATTCACTATCATTCTACTTCAACTTTTGTGGCTGGTCATTCTTCATACAAGGTTGGGGATTGTTTTTTCCAAGGGCTAAATCAAAGGCACAGGGGTCTTGGGCTCTGTGCCAAGCTCTCTGAGCCCTCTGACAGGGTCTCGAGTCCTGCAGGGCAGTCAGAGGAATTTCCTGGGTTCCCACATCATGCTGACAGTGTAAGCTTCCTTAGCCAGTCATGCTATGACACACAAACCTACAGCACTGCATCCTAAACTTCTTGTTTACCATTGTAACTACTTGGATTTTTTCCTAGATCTTGAACTCGAAAACTCTAAACTTTCCTCCACTTCAACTTTCCTCCCCGTGTCGCTGCTATAAACTAGAAATCCGCATTCTCGCTTCTATCACCTAAGTTTGGGAGCCCTTTGCAAGGTCTCAGATCAAACCCTGTGCTTAATTCTAAGCTTTGCTGACAAGACCAAAGGTCTGAGATTTCTCTGCATTTGGGTTTCCAGCAACACTGATGCTGTTAGTTGCAGAGTGCCCAGGATGCGTCTTGCAGGTCAACTCTGGCAGGAACAAGGCGGCTGCCAGGGGGCTGCTTGTGGCCTGCAGCAGCGCCGCAGCCCCACAGCAGCTCCAGAGCAGCCCCATGCAGAGGCACCTGGGAGCCCTCAGCAAGGCAGCCGGCAGCACACGGGCAGGAGGACACGGCTGGCGCTTCCTGCCTGGCCCAGGGCTTGTGGCCATCTCCAGGCACCTCTCTGGCAGGGATCCCCGCAGCTCCGGCCCCTGCCCAGCCGCTCTGTGGGCAGCACAAAGGCTTCAGCAGAACCACCAAAGGCCGAGGGGTTTCTGGCCATTTCCCCGGGCCCACTGCACGCCTGCGCAGCTGGCTGAGTGCGAGCATCCTTTTCCCCCTCCTCCCCTATGCCGTACGGACCCTGGGCAGCAAAAGAAAGATCCTGGGAGTCTGTGTATGTTAACATAATCTGTATTTACATGGAAAAAGAAAAAAAATAAATAAAATAAAATTCTTGAAGAAAAACAAAATAAAACTTGACTCAGGGGGCCCCAGCGAAAAGAGCTTCTGGGATCAATCCTCCACAGAGCTCTGGCAGGGCAGGCAGCCGAGCCATGACGGACGAGGAGGCCGTGTCTTCCACGCCCTGCGCAGGTGATTTTGGAGCCACTGGAACCTGGAGATGGGAGCCCGCTCTCCTGACCTGACGATGCACAGCGTTTGAATTGCCAGGCTTCCGACGGCGAGGCTGACGTCGTTCGTTTTGTCTTCAAGGGCTGCGAGAGAGAGGAACAGAGGCACGGTCAGAAGCTGGAGCTGCAGGGAGCCGAGGAAGAGCCCCCTGCCAGGGCCATCCCAGCCGGCTCTTGCCATGGCCAGGAGGGAGAAGGGAGCAAGGGGATCAGCCCGAAGCTGCTGGCCACGAATGGCCCGCGTGGCCCTGAAATCTCCGTGTGCTCTGCCCACGGGAGCAGAGCCCTCCGCAGCCGGGGCAGGGCTTGCAGCTCCCCCCGGCAGCCCCCGCTGTCAGCCCGCTGCCCTCACTCACCAGCGCAGATCAGCTGCAGCTCTTGCTGCTGCCCCCTCAGGTGCCGCCCGGCCATGCCTGTGAACACAGAGCCTGTCATGGCCCCAGCGGCACAGCTCCCTGCCAGCGCCGCTGCGGCGCTGTGGCCACACGGGCTGCCGGCCCGGCAGGGCTCAGCTCAGCCCATGCGGCACGCTGTCGCCCCAGGGCACGGCTGTCAGAGGGCGGCAGCAGCAATGCCCAGGCCAGGCGGGGCTCCACGGCGCTGGGCGCGGCTGCCGCTGCCGGGGCAGCAGGCGGGGCCGGGGCCGAGCTGCGGCGGGCCGGGGAAGGGAGCCCGGGCTCGTAACTCACCCATGAAGCTGATGGCCGCCTCTCGCAGGGGCTCCTGTGGGCTCTCCAGGTAGCGCAGGGCTCGGCGCAGGTGCTCGGCTGCTCTGCTCCTGTCCTCTGCCAGCTGGAGAGAGCGGCAGGAGGGAAGGGTTGGCGCGGGCTCAGGCCCTGGGCCGGGCGCTGCCTGCGCCAAGCCCCGGCCTCCCCCGGCCACACAGCCCTGAGGCGCGGCCAGCAGCCGCTGGCGCCGGGCTCCCGAGAGGGGAGGGGGAGAGGGCCGGCTGCTGCCCGGGGAGCCGCGGTGCCGCCCCTGCCCCGCAGCTCCGCCGGGCCGGGCTTTCATGGGCACCCGGCTCGGGCCCACGGGAGCCTGGAGAGGAGCCCGCGCGGCCTCTGGCTGCAGCAGCGCGCAGGGGCACAGCTGCTCGGCCCGCACACTGAGCACTGCCCTCAGGGGGCTTCTCCTGGCTGAGGTGGGGATTCCAGGCCGTCCTTACCAGGCACTTGCTGAACTTCCACAGTTTCTGCTCCTTCAGCAGCTTTTTGAGATCCCTCCTCTTGATGAACTTGACCGCATAAAGCAGCGTTTCCCGAGAAGCCTGGAGAGCAGCAGAGACGCGGAGATGGCCCCGCAGCCCAGGGCTCGGGACCCGCCTCCCCCTGCCATGGCCTGCGGGAGGCTGCGGTCCAGCAGGCGCAGGGCAGGAGGCAGCCGAGCCCCGTGCCAGGCGGACAGCAGCAGCCCACGAGTCCTCACCTCTGCCACATGCTGATTCTCATCATTGCAGTGGAAGAAGAGTGGAAGCAGGCTCTGTTGCACAGGGCTTTCCAAAGGGTTTTCTCTCTCTTCCAAGTACTCCATCATGTCTCGGAAGAGTTTTATGGAGAGCAGCTGTACCTGGCTATTATCCTAGACGAAAAAAAAATGAAAAAACACCTCAGCATTGGCTCCTCTGGGCGCCCTGGGCACAGGGCTGGAAATGCACAGGGCACACAGTTTCCAGGCAGCACCCAGTGGCTGTAGCTGGGGGCACAGAGCCTTACGTGGTCAAAGAGCGGCAGGAGTGCCTCAGCCAGCTGCACGGCAATGGGGGTGGACATCAGCATGTGTTTGTGCAGGAGTATAAAGCTGAGTGTGATGAGTGTCATCCCAGCTGTCTCTGCATCTTTGTCGGCCAGTAGGCGCATGAGGCTTTCAGTCAAGCTCCACATTCTTTCGGCCTGTGCGCAACACAAGTCTGTGAAGTCCCACCCTGCTGCCACAGGGCCCAGAGGCCAAAGGACTGTCCTGAAGCACTGGGGTAGCTGAAGCAGGAGGCAGGAGAGCTGGGAGCAGCTTCCCCAGTTCCCAAAGGCCAGGCCAGGCCAAGCGACTGCGTTCCCAGTGCAGCTTCAGCCACCGCCCCCTTCTCACCATTGAGGGATCATCAATGAGCTCCAGAAGGGCCCTGAGCGCCAGGCGACGCCTCTCCCTGCACTCGCTCTGCAGGTACCTTGAAGAGACCTTCACAACACTGTCGCCACATTCACTCGAATCCAGGCACACGAGGACCTGAAAGGCACAGGCCAGTGATGGGGGAGCCGGCCGGCAGGAGCCCGCAGCCGCACAGGGCTGGGCCCAGGACGCAGCAGCAGCAGCAGCACAGGGTGCGGGCACCGTCCCAGGTGTCTGCGGCCACGAGAGGGCAGAGAGCTGGGAGGCAGCACAGCCAGGCAGCGCTGGACACCCGGCTCACCTCCACAAGGAATGCCAGGGCGGGCAGATCCCAGTGTGGCTCCTGTGTGCTGAGCAGCCAGAGGAGGTGGAGTGCAATACTGGAACACAAGCGATGACAAGCGTGGCGCATCTCCCTAGGAGGGCAAAAAAGGGACCAGGAAGCTGAGCAAATCTCTCCAAGGACAGGCTTACAGAGCCTGGTGGTCTTTTACCACCACTCTGCATGGGGACCTGGGCCCTTTAGGAGGTGTCTCCTCCTGTGCTCTCTCCCCTCGCAGCCTTTTCCAGTCTGCTTGGCCGTCCCTCAGTGTGTCCTTAGCTGTCCCTCAGTGTGTCCCAGGGTCTCGGGGAATGTGTGGGACGGCTCGGGCACAGAGCACAAATGGCAGGATCAATGGGGAGAAAGTGAGTCTCACCTGGCCAGCAGACCCATGGCATAGTGGCGGGTGTCAGCACAGAGCAGCGTGTCCCAGCCACGCTTGCCTTCCACTGACAACACCACATCCTTGTACTGCTTTTGGCAGAGCAGGGACTTCAGGGTCTGCACTGCAAACCTGTGTGCACAGCAAAGCCCAGGTCACTCTGGCAGCACTGGCTCCTTTGCAGGCCATGTGTCAGGCAGGGACAGGAGGAGTGGGATGGAGCACCTGTTGGGGCTGATGACAAGACCGTGCTCTTCCAGGCAATCCTTCCAGAAGGTTTGGACCTCCTCTGGCATCTCTTCTGTGCTGGAGAACACTTGGAAGAGCAGATGAACAAAAAGGCGGGGGAAATATGGCCTCACTACACGTGGGACAGAGGACTCTTGGAGGATCTTCCACATCACCACGGTCGCCTGCAAAGGACAAAGCCCCCCGAGAGAGCGCTCAGTGCCGAGGTGTCCGTGTGGCAGGGCCCGAGCGTGGCAGGGAGAGGCCCGGAGAGACCTTGGCAGGGGAGCACGGGGCCTGGTGGGGCTGAAGCTGGCCCTGGGCCAGGTTTCCGGCCAGCGCCTGAGGCAGGCAGATGCAGTGGGGGAAGGAGGATGGAGAGCTGCTGGAGAGGCGGCCTTGGGGCCAGCAAAGGCCAGTTGCGGAAACTCACAGCCAGGGCAAAGACAGCCGTTTTGTCCCCATCCGAGGTGCACGTGCTGTACTCTGGCCAGCTCCCCAGCACATCCAGGAGGATCAGCTGCACTGGCTCCGCGGTCCTGGACGAGCACATGATGGTCTTCCACATGGAGGTGGCAGCTCTGCGGGATTAGAGCTCTGTCTCAGGGGGGATCTCAGACACAGCAGCGTGGCCTGGGCATCCCTAGGGGCCTGGGCTGAGCGCCGGCTCTTCCTCTGCCCACTGGCCCTTGCCAGCAGCAGCCAGGCAGCCAAGCTGTGTGAGGACGGGCCCTGAGGGGCAGCAAGGCAGCATGGCAGCAGGCTAAGGGGCTGACGTGCCAGGGCTGGGAAAGGCAGCAGCCAGAGGGTTCTGGAACTCTCTAGCTCAGACACCTGGGCCAGGCGATACAGGGTGATGGGCTTGGGAGGCCTGAGCCCTCTGGGCAGGTGGGCCCCATACCTGTCACAGGACGGGGCCACACGCAGGAGCGTCACGACTGCGTCAGCCGGCTGTGCTTTGGTGAGTTTCAGCAGGGCCTTGTCCAGCCTGTGCTGGGCAGAATCATTGGCCAGGAGCCATCGGTGAATGTACCTCACCATGGCAGGCACCTGCGGGAGGCACGGGGAGACTTGGAAAGCTGCCAGAGAGAGCAATGTCCCCAGGCTCCCCAGAGAAGTGCTTTCCTTGCCAGCGCACTGCCATGGCCTCAAAGGCTCTGAGGGAGCAGCAGGCGTGGCTGGGGAAGCCACGTGACTCCTGGGGGAACTGAAGCCTGGCCCCAGGCTGCTTACTTGTTCTGGCCTGGCAACACCCTTCTCCAGGAGCAAATCCAGCAGGGCGGCACTGGTCTCATGCTTGAGGAGCTCGGAGTGAGCTGTGAGCCCAGTGCCCATGGTGCGGGTCTCTTCCTGCTGAATGCTCCGGATGAAGTGGCAGACGAGCTGTAGGAGAAGGGCAAGAAGCCGCGGATGTTGCATGGAGTGCTGCACACACGGTGCTGGGCTGAGCAGGGACAGCAGGCCCAGCCCGGGTGGGGGTGGCTGCAGGTACCTGCGCTGTTCGATGGAAGCGGCCACGGCTGGATTCCTGCTCATGTGTGCGCTCCACAGCTTCATCTGGCAAAGAGGGAGCGCAGCCAGAGCTGAGGGGCTGCGGGAGAGGCCGGAGAACACAGCCCAGCCCTGCACTCCCCAGGCAGGGAGAGCCCTGCGATGCCCCAGGGGGATGGAGCGAGGCCGCTGAGGGGTGTCTGCCTGGCGCCTCTTCCGGCCTGTCCGTGGGCATTTCCCCAGGGGATTGCATGGCATGGCATGGCATGGCATGGCATGGCATGGCATGGCATGGCATGGCATGGCATGGCATGGCATGGCATGGCATGGGGCCAAGTTGGCTGCAGGCTCCAGGCCTGCAGCCCAGTTCTGCCACTCACCCCCCTGTGGTGGATGGAAGGGCACCACCTCTTCAGTCTCCCGTGCTGGGGCTGCTCCAGGGCCGCCTTCCTCCTCCTCCACCCAGGCCATCTTGGGCACTCTCGGGGGTCTCTGCTCCATGTCTATGGCTGGAGCTACTTGCAGGAGAGGTGCCCTGGGAAAGCTCCAGGGCACCAAGTCCCACGCTCTGCCCTTGGGGGCAGCTGCAGAATAGAAGGCTTGGAAGGCCACGGGTCACCGAGTCCTGTGCTCTGGCCTTGAGCTCAGCTGCAGGAAGAACGCTGCAGAAAAGCTCCTGGTCAGACGGGAACGAGTGCGCTGTGTGGGGGCTCCTCACAGCACTGCTCTGTCCCGTTGTGCCCCGCTGCTTGCTCCCAGCACCGGGCAAGCTTCTATTTCCCACGTGTCACAAAGGGGCCTTGGAGACCGGGTTCCGTTCCATGGCACGGTGACCGTGCTGCAGCGTGCCACCCAGGGCCCTTGCACACACTGCCTCCTGCCCTGGGGCCGGCCCCAGCCCCGCTAAAGTGGCCCAGCTTGGAAGGAATCCCTGGCCCCAGGTGTCTAAGACAGCCTGACAGAATCTTTAGGAAGGGCTCAGACCATAAGCAAAGGCCGCCCTGCTCTGCGGGCTCAGGCCTATCCCCATATCTTTCCCTGAGAGCATTTGAATTTCTAAATGAGAATCATTTGAAGGGAGGGGATTTACATTTTCCATTCCAGAGAAGACTTCTGCCTTCCTTAGCAGACACCTCTCTCTTCAAACCAAGACAATTCTTTGTCATCTTGACGATGCGCAGTTGCTGGGAAGCCCCGATTTACTCCAGGGACCTTAAGAACCATTCCCAGCAACTGGGAAAATCCTAGGTGTTCCATCCACCCATAGATGAACTCTCCAAATTTGCCCCGAAAGTGGGTCCAGCTTTTATAGGCCAAAAAGAGCAAGTCCAAGTGACTCGATGATATTTTTTAGCCGGGATAGCCCTGCAGCTGATGGCACACTTCACAGTCAGCAGGGGACACAGCTAGGCCAAAGCCCAGACCTCTTCTGGGAAACTTTCTCTTCAAACACCCTTCAAACAAGCCTCCATGCAAGTCAGTTGGGAAAGTTTCTTCAAATGATCCATTTCTGGCACCTGACTACACAGGGTTATGTGAAAGATTCTAAAGCAGCCGCTCTGGAGTCAGAGAGGCAGCCCTGAGAGTCCTTGTCATCTATTTGTAGCTAAATCCCACTTTTGGGGAGTTGAAGGAGTTTGGAACGAGCTAGAGAGCGGACCTCTGAGTTTTTTAGATGATGCCATTGCTTTTTCTTCTCTTCTACATAGGCAGGAAGGGTGAGTTGGGCTCACATCTCCACCGCATGGCTCACAGGGCCACAAGACTTGTAGTTACAAGAGCTTTGAAGGATTTCTTGGCCAAGAAGACACGGCCAACAAGGATTTTTATGTTTTGGACCCAATCTTCAAGATTTCATCTTACGGACTCATGCTCTCGGAGTGTCTAGCTGGTCAGAGTGACCGCGAGATAAGTTAGAAAGTCTCTTTTCCCAGCCCGGTGGTGGAAGAAGGAGTCAGAGCTCTTCATTTCTCAGTCTCAAGGTTGTTGATTGTATCTTATCTATAAAATTCTTTCTCCTGTCCTGCCGAGGTCCGCTCAGCAAGACAGTCTAAGGCACTCTGCCTCCTCTGGGGTGGTGTTATCTTTTTCTACTAAAAACTACCTGTACAACAGTTACAATTACTTTCCAATCCCTATTGTCTATGTCGGACAGCGAGCTTCTACTCTAGACCAATCTCAAATGCCAACATCACAGCAGAAGATGGAGGCCAAGAAGAAGGAGAAAGGCTGGACGTGCCCAGATTGCTCCATCTGGCCCCCTGAAGCCCCATTCTAAAAACCCTCAAAATCTAGTTTTCCACTCTGGGATAAATTCACTATCATTCTACTTCAACTTTTGTGGCTGGTCATTCTTCATACAAGGTTGGGGATTGTTTTTTCCAAGGGCTAAATCAAAGGCACAGGGGTCTTGGGCTCTGTGCCAAGCTCTCTGAGCCCTCTGACAGGGTCTCGAGTCCTGCAGGGCAGCCAGAGGAATTTCCTGGGTTCCCACATCATGCTGACAGTGTAAGCTTCCTTAGCCAGTCATGCTATGACACACAAACCTACAGCACTGCATCCTAAACTTCTTGTTTACCATTGTAACTACTTGGATTTTTTCCTAGATCTTGAACTCGAAAACTCTAAACTTTCCTCCACTTCAACTTTCCTCCCCGTGTCGCTGCTATAAACTGGAAATGCGCATTCTCGCTCCTAGCACCTAAGTTTGGGAGCCCTTTGCAAGGTCTCAGATCAAACCCTGTGCTTAATTCTAAGCTTTGCTGACAAGACCAAAGGTCTGAGATTTCTCTGCATTTGGGTTTCCAACAACACTGATGCTGTTAGTTGCAGAGTGCCCAGGATGCGTCTTGCAGGTCAACTCTGGCAGGAACAAGGCGGCTGCCAGGGGGCTGCTTGTGGCCTCTGACAGCCCATTGCCCACGGCTTGCCAGCGGCCCAGCCCCTCAGGGGCTGCCCCAGCCCGGCCAAGCTGCCCGGCAGCAGCGCCGCAGCCCCACAGCAGCTCCAGAGCAGCCCCATGCAGAGGCACCTGGGAGCCCTCAGCAAGGCAGCCGGCAGCACACGGGCAGGAGGACACGGCTGGCGCTTCCTGCCTGGCCCAGGGCTTGTGGCCATCTCCAGGCACCTCTCTGGCAGGGATCCCCGCAGCTCCGGCCCCTGCCCAGCCGCTCTGTGGGCAGCACAAAGGCTTCAGCAGAACCACCAAAGGCCAAGGGGTTTCTGGCCATTTCCCCGGGCCCACTGCGCAGCTGGCTGAGTGCGAGCATCCTTTTCCCCCTCCTCCCCTATGCCGTACGGACCCTGGGCAGCAAAAGAAAGATCCTGGGAGTCTGTGTATGTTAACTTAGTCTATATTTACATGGTAAAAAAAAAAAAAAAAAAAAGAAACAAAAATTCTTGAAGAAACGGAAAATTCCACCTGACTCAGGTGGCCACAACAAAAACAGCTTCTGGGATCAGTTCTCCAAAGAGCTCTGGCAGGGCAGGCAGCCGAGCCATGACGGACGAGGCCGTGTCTTCCACGCCCTGCGCAGGTGATTTTGGAGCCACTGGAACCTGGAGATGGGAGCCCGCTCTCCTGACCTGACGATGCACAGCGTTTGAATTGCCAGGCTTCCGACGGCGAGGCTGACGTCGTTCGTTTTGTCTTCAAGGGCTGCGAGAGAGAGGAACAGAGGCACGGTCAGAAGCTGGAGCTGCAGGGAGCCGAGGAAGAGCCCCCTGCCAGGGCCATCCCAGCCGGCTCTTGCCATGGCCAGGAGGGAGAAGGGAGCAAGGGGATCAACCCGAAGCTGCTGGCCACGAATGGCCCGCGTGGCCCTGAAATCTCCGTGTGCTCTGCCCACGGGAGCAGAGCCCTCCGCAGCCGGGGCAGGGCTTGCAGCTCCCCCCGGCAGCCCCCGCTGTCAGCCCGCTGCCCTCACTCACCAGCGCAGATCAGCTGCAGCTCTTGCTGCTGCCCCCTCAGGTGCCGCCCGGCCATGCCTGTGAACACAGAGCCTGTCATGGCCCCAGCGGCACAGCTCCCTGCCAGCGCCGCTGCGGCGCTGTGGCCACACGGGCTGCCGGCCCGGCAGGGCTCAGCTCAGCCCATGCGGCACGCTGTCGCCCCAGGGCACGGCTGTCAGAGGGCGGCAGCAGCAATGCCCAGGCCAGGCGGGGCTTCACGGCGCCGGGCGCGGCTGCCGCTGCCGGGGCAGCAGGCGGGGCCGGGGCCGAGCTGCGGCGGGCCGGGGAAGGGAGCCCGGGCTCGTAACTCACCCATGAAGCTGATGGCCGCCTCTCGCAGGGGCTCCTGTGGGCTCTCCAGGTAGCGCAGGGCTCGGCGCAGGTGCTCGGCTGCTCTGCTCCTGTCCTCTGCCAGCTGGAGAGAGCGGCAGGAGGGAAGGGTTGGCGCGGGCTCAGGCCCTGGGCCGGGCGCTGCCTGCGCCAAGCCCCGGCCTCCCCCGGCCACACAGCCCTGAGGCGCGGCCAGCAGCCGCTGGCGCCGGGCTCCCGAGAGGGGAGGGGGAGAGGGCCGGCTGCTGCCCGGGGAGCCGCGGTGCCGCCCCTGCCCCGCAGCTCCGCCGGGCCGGGCTTTCATGGGCACCCGGCTCGGGCCCACGGGAGCCTGGAGAGGAGCCCGCGCGGCCTCTGGCTGCAGCAGCGCGCAGGGGCACAGCTGCCCGGCCCGCACACTGAGCACCGCCCTCAGGGGCCTTCTCCTGGCTGAGGTGGGGATTCCAGGCCGTCCTTACCAGGCACTTGCTGAACTTCCACAGTTTCTGCTCCTTCAGCAGCTTTTTGAGATCCCTCCTCTTGATGAACTTGACCGCATAAAGCAGCGTTTCCCGAGAAGCCTGGAGAGCAGCAGAGACGCGGAGATGGCCCCGCAGCCCAGGGCTCGGGACCCGCCTCCCCCTGCCATGGCCTGCGGGAGGCTGCGGTCCAGCAGGCGCAGGGCAGGAGGCAGCCGAGCCCCGTGCCAGGCGGACAGCAGCAGCCCACGAGTCCTCACCTCTGCCACATGCTGATTCTCATCATTGCAGTGGAAGAAGAGTGGAAGCAGGCTCTGTTGCACAGGGCTTTCCAAAGGGTTTTCTCTCTCTTCCAAGTACTCCATCATGTCTCGGAAGAGTTTTATGGAGAGCAGCTGTACCTGGCTATTATCCTAGACGAAAAAAAAATGAAAAAACACCTCAGCATTGGCTCCTCTGGGCGCCCTGGGCACAGGGCTGGAAATGCACAGGGCACACAGTTTCCAGGCAGCACCCAGTGGCTGTAGCTGGGGGCACAGAGCCTTACGTGGTCAAAGAGCGGCAGGAGTGCCTCAGCCAGCTGCACGGCAATGGGGGTGGACATCAGCATGTGTTTGTGCAGGAGTATAAAGCTGAGTGTGATGAGTGTCATCCCAGCTGTCTCTGCATCTTTGTCGGCCAGTAGGCGCATGAGGCTTTCAGTCAAGCTCCACATTCTTTCGGCCTGTGCGCAACACAAGTCTGTGAAGTCCCACCCTGCTGCCACAGGGCCCAGAGGCCAAAGGACTGTCCTGAAGCACTGGGGTAGCTGAAGCAGGAGGCAGGAGAGCTGGGAGCAGCTTCCCCAGTTCCCAAAGGCCAGGCCAGGCCAAGCGACTGCGTTCCCAGTGCAGCTTCAGCCACCGCCCCCTTCTCACCATTGAGGGATCATCAATGAGCTCCAGAAGGGCCCTGAGCGCCAGGCGACGCCTCTCCCTGCACTCGCTCTGCAGGTACCTTGAAGAGACCTTCACAACACTGTCGCCACATTCACTCGAATCCAGGCACACGAGGACCTGAAAGGCACAGGCCAGTGATGGGGGAGCCGGCCGGCAGGAGCCCGCAGCCGCACAGGGCTGGGCCCAGGACGCAGCAGCAGCAGCAGCACAGGGTGCGGGCACCGTCCCAGGTGTCTGCGGCCACGAGAGGGCAGAGAGCTGGGAGGCAGCACAGCCAGGCAGCGCTGGACACCCGGCTCACCTCCACAAGGAATGCCAGGGCGGGCAGATCCCAGTGTGGCTCCTGTGTGCTGAGCAGCCAGAGGAGGTGGAGTGCAATACTGGAACACAAGCGATGACAAGCGTGGCGCATCTCCCTAGGAGGGCAAAAAAGGGACCAGGAAGCTGAGCAAATCTCTCCAAGGACAGGCTTACAGAGCCTGGTGGTCTTTTACCACCACTCTGCATGGGGACCTGGGCCCTTTAGGAGGTGTCTCCTCCTGTGCTCTCTCCCCTCGCAGCCTTTTCCAGTCTGCTTGGCCGTCCCTCAGTGTGTCCTTAGCTGTCCCTCAGTGTGTCCCAGGGTCTCGGGGAATGTGTGGGACGGCTCGGGCACAGAGCACAAATGGCAGGATCAATGGGGAGAAAGTGAGTCTCACCTGGCCAGCAGACCCATGGCATAGTGGCGGGTGTCAGCACAGAGCAGCGTGTCCCAGCCACGCTTGCCTTCCACTGACAACACCACATCCTTGTACTGCTTTTGGCAGAGCAGGGACTTCAGGGTCTGCACTGCAAACCTGTGTGCACAGCAAAGCCCAGGTCACTCTGGCAGCACTGGCTCCTTTGCAGGCCACGTGTCAGGCAGGGACAGGAGGAGTGGGATGGAGCACCTGTTGGGGCTGATGACAAGACCGTGCTCTTCCAGGCAATCCTTCCAGAAGGTTTGGACCTCCTCTGGCATCTCTTCTGTGCTGGAGAACACTTGGAAGAGCAGATGAACAAAAAGGCGGGGGAAATATGGCCTCACTACACGTGGGACAGAGGACTCTTGGAGGATCTTCCACATCACCACGGTCGCCTGCAAAGGACAAAGCCCCCCGAGAGAGCGCTCAGTGCCGAGGTGTCCGTGTGGCAGGGCCCGAGCGTGGCAGGGAGAGGCCCGGAGAGACCTTGGCAGGGGAGCACGGGGCCTGGTGGGGCTGAAGCTGGCCCTGGGCCAGGTTTCCGGCCAGCGCCTGAGGCAGGCAGATGCAGTGGGGGAAGGAGGATGGAGAGCTGCTGGAGAGGCGGCCTTGGGGCCAGCAAAGGCCAGTTGCGGAAACTCACAGCCAGGGCAAAGACAGCCGTTTTGTCCCCATCCGAGGTGCACGTGCTGTACTCTGGCCAGCTCCCCAGCACATCCAGGAGGATCAGCTGCACTGGCTCCGCGGTCCTGGACGAGCACATGATGGTCTTCCACATGGAGGTGGCAGCTCTGCGGGATTAGAGCTCTGTCTCAGGGGGGATCTCAGACACAGCAGCGTGGCCTGGGCATCCCTAGGGGCCTGGGCTGAGCGCCGGCTCTTCCTCTGCCCACTGGCCCTTGCCAGCAGCAGCCAGGCAGCCAAGCTGTGTGAGGACGGGCCCTGAGGGGCAGCAAGGCAGCATGGCAGCAGGCTAAGGGGCTGACGTGCCAGGGCTGGGAAAGGCAGCAGCCAGAGGGTTCTGGAACTCTCATGCTCAGACACCTGGGCCAGGCGATACAGGGTGATGGGCTTGGGAGGCCTGAGCCCTCTGGGCAGGTGGGCCCCATACCTGTCACAGGACGGGGCCACACGCAGGAGCGTCACGACTGCATCAGCCGGCTGTGCTTTGGTGAGTTTCAGCAGGGCCTTGTCCAGCCTGTGCTGGGCAGAATCATTGGCCAGGAGCCATCGGTGAATGTACCTCACCATGGCAGGCACCTGCGGGAGGCACGGGGAGACTTGGAAAGCTGCCAGAGAGAGCAATGTCCCCAGGCTCCCCAGAGAAGTGCTTTCCTTGCCAGCGTACTGCCATGGCCTCAAAGGCTCTGAGGGAGCAGCAGGCGTGGCTGGGGAAGCCACGTGACTCCTGGGGGAACTGAAGCCTGGCCCCAGGCTGCTTACTTGTTCTGGCCTGGCAACACCCTTCTCCAGGAGCAAATCCAGCAGGGCGGCACTGGTCTCATGCTTGAGGAGCTCGGAGTGAGCTGTGAGCCCAGTGCCCATGGTGCGGGTCTCTTCCTGCCGAATGCTCCGGATGAAGTGGCAGACGAGCTGTAGGAGAAGGGCAAGAAGCCGCGGATGTTGCATGGAGTGCTGCACACACGGTGCTGGGCTGAGCAGGGACAGCAGGCCCAGCCCGGGTGGGGGTGGCTGCAGGTACCTGCGCTGTTCGATGGAAGCGGCCACGGCTGGATTCCTGCTCATGTGTGCGCTCCACAGCTTCATCTGGCAAAGAGGGAGCGCAGCCAGAGCTGAGGGGCTGCGGGAGAGGCCGGAGAACACAGCCCAGCCCTGCACTCCCCAGGCAGGGAGAGCCCTGCGATGCCCCAGGGGGATGGAGCGAGGCCGCTGAGGGGTGTCTGCCTGGCGCCTCTTCCGGCCTGTCCGTGGGCATTTCCCCAGGGGATTGCATGGCATGGCATGGCATGGGGCCAAGTTGGCTGCAGGCTCCAGGCCTGCAGCCCAGTTCTGCCACTCACCCCCCTGTGGTGGATGGAAGGGCACCACCTCTTCAGTCTCCTGTGCTGGGGCTGCTCCAGGGCCGCCTTCCTCCTCCTCCACCCAGGCCATCTTGGGCACTCTCGGGGGTCTCTGCTCCATGTCTGTGGCTGGAGCTACTTGCAGGAGAGGTGCCCTGGGAAAGCTCCAGGGCACCAAGTCCCACGCTCTGCCCTTGAGGGCAGCTGCAGAATAGAAGCCTTGGAAGGCCACGGGTCACCGAGTCCTGTGCTCTGGCCTTGAGCTCAGCTGCAGGAAGAACGCTGCAGAAAAGCTCCTGGTCAGACGGGAACGAGTGCGCTGTGTGGGGGCTCCTCACAGCACTGCTCTGTCCCGTTGTGCCCCGCTGTTTGCTCCCAGCACCGGGCAAGCTTCTATTTCCCACGTGTCACAAAGGGGCCTTGGAGACCGGGTTCCGTTCCATGGCACGGTGACGACCGTGCTGCAGCGTGCCACCCAGGGCCCTTGCACACACTGCCTCCTGTCCTGGGGCCGGCCCCAGCCCCGCTAAAGTGGCCCAGCTTGGAAGGAATCCCTGGCCCCAGGTGTCTAAGACAGCCTGACAGAATCTTTAGGAAGGGCTCAGACCATAAGCAAAGGCCGCCCTGCTCTGCGGGCTCAGGCCTATCCCCATATCTTTCCCCGAGAGCATTTGAATTTCTAAATGAGAATCATTTGAAGGGAGGGGATTTACATTTTCCATTCCAGAGAAGACTTCTGCCTTCCTTAGCAGACACCTCTCTCTTCAAACCAAGACAATTCTTTGTCATCTTGACGATGCGCAGTTGCTGGGAAGCCCCGATTTACTCCAGGGACCTTAAGAACCATTCCCAGCAACTGGGAAAATCCTAGGTGTTCCATCCACCCATAGATGAACTCTCCAAATTTGCCCCGAAAGTGGGTCCAGCTTTTATAGGCCAAAAAGAGCAAGTCCAAGTGACTCGATGATATTTTTTAGCCGGGATAGCCCTGCAGCTGATGGCACACTTCACAGTCAGCAGGGGACACAGCTAGGCCAAAGCCCAGACCTCTTCTGGGAAACTTTCTCTTCAAACACCCTTCAAACAAGCCTCCATGCAAGTCAGTTGGGAAAGTTTCTTCAAATGATCCATTTCTGGCACCTGACTACACAGGGTTATGTGAAAGATTCTAAAGCAGCCGCTCTGGAGTCAGAGAGGCAGCCCTGAGAGTCCTTGTCATCTATTTGTAGCTAAATCCCACTTTTGGGGAGTTGAAGGAGTTTGGAACGAGCTAGAGAGCGGACCTCTGAGTTTTTTAGATGATGCCATTGCTTTTTCTTCTCTTCTACATAGGCAGGAAGGGTGAGTTGGGCTCACATCTCCACCGCATGGCTCACAGGGCCGCAAGACTTGTAGTTACAAGAGCTTTGAAGGATTTCTTGGCCAAGAAGACACGGCCAACAAGGATTTTTATGTTTTGGACCCAATCTTCAAGATTTCATCTTACGGACTCATGCTCTCGGAGTGTCTAGCTGGTCAGAGTGACCGCGAGATAAGTTAGAAAGTCTCTTTTCCCAGCCCGGTGGTGGAAGAAGGAGTCAGAGCTCTTCATTTCTCAGTCTCAAGGTTGTTGATTGTATCTTATCTATAAAATTCTTTCTCCTGTCCTGCCGAGGTCCGCTCAGCAAGACAGTCTAAGGCACTCTGCCTCCTCTGGGGTGGTGTTATCTTTTTCTACTAAAAACTACCTGTACAACAGTTACAATTACTTTCCAATCCCTATCGTCTATGTCGGACAGCGAGCTTCTACTCTAGACCAATCTCAAATGCCAACATCACAGCAGAAGATGGAGGCCAAGAAGAAGGAGAAAGGCTGGACGTGCCCAGATTGCTCAATCTGGCCCCCTGAAGCCCCATTCTAAAAACCCTCAAAATCTAGTTTTCCACTCTGGGATAAATTCACTATCATTCTACTTCAACTTTTGTGGCTGGTCATTCTTCATACAAGGTTGGGGATTGTTTTTTCCAAGGGCTAAATCAAAGGCACAGGGGTCTTGGGCTCTGTGCCAAGCTCTCTGAGCCCTCTGACAGGGTCTCGAGTCCTGCAGGGCAGCCAGAGGAATTTCCTGGGTTCCCACATCATGCTGACAGTGTAAGCTTCCTTAGCCAGTCATGCTATGACACACAAACCTACAGCACTGCATCCTAAACTTCTTGTTTACCATTGTAACTACTTGGATTTTTTCCTAGATCTTGAACTTGAAAACTCTAAACTTTCCTCCACTTCAACTTTCCTCCCCGTGTCGCTGCTATAAACTGGAAATGCGCATTCTCGCTCCTAGCACCTAAGTTTGGGAGCCCTTTGCAAGGTCTCAGATCAAATCCTGTGTTTAATTCTAAGCTTTGCTGACAAGACCAAAGGTCTGAGATTTCTCTGCATTTGGGTTTCCAACAACACTGATGCTGTTAGTTGCAGAGCGCCCAGGATGCGTCTTGCAGGTCAACTCTGGCAGGAACAAGGCGGCTGCCAGGGGGCTGCTTGTGGCCTCTGACAGCCCATTGCCCACGGCTTGCCAGCGGCCCAGCCCCTCAGGGGCTGCCCCAGCCCGGCCAAGCTGCCCGGCAGCAGCGCCGCAGCCCCACAGCAGCTCCAGAGCAGCCCCATGCAGAGGCACCTGGGAGCCCTCAGCAAGGCAGCCGGCAGCACACGGGCAGGAGGACACGGCTGGCGCTTCCTGCCTGGCCCAGGGCTTGTGGCCATCTCCAGGCACCTCTCTGGCAGGGATCCCCGCAGCTCCGGCCCCTGCCCAGCCGCTCTGTGGGCAGCACAAAGGCTTCAGCAGAACCACCAAAGGCCAAGGGGTTTCTGGCCATTTCCCCGGGCCCACTGCGCAGCTGGCTGAGTGCGAGCATCCTTTTCCCCCTCCTCCCCTATGCCGTACGGACCCTGGGCAGTAAAAGAAAGATCCTGGGAGTCTGTGTATGTTAACATAGTCTATATTTACATGGTAAAAGAAAAAAAAAAAAAAAAGAAACAAAAATTCTTGAAGAAACGGAAAATTCCACCTGACTCAGGTGGCCACAACAAAAACAGCTTCTGGGATCAGTTCTCCACAGAGCCCTGGCAGGGCAGGCAGCTGAGCCATGACGGACGAGGCCGTGTCTTCCACGCCCTGCGCATGTGATTTTGGAGCCACTGGAACCTGGAGATGGGAGCCCGCTCTCCTGACCTGACGATGCACAGCGTTTGAATTGCCAGGCTTCCGACGGCGAGGCTGACGTCGTTCGTTTTGTCTTCAAGGGCTGCGAGAGAGAGGAACAGAGGCACGGTCAGAAGCTGGAGCTGCAGGGAGCCGAGGAAGAGCCCCCTGCCAGGGCCATCCCAGCCGGCTCTTGCCATGGCCAGGAGGGAGAAGGGAGCAAGGGGATCAACCCGAAGCTGCTGGCCACGAATGGCCCGCGTGGCCCTGAAATCTCCGTGTGCTCTGCCCACGGGAGCAGAGCCCACCGCAGCCGGGGCAAGGCTTGCAGCTCCCCCCGGCAGCCCCCGCTGTCAGCCCGCTGCCCTCACTCACCAGCGCAGATCAGCTGCAGCTCTTGCTGCTGCCCCCTCAGGTGCCGCCCGGCCATGCCTGTGAACACAGAGCCTGTCATGGCCCCAGCAGCACAGCTCCCTGCCAGCGCCGCTGCGGCGCTGTGGCCACACGGGCTGCCGGCCCGGCAGGGCTCAGCTCAGCCCATGCGGCACGCTGTCGCCCCAGGGCACGGCTGTCAGAGGGCGGCAGCAGCAATGCCCAGGCCAGGCGGGGCTCCACGGCGCCGGGCGCGGCTGCCGCTGCCGGGGCAGCAGGCGGGGCCGGGGCCGAGCTGCGGCGGGCCGGGGAGGGAGCCCGGGCTCGTAACTCACCCATGAAGCTGATGGCCGTCTCTCGCAGGGGCTCCTGTGGGCTCTCCAGGTAGCGCAGGGCTCGGCGCAGGTGCTCGGCTGCTCTGCTCCTGTCCTCTGCCAGCTGGAGAGAGCGGCAGGAGGGAAGGGTTGGCGCGGGCTCAGGCCCTGGGCCGGGCGCTGCCTGCGCCAAGCCCCGGCCTCCCCCGGCCACACAGCCCTGAGGCGCGGCCAGCAGCCGCTGGCGCCGGGCTCCCGAGAGGGGAGGGGGAGAGGGCCGGCTGCTGCCCGGGGAGCCGCGGTGCCGCCCCTGCCCCGCAGCTCCGCCGGGCCGGGCTTTCATGGGCACCCGGCTCGGGCCCACGGGAGCCTGGAGAAGAGCCCGCGCGGCCTCTGGCTGCAGCAGCGCGCAGGGGCACAGCTGCCCGGCCCGCACACTGAGCACCGCCCTCAGGGGCCTTCTCCTGGCTGAGGTGGGGATTCCAGGCCGTCCTTACCAGGCACTTGCTGAACTTCCACAGTTTCTGCTCCTTCAGCAGCTTTTTGAGATCCCTCCTCTTGATGAACTTGACCGCATAAAGCAGCGTTTCCCGAGAAGCCTGGAGAGCAGCAGAGACGCGGAGATGGCCCCGCAGCCCAGGGCTCGGGACCCGCCTCCCCCTGCCATGGCCTGCAGGAGGCTGCGGTCCAGCAGGCGCAGGGCAGGAGGCAGCCGAGCCCCGTGCCAGGCGGACAGCAGCAGCCCACGAGTCCTCACCTCTGCCACATGCTGATTCTCATCATTGCAGTGGAAGAAGAGTGGAAGCAGGCTCTGTTGCACAGGGCTTTCCAAAGGGTTTTCTCTCTCTTCCAAGTACTCCATCATGTCTCGGAAGAGTTTTATGGAGAGCAGCTGTACCTGGCTATTATCCTAGATGAAGAAAAAATGAAAAAACACCTCAGCATTGGCTCCTCCGGGCACCCTGGGCACAGGGCTGGAAATGCACAGGGCACACAGTTTCCAGGCAGCACCCAGTGGCTGTAGCTGGGAGCACAGAGCCTTACGTGGTCAAAGAGCGGCAGGAGTGCCTCAGCCAGCTGCACGGCAATGGGGGTGGACATCAGCATGTGTTTGTGCAGGAGTATAAAGCTGAGTGTGATGAGTGTCATCCCAGCTGTCTCTGCATCTTTGTCCGCCAGTAGGCGCATGAGGCTTTCGGTCAAGCTCCACATTCTTTCGGCCTGTGCGCAACACAAGTCTGTGAAGTCCCACCCTGCTGCCACAGGGCCCAGAGGCCAAAGGACTGTCCTGAAGCACTGGGGTAGCTGAAGCAGGAGGCAGGAGAGCTGGGAGCAGCTGCCCCAGTGCCCAAAGGCCAGGCCAGGCCATGCGACTGCGTTCCCAGTGCAGCTTCAGCCACCGCCCCCTTCTCACCATTGAGGGATCATCAATGAGCTCCAGAAGGGCCCTGAGCGCCAGGCGACGCCTCTCCCTGCACTCGCTCTGCAGGTACCTTGAAGAGACCTTCACAACACTGTCGCCACATTCACTAGAATCCAGGCACACGAGGACCTGAAAGGCACAGGCCAGTGATGGGGGAGCCGGCCGGCAGGAGCCCGCAGCCGCACAGGGCTGGGCCCAGGACGCAGCAGCAGCAGCAGCACAGGGTGCGGGCACCGTCCCAGGTGTCTGCGGCCACGAGAGGGCAGAGAGCTGGGAGGCAGCACAGCCAGGCAGCGCTGGACACCCGGCTCACCTCCACAAGGAATGCCAGGGCGGGCAGATCCCAGTGTGGCTCCTGTGTGCTGAGCAGCCAGAGGAGGTGGAGTGCAATACTGGAACACAAGCGATGACAAGCGTGGCGCATCTCCCTAGGAGGGCAAAAAAGGGACCAGGAAGCTGAGCAAATCTCTCCAAGGACAGGCTTACAGAGCCTGGTGGTCTTTTACCACCACTCTGCATGGGGACCTGGGCCCTTTAGGAGGTGTCTCCTCCTGTGCTCTCTCCCCTCGCAGCCTTTTCCAGTCTGCTTGGCCGTCCCTCAGTGTGTCCTTAGCTGTCCCTCAGTGTGTCCCAGGGTCTCGGGGAATGTGTGGGACGGCTCGGGCACAGAGCACAAATGGCAGGATCAATGGGGAGAAAGTGAGTCTCACCTGGCCAGCAGACCCATGGCATAGTGGCGGGTGTCAGCACAGAGCAGCGTGTCCCAGCCACGCTTGCCTTCCACTGACAACACCACATCCTTGTACTGCTTTTGGCAGAGCAGGGACTTCAGGGTCTGCACTGCAAACCTGTGTGCACAGCAAAGCCCAGGTCACTCTGGCAGCACTGGCTCCTTTGCAGGCCACGTGTCAGGCAGGGACAGGAGGAGTGGGATGGAGCACCTGTTGGGGCTGATGACAAGACCGTGCTCTTCCAGGCAATCCTTCCAGAAGGTTTGGACCTCCTCTGGCATCTCTTCTGTGCTGGAGAACACTTGGAAGAGCAGATGAACAAAAAGGCGGGGGAAATATGGCCTCACTACACGTGGGACAGAGGACTCTTGGAGGATCTTCCACATCACCACGGTCGCCTGCAAAGGACAAAGCCCCCCGAGAGAGCGCTCAGTGCCGAGGTGTCCGTGTGGCAGGGCCCGAGCGTGGCAGGGAGAGGCCCGGAGAGACCTTGGCAGGGGAGCACGGGGCCTGGTGGGGCTGAAGCTGGCCCTGGGCCAGGTTTCCGGCCAGCGCCTGAGGCAGGCAGATGCAGTGGGGGAAGGAGGATGGAGAGCTGCTGGAGAGGCGGCCTTGGGGCCAGCAAAGGCCAGTTGCGGAAACTCACAGCCAGGGCAAAGACAGCCGTTTTGTCCCCATCCAAGGTGCACGTGCTGTACTCTGGCCAGCTCCCCAGCACATCCAGGAGGATCAGCTGCACTGGCTCCGCGGTCCTGGACGAGCACATGATGGTCTTCCACATGGAGGTGGCAGCTCTGCGGGATTAGAGCTCTGTCTCAGGGGGGATCTCAGACACAGCAGCGTGGCCTGGGCATCCCTAGGGGCCTGGGCTGAGCGCCGGCTCTTCCTCTGCCCACTGGCCCTTGCCAGCAGCAGCCAGGCAGCCAAGCTGTGTGAGGACGGGCCCTGAGGGGCAGCAAGGCAGCATGGCAGCAGGCTAAGGGGCTGACGTGCCAGGGCTGGGAAAGGCAGCAGCCAGAGGGTTCTGGAACTCTCTAGCTCAGACACCTGGGCCAGGCGATACAGGGTGATGGGCTTGGGAGGCCTGAGCCCTCTGGGCAGGTGGGCCCCATACCTGTCACAGGACGGGGCCACACGCAGGAGCGTCACGACTGCGTCAGCCGGCTGTGCTTTGGTGAGTTTCAGCAGGGCCTTGTCCAGCCTGTGCTGGGCAGAATCATTGGCCAGGAGCCATCGGTGAATGTACCTCACCATGGCAGGCACCTGCGGGAGGCACGGGGAGACTTGGAAAGCTGCCAGAGAGAGCAATGTCCCCAGGCTCCCCAGAGAAGTGCTTTCCTTGCCAGCGCACTGCCATGGCCTCAAAGGCTCTGAGGGAGCAGCAGGCGTGGCTGGGGAAGCCACGTGACTCCTGGGGGAACTGAAGCCTGGCCCCAGGCTGCTTACTTGTTCTGGCCTGGCAACACCCTTCTCCAGGAGCAAATCCAGCAGGGCGGCACTGGTCTCATGCTTGAGGAGCTCGGAGTGAGCTGTGAGCCCAGTGCCCATGGTGCGGGTCTCTTCCTGCCGAATGCTCCGGATGAAGTGGCAGACGAGCTGTAGGAGAAGGGCAAGAAGCCGCGGATGTTGCATGGAGTGCTGCACACACGGTGCTGGGCTGAGCAGGGACAGCAGGCCCAGCCCGGGTGGGGGTGGCTGCAGGTACCTGCGCTGTTCGATGGAAGCGGCCACGGCTGGATTCCTGCTCATATGTGCGCTCCACAGCTTCATCTGGCAAAGAGGGAGCGCAGCCAGAGCTGAGGGGCTGCGGGAGAGGCCGGAGAACACAGCCCAGCCCTGCACTCCCCAGGCAGGGAGAGCCCTGCGATGCCCCAGGGGGATGGAGCGAGACCGCTGAGGGGTGTCTGCCTGGCGCCTCTTCCGGCCTGTCCGTGGGCATTTCCCCAGGGGATTGCATGGCATGGCATGGCATGGCATGGCATGGCATGGCATGGCATGGCATGGCATGGGGCCAAGTTGGCTGCAGGCTCCAGGCCTGCAGCCCAGTTCTGCCACTCACCCCCCTGTGGTGGATGGAAGGGCACCACCTCTTCAGTCTCCTGTGCTGGGGCTGCTCCAGGGCCGCCTTCCTCCTCCTCCACCCAGGCCATCTTGGGCACTCTCGGGGGTCTCTGCTCCATGTCTGTGGCTGGAGCTACTTGCAGGAGAGGTGCCCTGGGAAAGCTCCAGGGCACCAAGTCCCACGCTCTGCCCTTGAGGGCAGCTGCAGAATAGAAGGCTTGGAAGGCCACGGGTCACCGAGTCCTGTGCTCTGGCCTTGAGCTCAGCTGCAGGAAGAACGCTGCAGAAAAGCTCCTGGTCAGACGGGAACGAGTGCGCTGTGTGGGGGCTCCTCACAGCACTGCTCTGTCCCGTTGTGCCCCGCTGTTTGCTCCCAGCACTGGGCAAGCTTCTATTTCCCACGTGTCACAAAGGGGCCTTGGAGACCGGGTTCCGTTCCATGGCACGGTGACCGTGCTGCAGCGTGCCACCCAGGGCCCTTGCACACACTGCCTCCTGCCCTGGGGCCGGCCCCAGCCCCGCTAAAGTGGCCCAGCTTGGAAGGAATCCCTGGCCCCAGGTGTCTAAGACAGCCTGACAGAATCTTTAGGAAGGGCTCAGACCATAAGCAAAGGCCGCCCTGCTCTGCGGGCTCAGGCCTATCCCTATATCTTTCCCCGAGAGCATTTGAATTTCTAAATGAGAATCATTTGAAGGGAGGGGATTTACATTTTCCATTCCAGAGAAGACTTCTGCCTTCCTTAGCAGACATCTCTCTCTTCAAACCAAGACAATTCTTTGTCATCTTGACGATGCGCAGTTGCTGGGAAGCCCCGTTTTACTCCAGGGACCTTAAGAACCATTCCCAGCAACTGGGAAAATCCTAGGTGTTCCATCCACCCATAGATGAGCTCTCCAAATTTGCCCCGAAAGTGGGTCCAGCTTTTATAGGCCAAAAAGAGCAAGTCCAAGTGACTCGATGATATTTTTTAGCCGGGATAGCCCTGCAGCTGATGGCACACTTCACAGTCAGCAGGGGACACAGCTAGGCCAAAGCCCAGACCTCTTCTGGGAAACTTTCTCTTCAAACACCCTTCAAACACGCCTCCATGCAAGTCAGTTGGGAAAGTTTCTTCAAATGATCCATTTCTGGCACCTGACTACACAGGGTTATGTGAAAGATTCTAAAGCAGCCGCTCTGGAGTCAGAGAGGCAGCCCTGAGAGTCCTTGTCATCTATTTGTAGCTAAATCCCACTTTTGGGGAGTTGAAGGAGTTTGGAACGAGCTAGAGAGCGGACCTCTGAGTTTTTTAGATGATGCCATTGCTTTTTCTTCTCTTCTACATAGGCAGGAAGGGTGAGTTGGGCTCACATCTCCACCGCATGGCTCACAGGGCCACAAGACTTGTAGTTACAAGAGCTTTGAAGGATTTCTTGGCCAAGAAGACACGGCCAACAAGGATTTTTATGTTTTGGACCCAATCTTCAAGATTTCATCTTACGGACTCATGCTCTCGGAGTGTCTAGCTGGTCAGAGTGACCGCGAGATAAGTTAGAAAGTCTCTTTTCCCAGCCCGGTGGTGGAAGAAGGAGTCAGAGCTCTTCATTTCTCAGTCTCAAGGTTGTTGATTGTATCTTATCTATAAAATTCTTTCTCCTGTCCTGCCGAGGTCCGCTCAGCAAGACAGTCTAAGGCACTCTGCCTCCTCTGGGGTGGTGTTATCTTTTTCTACTAAAAACTACCTGTACAACAGTTACAATTACTTTCCAATCCCTATCGTCTATGTCGGACAGCGAGCTTCTACTCTAGACCAATCTCAAATGCCAACATCACAGCAGAAGATGGAGGCCAAGAAGAAGGAGAAAGGCTGGACGTGCCCAGATTGCTCCATCTGGCCCCCTGAAGCCCCATTCTAAAAACCCTCAAAATCTAGTTTTCCACTCTGGGATAAATTCACTATCATTCTACTTCAACTTTTGTGGCTGGTCATTCTTCATACAAGGTTGGGGATTGTTTTTTCCAAGGGCTAAATCAAAGGCACAGGGGTCTTGGGCTCTGTGCCAAGCTCTCTGAGCCCTCTGACAGGGTCTCGAGTCCTGCAGGGCAGTCAGAGGAATTTCCTGGGTTCCCACATCATGCTGACAGTGTAAGCTTCCTTAGCCAGTCATGCTATGACACACAAACCTACAGCACTGCATCCTAAACTTCTTGTTTACCATTGTAACTACTTGGATTTTTTCCTAGATCTTGAACTCGAAAACTCTAAACTTTCCTCCACTTCAACTTTCCTCCCCGTGTCGCTGCTATAAACTAGAAATCCGCATTCTCGCTTCTATCACCTAAGTTTGGGAGCCCTTTGCAAGGTCTCAGATCAAACCCTGTGCTTAATTCTAAGCTTTGCTGACAAGACCAAAGGTCTGAGATTTCTCTGCATTTGGGTTTCCAACAACACTGATGCTGTTAGTTGCAGAGTGCCCAGGATGCGTCTTGCAGGTCAACTCTGGCAGGAACAAGGCGGCTGCCAGGGGGCTGCTTGTGGCCTCTGACAGCCCATTGCCCACGGCTTGCCAGCGGCCCAGCCCCTCAGGGGCTGCCCCAGCCCGGCCAAGCTGCCCGGCAGCAGCGCCGCAGCCCCACAGCAGCTCCAGAGCAGCCCCATGCAGAGGCACCTGGGAGCCCTCAGCAAGGCAGCCGGCAGCACACGGGCAGGAGGACACGGCTGGCGCTTCCTGCCTGGCCCAGGGCTTGTGGCCATCTCCAGGCACCTCTCTGGCAGGGATCCCCGCAGCTCCGGCCCCTGCCCAGCCGCTCTGTGGGCAGCACAAAGGCTTCAGCAGAACCACCAAAGGCCGAGGGGTTTCTGGCCATTTCCCTGGGCCCACTGCGCAGCTGGCTGAGTGCGAGCATCCTTTTCCCCCTCCTCCCCTATGCCGTACGGACCCTGGGCAGCAAAAGAAAGATCCTGGGAGTCTGTGTATGTTAACATAGTCTATATTTACATGGTAAAAGAAAAAAAAAAAAAAAAGAAACAAAAATTCTTGAAGAAACGGATAATTCCACCTGACTCAGGTGGCCACAACAAAAACAGCTTCTGGGATCAGTTCTCCACAGAGCCCTGGCAGGGCAGGCAGCCGAGCCATGACGGACGAGGCCGTGTCTTCCACGCCCTGCGCAGGTGATTTTGGAGCCACTGGAACCTGGAGATGGGAGCCCGCTCTCCTGACCTGACGATGCACAGCGTTTGAATTGCCAGGCTTCCGACGGCGAGGCTGACGTCGTTCGTTTTGTCTTCAAGGGCTGCGAGAGAGAGGAACAGAGGCACGGTCAGAAGCTGGAGCTGCAGGGAGCCGAGGAAGAGCCCCCTGCCAGGGCCATCCCAGCCGGCTCTTGCCATGGCCAGGAGGGAGAAGGGAGCAAGGGGATCAACCCGAAGCTGCTGGCCACGAATGGCCCGCGTGGCCCTGAAATCTCCGTGTGCTCTGCCCACGGGAGCAGAGCCCTCCGCAGCCGGGGCAGGGCTTGCAGCTCCCCCCGGCAGCCCCCGCTGTCAGCCCGCTGCCCTCACTCACCAGCGCAGATCAGCTGCAGCTCTTGCTGCTGCCCCCTCAGGTGCCGCCCGGCCATGCCTGTGAACACAGAGCCTGTCATGGCCCCAGCAGCACAGCTCCCTGCCAGCGCCGCTGCGGCGCTGTGGCCACACGGGCTGCCGGCCCGGCAGGGCTCAGCTCAGCCCATGCGGCACGCTGTCGCCCCAGGGCACGGCTGTCAGAGGGCGGCAGCAGCAATGCCCAGGCCAGGCGGGGCTCCACGGCGCCGGGCGCGGCTGCCGCTGCCGGGGCAGCAGGCGGGGCCGGGGCCGAGCTGCGGCGGGCCGGGGAGGGAGCCTGGGCTCGTAACTCACCCATGAAGCTGATGGCCGTCTCTCGCAGGGGCTCCTGTGGGCTCTCCAGGTAGCGCAGGGCTCGGCGCAGGTGCTCGGCTGCTCTGCTCCTGTCCTCTGCCAGCTGGAGAGAGCGGCAGGAGGGAAGGGTTGGCGCGGGCTCAGGCCCTGGGCCGGGCGCTGCCTGCGCCAAGCCCCGGCCTCCCCCGGCCACACAGCCCTGAGGCGCGGCCAGCAGCCGCTGGCGCCGGGCTCCCGAGAGGGGAGGGGGAGAGGGCCGGCTGCTGCCCGGGGAGCCGCGGTGCCGCCCCTGCCCCGCAGCTCCGCCGGGCCGGGCTTTCATGGGCACCCGGCTCGGGCCCACGGGAGCCTGGAGAGGAGCCCGCGCGGCCTCTGGCTGCAGCAGCGCGCAGGGGCACAGCTGCCCGGCCCGCACACTGAGCACCGCCCTCAGGGGCCTTCTCCTGGCTGAGGTGGGGATTCCAGGCCGTCCTTACCAGGCACTTGCTGAACTTCCACAGTTTCTGCTCCTTCAGCAGCTTTTTGAGATCCCTCCTCTTGATGAACTTGACCGCATAAAGCAGCGTTTCCCGAGAAGCCTGGAGAGCAGCAGAGACGCGGAGATGGCCCCGCAGCCCAGGGCTCGGGACCCGCCTCCCCCTGCCATGGCCTGCAGGAGGCTGCGGTCCAGCAGGCGCAGGGCAGGAGGCAGCCGAGCCCCGTGCCAGGCGGACAGCAGCAGCCCACGAGTCCTCACCTCTGCCACATGCTGATTCTCATCATTGCAGTGGAAGAAGAGTGGAAGCAGGCTCTGTTGCACAGGGCTTTCCAAAGGGTTTTCTCTCTCTTCCAAGTACTCCATCATGTCTCGGAAGAGTTTTATGGAGAGCAGCTGTACCTGGCTATTATCCTAGATGAAGAAAAAATGAAAAAACACCTCAGCATTGGCTCCTCCGGGCACCCTGGGCACAGGGCTGGAAATGCACAGGGCACAGAGTTTCCAGGCAGCACCCAGTGGCTGTAGCTGGGGGCACAGAGCCTTACGTGGTCAAAGAGCGGCAGGAGTGCCTCAGCCAGCTGCACGGCAATGGGGGTTGACATCAGCATGTGTTTGTGCAGGAGTATAAAGCTGAGTGTGATGAGTGTCATCCCAGCTGTCTCTGCATCTTTGTCCGCCAGTAGGCGCATGAGGCTTTCGGTCAAGCTCCACATTCTTTCGGCCTGTGCGCAACACAAGTCTGTGAAGTCCCACCCTGCTGCCACAGGGCCCAGAGGCCAAAGGACTGTCCTGAAGCACTGGGGTAGCTGAAGCAGGAGGCAGGAGAGCTGGGAGCAGCTGCCCCAGTGCCCAAAGGCCAGGCCAGGCCATGCGACTGCATTCCCAGTGCAGCTTCAGCCACCGCCCCCTTCTCACCATTGAGGGATCATCAATGAGCTCCAGAAGGGCCCTGAGCGCCAGGCGACACCTCTCCCTGCACTCGCTCTGCAGGTACCTTGAAGAGACCTTCACAACACTGTCGCCACATTCACTAGAATCCAGGCACACGAGGACCTGAAAGGCACAGGCCAGTGATGGGGGAGCCGGCCGGCAGGAGCCCGCAGCCGCACAGGGCTGGGCCCAGGACGCAGCAGCAGCAGCAGCAGCAGCACAGGGTGCGGGCACCGTCCCAGGTGTCTGCGGCCACGAGAGGGCAGAGAGCTGGGAGGCAGCACAGCCAGGCAGCGCTGGACACCCGGCTCACCTCCACAAGGAATGCCAGGGCGGGCAGATCCCAGTGTGGCTCCTGTGTGCTGAGCAGCCAGAGGAGGTGGAGTGCAATACTGGAACACAAGCGATGACAAGCGTGGCGCATCTCCCTAGGAGGGCAAAAAAGGGACCAGGAAGCTGAGCAAATCTCTCCAAGGACAGGCTTACAGAGCCTGGTGGTCTTTTACCACCACTCTGCATGGGGACCTGGGCCCTTTAGGAGGTGTCTCCTCCTGTGCTCTCTCCCCTCGCAGCCTTTTCCAGTCTGCTTGGCCGTCCCTCAGTGTGTCCTTAGCTGTCCCTCAGTGTGTCCCTGGGTCTCGGGGAATGTGTGGGACGGCTCGGGCACAGAGCACAAATGGCAGGATCAATGGGGAGAAAGTGAGTCTCACCTGGCCAGCAGACCCATGGCATAGTGGCGGGTGTCAGCACAGAGCAGCGTGTCCCAGCCACGCTTGCCTTCCTCTGACAACACCACATCCTTGTACTGCTTTTGGCAGAGCAGGGACTTCAGGGTCTGCACTGCAAACCTGTGTGCACAGCAAAGCCCAGGTCACTCTGGCAGCACTGGCTCCTTTGCAGGCCACGTGTCAGGCAGGGACAGGAGGAGTGGGATGGAGCACCTGTTGGGGCTGATGACAAGACCGTGCTCTTCCAGGCAATCCTTCCAGAAGGTTTGGACCTCCTCTGGCATCTCTTCTGTGCTGGAGAACACTTGGAAGAGCAGATGAACAAAAAGGCGGGGGAAATATGGCCTCACTACACGTGGGACAGAGGACTCTTGGAGGATCTTCCACATCACCACGGTCGCCTGCAAAGGACAAAGCCCCCCGAGAGAGCGCTCAGTGCCGAGGTGTCCGTGTGGCAGGGCCCGAGCGTGGCAGGGAGAGGCCCGGAGAGACCTTGGCAGGGGAGCACGGGGCCTGGTGGGGCTGAAGCTGGCCCTGGGCCAGGTTTCCGGCCAGCGCCTGAGGCAGGCAGATGCAGTGGGGGAAGGAGGATGGAGAGCTGCTGGAGAGGCGGCCTTGGGGCCAGCAAAGGCCAGTTGCGGAAACTCACAGCCAGGGCAAAGACAGCCGTTTTGTCCCCATCCGAGGTGCACGTGCTGTACTCTGGCCAGCTCCCCAGCACATCCAGGAGGATCAGCTGCACTGGCTCCGCGGTCCTGGACGAGCACATGATGGTCTTCCACATGGAGGTGGCAGCTCTGCGGGATTAGAGCTCTGTCTCAGGGGGGATCTCAGACACAGCAGCGTGGCCTGGGCATCCCTAGGGGCCTGGGCTGAGCGCCGGCTCTTCCTCTGCCCACTGGCCCTTGCCAGCAGCAGCCAGGCAGCCAAGCTGTGTGAGGACGGGCCCTGAGGGGCAGCAAGGCAGCATGGCAGCAGGCTAAGGGGCTGACGTGCCAGGGCTGGGAAAGGCAGCAGCCAGAGGGTTCTGGAACTCTCTAGCTCAGACACCTGGGCCAGGCGATACAGGGTGATGGGCTTGGGAGGCCTGAGCCCTCTGGGCAGGTGGGCCCCATACCTGTCACAGGACGGGGCCACACGCAGGAGCGTCACGACTGCGTCAGCCGGCTGTGCTTTGGTGAGTTTCAGCAGGGCCTTGTCCAGCCTGTGCTGGGCAGAATCATTGGCCAGGAGCCATCGGTGAATGTACCTCACCATGGCAGGCACCTGCGGGAGGCACGGGGAGACTTGGAAAGCTGCCAGAGAGAGCAATGTCCCCAGGCTCCCCAGAGAAGTGCTTTCCTTGCCAGCGCACTGCCATGGCCTCAAAGGCTCTGAGGGAGCAGCAGGCGTGGCTGGGGAAGCCACGTGACTCCTGGGGGAACTGAAGCCTGGCCCCAGGCTGCTTACTTGTTCTGGCCTGGCAACACCCTTCTCCAGGAGCAAATCCAGCAGGGCGGCACTGGTCTCATGCTTGAGGAGCTCGGAGTGAGCTGTGAGCCCAGTGCCCATGGTGCGGGTCTCTTCCTGCTGAATGCTCCGGATGAAGTGGCAGACGAGCTGTAGGAGAAGGGCAAGAAGCCGCGGATGTTGCATGGAGTGCTGCACACACGGTGCTGGGCTGAGCAGGGACAGCAGGCCCAGCCCGGGTGGGGGTGGCTGCAGGTACCTGCGCTGTTCGATGGAAGCGGCCACGGCTGGATTCCTGCTCATGTGTGCGCTCCACAGCTTCATCTGGCAAAGAGGGAGCGCAGCCAGAGCTGAGGGGCTGCGGGAGAGGCCGGAGAACACAGCCCAGCCCTGCACTCCCCAGGCAGGGAGAGCCCTGCGATGCCCCAGGGGGATGGAGCGAGGCCGCTGAGGGGTGTCTGCCTGGCGCCTCTTCCGGCCTGTCCGTGGGCATTTCCCCAGGGGATTGCATGGCATGGCATGGCATGGCATGGCATGGCATGGCATGGCATGGCATGGCATGGCATGGCATGGGGCCAAGTTGGCTGCAGGCTCCAGGCCTGCAGCCCAGTTCTGCCACTCACCCCCCTGTGGTGGATGGAAGGGCACCACCTCTTCAGTCTCCTGTGCTGGGGCTGCTCCAGGGCCGCCTTCCTCCTCCTCCACCCAGGCCATCTTGGGCACTCTCGGGGGTCTCTGCTCCATGTCTGTGGCTGGAGCTACTTGCAGGAGAGGTGCCCTGGGAAAGCTCCAGGGCACCAAGTCCCACGCTCTGCCCTTGAGGGCAGCTGCAGAATAGAAGGCTTGGAAGGCCACGGGTCACCGAGTCCTGTGCTCTGGCCTTGAGCTCAGCTGCAGGAAGAACGCTGCAGAAAAGCTCCTGGTCAGACGGGAACGAGTGCGCTGTGTGGGGGCTCCTCACAGCACTGCTCTGTCCCGTTGTGCCCCGCTGTTTGCTCCCAGCACCGGGCAAGCTTCTATTTCCCACGTGTCACAAAGGGGCCTTGGAGACCGGGTTCCGTTCCATGGCACGGTGACCGTGCTGCAGCGTGCCACCCAGGGCCCTTGCACACACTGCCTCCTGCCCTGGGGCCGGCCCCAGCCCCGCTAAAGTGGCCCAGCTTGGAAGGAATCCCTGGCCCCAGGTGTCTAAGACAGCCTGACAGAATCTTTAGGAAGGGCTCAGACCATAAGCAAAGGCCGCCCTGCTCTGCGGGCTCAGGCCTGTAGTAAACCCCTCAGGTTTAGCCAGGGCCCCTTGGAGAATAGAATGCTGACACAGCAGCAAAGAAGTTTCCTGTCTCCAGGGACATCCGCCTTGTACCTTATCCCTATAGCCATGTAAGGCAATATTGTGTTAAACCCTACTATTGGTCACTTATGGTCACTCTAACACCTTTGCCATTGGTCAGGATTGGATCCAGGCCAAGGGTATAAAAGTAGCATACTGTACCCCTACTAACTCGGAAGAAGAAGAGCTGAGACCCTTCACGGACCCCTACAATAAAGCCATACTCGTGGAACAGCCAGCGTCTTCTGCTTCTCCTCTCTCTACCGTCTGCTGGAGCCTTAGGCCAAGGGAAAAGCTACCTAGCAAGCAAAGCTGAAATCACAAGAGCTGCCTAATCACTAAGAGCTGAATATCTCCCTGCTTGCTAGGGGCTAACCCACGGCCTTGGTCTGAGAGCGAGCTGGCTTCTAGCACCCAGTCCCCTTGGGGACTGAGCTCTGGAGCTGTAACAGCTTGCATAGGATAAGACCAAGCTAGGCTCATTTAAGTGGCCGCCCAAACGTGTCGTCGGACCCTGGCCCCCAGGAGCGAAGCGTCACCAGAGCATCGGAGCCTTTCAGGGCCTCCAGTTATTGCCGGTTTGGGAAGCCTCTCCTTCTGCGAAAGGACTTTTCGTTTTAGAAAATCTTCTCTGCGGAAGGCTCAATTCGACCCTCAACAATACATCTGGACGAGATAAAGTCTGAGGAGAATTGAGGAGCAGACTCCCTTCCACAGACCCGTGACCCCAAAGGACGTAAGTATTAAGTTTGCGCGCATACCTTGGGTGCTCTAAAAATCTTTTTCGTTTTTTTTTCTTTTTTTTTCTCGTTTTTCTGTGGAAAGGGCTTGAAAATCATGGGTACTTGTTTAAGCACTCTAAGACTAACAACACGTGAGAGAGAGTTATATTTAACCATTGTAGAAACCTTATCTGTTAACAACTTCACTTTTTCTAAAGGTAGTCTGTCAAAAAAGACTCTTAAAAAATTTGTATCTTGGATGGTGCTGAATTTCCCTGAAACTGATAAGACCACAATTACTGAAAATTCCTTTTGGGATACAGTTGGAAACACCATTTATATGTCTCAAACAAAACAGGACTTTTCTGTTACTAACTTCTTACCTTTATTTCATATAATAACAAAAACGATTGAAAAATCGAACTCTGAAAAAAGTTCCAAACTAACAGATCTTTCCTCTTCATATGCTAATTGCGCTGATAAGATAACAGAGGAATGTGCCCTCCAGGCCACAGAGTCACTGGGCGCTGCAGAACTTACTGCAGAAACCACCTCGGAGGCAGAAGCCAAGCAGGCCGCCCCCACATTCCCCCCCCTCGCGGGACCCGCGCTGCCCAACTCCCCGTTTCCTGCAGCCCCCCATCTCCCCGGCTCCGTTTCCTTCCCGCGTCCGGCCTCGGGGGCCCCGTTCCCTGTCCCTGCCGCTGTACCCTCCGCTGCGACCACCCCTCCCCCCGCGCCCGTGCTGCCGTTGCCTACCCCCGCGCCGCCGTTCCCCGCCCCCGGTTGCTCCGTCGCGGTACCCCCCCGCTCCCGCTGCTGTCCCCGCCCTGCCCCCCGCTCCCCCCGCCGCGCCCGCCGCGTTCCCCGGTCCCGTTATCGCCGCCGCCCCCCCCAACCCTGCGCTGCTATCCTCCACCCCCGCGACCGCCCTCCCATCCGTCACCGCCCCCGCTCCCGCTCCCACCGAGACCGCCCCGGCCCTCCCGCCCCCTCCTGCCACATTCCCGAGCCATGCCCACAACCTGTCCTCCTGCGCCGAGCCGCACACATGTGCAGTAACATCAGCTCACCCTACACCTGTCGTATCCCAAACCAGGGGCATTGCTAGCGCACCCCCAAATCCCCCAGGCGTGCATCCACAGCCCCCATACCCCCCCTGCCCCCACCCGTCCCTCCAACCCCTGACCCAACCCTCCTGCCACCCGAACGGATCAGAGACCACCTGTGGTGTCCCCCCCCCGACCCAATCCGGTCCCTGCTGCTCCAGGGCTACCCCTCACCCAACAACGCTAACTTCGGGCCAGTCACTGAAAAGGGTGAAAAATCCTTCTAAACGAAAGAAAAGGAATTCACGGGTAGCATGTGCCTCACAGTGTTCCTCAGACAATGAGAGCTCTTCTGATGAATCTGATTTTGATGCGATTAATATAGACCCATGGGCTCTTATTAAGATAGAAGCTACAAAGTCTGGGAACTGGGACCTAGCACAGAAAATCACAGCCTTTCCGGTCGAGTACAGGCAAGGAAGGAATGGTGGGGAATCTAATATCAAGGCATGGAAACCAATTTCTAATAAGGAACTGGTACAATTGAGAAATATAGCCAAGGAACATGGACGTAGTTCACATATCTTTAGAAATTTCCTAGAAGCCATGTTCTCTGCACATGTCTTGCTTCCTCACGATGTAAAAAATATTTCACAATGCCTTCTGTCACCGGCAGAATATTTGTTATGGGATAGGCATTGGAAGAAACACTTAAAAACGTTATCAGATTCATATACTGCCGATGCTACTAAGACCAACTTCACAGTAGAACAATTGGCTGGTGAAGGAGACTTTCAAAAGCCAGCAGAACAAATGGAAACTCTGAATAAAGAAGCGCTGCAGGATGTAGCAATTGCAGCAAAAACCTCCTTGCTTCTTATGCAGGATGAGTCAATGCCAACAATGCATTTTTCTACTATAAAACAAGGCATTGAAGAAAGCTTTATAAAATTTGTGGACAAACTTAAAGATGCTTTGGAGAAACAAATAGAGAGTACTGAGGCAAGAAAGGAACTCTTATGTAAGCTTGCTTTCAGCAACTCAAATGAGAAATGCAAGGCCGTTTTGAGGTCTTTAACTGTGGATACAGACCCTACTATAGAGCAAATGTTAGAATGCTGTACACGTCACATGTCCACTGAAAATACAGTGGCGCAAGCAGTTGCTAAGGGTATTGCTGAAGGAGTTTCTGGTGCATATGCAGTGATAACCTCTAAAGAACAAGCTAAATGCTATCACTGTGGAGAGCTAGGACATTATATAAAGGACTGTCCTGAAAGAACACCCTCCCGATACCATCGGAATTATAATCAAAGACCCCAACAGCAGCAACACTATCAATCGCGTCCTTTAAACTCCTTGAGGCGCCCGTCCGACCTTCGGGCGCAGAATACAAATCAAAGGCCACCAAGACCCAATCACGCACAAACCCAGGCTGCTCCAGACCGAAAGGAGAAGCCCCAACCCACGGGACAACCCAGAGAGGTACCCGCCGACAACTGGTAACTGCTTTGTCCATTGACTTTAATGATAAGAATGTTCACCGTGTTCCTACAGGAAAATATGGACCTAAAGGGAGTCCTTCAGACATTTTAATTACAGGTGATTCGGTTAATACTCCGAAGGAAATCTTCGTTGTTCCGGAAGTGTTGACAGTGCAGCCGGGACAAGAGATCCTCGTGCAGGTATACTGCATAGACTTACCATTTTTTCTTTCTAAAGGAACTCCAATAGCACAGGCATTTTTACTCCCAAAAAATCACAGGGAACAGATTCCTCTCAACCCTACAGCAATGTGGGCACAAGTCATGGGACCATCCAAGCCTACCATCGAGTGCGGCCTCTCCCACAAAGGAGAGAAGACCCACCTGCCAGGGATGCTGGACACCGGTGCAGATGTGACCATCATCGCCCGTTCAGATTGGCCAGCACACTGGGATCTACAACCTGTTGCAGGCATGATTTCCGGGATTGGTGGAACTACAGTATCCATGAGGAGCAAGAACAACATCCTGGTTGAAGGGCCAGAAGGCAAGCTGGCAACCATCCGTCCATTTGTGGTAAGGGCCCCCATTACCCTTTGGGGACGTGACATTTTATCCCAGTGGGGTGCTTCCCTACGTATTCCCATTCAGGATTTCTGACTGGGGCCACTGAGTTGAGCGCGCTGCCAGAAATACCCTGTCTCACCTGGAAAAGCCACAAGCCAATCTGGACTGAGCAGTGGCCCCTAAAGAAAGCCAAGCTGCGCGCCCTAAACGTCCTCGTGGAAGAACAGCTCAAAAAAGGCCACATAGTGGAGTCCGACAGCCCTTGGAACTCTCCAGTCTTCGTTCTACCAAAGCCAGGTACAAACAAGTGGAGACTTCTCCATGACCTTCGCAGAATCAACGAAGTCATCGAGGACGTGGGCCCTCTTCAGCCTGGCTTGCCCTCCCCATCGATGCTGCCTAGAGACTGGACACTTGCTATCATAGACATTAAGGACTGTTTCTTCAGTATACCACTACATCCAGAAGATGCTCCACGGTTTGCTTTTTCCGTTCCCTCTATTAACAAGGAAGCTCCGCTCAAAAGATATCATTGGCGTTATCTTCCTCAGGGATTGAAAAACTCGCCAACTATTTGCCAGTGGTACGTGTCTCACATCCTGTCTCCCATTCGGAAATCATTTCCAGACGCCATCATTTATCACTATATGGATGACATTCTGGTGTGTGCTTCAGACAAAGCTTACTTGGACAAAACAATCAAAAAGACTGTTGAAGCCATTGAAAAGGCAGGAATGGAAATTCGTGAGGACAAAATTCAGTACACCGAGCCATGGACTTACCTTGGAGTCCAGATCCGGGAAAGAACTATCCTACCTCAGCAGATCGTCATCAACGACGACCCAAAAACCCTCAGGGACTTACACAGCCTGTGTGGATCCATCAACTGGGTACGTCCACTGCTAGGAATTACATCAGAGGACCTTGCTCCCTTGTTCAATCTTCTTCGTGGACCCAAGGAACTGGACTCTCCCTGCACTCTCACAGAGGAAGCCAGAGGTGCCATCATCAAAGTCCAGGAAGCCCTGTCTTCACGCAAAGCCCATCGCTACGAGCCTAGTCTGCCTTTCCAGTTCATCATCCTGGGAAAAGCACCCAGATTCCATGGACTGATCTTCCAATGGGACCCTCAGCTGCGAGATCCTTTGTTGATACTGGAATGGGTTTTTACAAGTAGCCAGCCCACAAAGACACTTACCACCTACCAGGAGATTATAGCACACTTAATAAAAAAGGCTAGGACTCGCCTTTGCTCCCTTTCAGGGTGTGATTTTGAATGCATATATTTGCCAATAACCCTTAAAGACTTTGAGGATTTGATCAAGACCAATGCGAGTCTACAGTTTGCTCTGGACAGTTATACGGGTCAAACTTCATCAGACATCCCAGAACACCAGCTTTTCAACCAGAATGAAACTTTCCATTTGATTCCAAAACGAATCCAAAGTAGAAATCCTCTCAAGGCTCTAACTCTATTTACAGATGGCTCAGGGTCATCCCACAAGTCGGTGATTACTTGGAGAGACCCCCAAACACAAGAATGGCAATCTGACGTGGAAACAGTAGAAGGATCGCCACAAATTGCAGAATTAGCAGCTGTCGTCAGAGCCTTTGAAAAATTTAAAAACGAGCCGTTCAATCTGGTCACAGATTCAGCTTATGTTGCGGGAATAGCTATGAGAGCGGAACATGCTCTTCTCAAAGAGGTCTCTAACCCAAAGTTATACCAATTGCTCTCTAAATTAATACAATTGATATCCCACAGAAAACAACCTTATCACATAATGCATGTAAGGTCGCACACGGACCTCCCAGGTGTTGTTGCAGAAGGCAACAGGAAAGCAGATGCATTAGCTATGGCAGCAGAAACTGCTAATGTTCCTAACATCTTTGCTCAGGCAAAGCTGTCACATGCGTTCTTTCATCAAAATGTACCTGCCCTGATGAGAATGTTTAAGCTCTCGAAGGATCAGGCAAAAGCTATCGTGGCTACCTGTCCGAACTGTCAAAACTACCAGATACCATCAATGGGTACGGGAGTCAATCCCCGAGGTCTGAATAGCTGTCAGCTGTGGCAGACAGATGTAACTCACTTTGCACCTTTTGGAAGGTCAAAGTATGTGCATGTTTCGGTTGACACGTTCTCAGGAGCAGTGTTTGCATCATCACATGCAGGAGAAAAGACCATGCACACAATAAAACACTTTCTCCTCGCTTTTGCCACCCTGGGTGTACCAAAGGAGATTAAAACAGATAATGGGCCAGCCTATACCTCCCACAAGTTGAAGGAGTTCTTCAATGAATGGGGCATAGCACACAAGACGGGCATACCTGTAAACCCCACAGGACAATCCATCGTGGAAAGGACACATCAAACCCTCAAAAGAGTCCTCGAGCAACAGAACAGGAACACGAAAATCACATCTCCAGTGGAGAGACTTTGCAAGGCTCTCTATGTCATCAACTTCCTGAACTGCACAGTGTCAGAGCCTGACCCACCAATACTTCGCCACTTTGCGAATACCACAAAAGCAAAGCTCACGGAGAAACCACCCGTGCTCGTGAAAGATCCTGAAACACACCAAATCTCAGGGCCTCATCAGTTGATTACCTGGGGAAGAGGTTATGCATGCGTGCTACTACCATCAGGTCCAAGGTGGTACCCAGGAAAATACGTAAAACCATACTTAGGCACAGCGAACACTACTACAGACGAGGACAAGAATTCTCCTGAGGCAAACACAAGACCACCTCAAAACCAAACCAGCTCAGCCTGGAGACGAAGGCGTCGCCGAACACCCACAAACACAAGAACAGACCGCCCCATTACAAGGCAGCAGACAAAACAGAAAGTCAAATAACAGTCTACTGTAATAGGCCACAGATAGCCTTAACACAAAAGTGTTCTCTGAATTATGTGTTATTACACTGTGTATTGTATAGTAAAAAGTATTATTCCCTTTCCCTAACCTTAAAACCTCATAACCTTCTACCCGCTCCTCCTCCTGTAGTGCAGCTTAGAAATTAAAAGAAAAAGGGGGGGAGGAGGGGAACACAGAAAAGAACAAGGCAGAAATCCCTCTCATCATAAAGATAACAAATTGTGCTTATATTCCC
The DNA here is from genome assembly GCF_047830755.1 of Zonotrichia albicollis. Taxonomy (NCBI): domain Eukaryota; kingdom Metazoa; phylum Chordata; class Aves; order Passeriformes; family Passerellidae; genus Zonotrichia; species Zonotrichia albicollis. The sequence goes on from NC_133850.1 coordinate 5,830,197, forward strand.
TATCAGAAGCCCTAATCCTGCCCAAAGATGAAAAATATCTCCGTCGGTGCTGTCCTCACCGCTGCCTGGATGCTCTACACCGTACCGCGTGCCTTCGGCTGGATTAGTCCTCAGCCTAGCCATAATGTTTGGGTAACCTTAGCAAAAACATTAAAACAAGACAATATGTGCTTGTCTATGGGAAGCATAGATAATCCACTTTCTACATGTCTAGTAGGAATCCCCTTTATAGCAGACGATTGGCCGGTCCAGAACTCAGAGGTTCTCCGCACCACAGGTAAGAGACCCAATGGGGCTGATACTTGGGATGAGTGGACAAAAATTCTGCCAGATGCTCGAGAGGAACCCCAAGAATTGGATCTATTGGGATCCTCCAAGGCCACATATTGTGTCAAATTTTACTATAGGCGTCCGAAAAATGATTGGCCAGAAATTGACCAACACAAAAACACATATCGAAAAGATGTATCACCAGTAAACAAAGCCTATAACCCTCATGATTGGTGCAATTACACTGCACGTGTAATTTCTGTGTCCTCTCTCCATCCCAAAGTATTACCCAAGGGAATGTTTCTCATCTGTGGTGACAGAGTATGGGCAGGGATCCCCTCCCGACTCCAGGGAGGTCCCTGTACTCTGGGAAAACTTTCTACCCTTACTCCAAACATCACCCTATTACATAATTGGAAAAAAGAAAGAGAATCAAAACGTGAAAAAAGGTCATACACTGAATTCGATGAAAATTGTGATCCGAGATTATACGATTGGAACAGACAAAAAAAGATTGCAGTCTCTCTGTTTTTACCCTGGATAGCTGCAGCTAAAGCCCTCGGTGAAATCAGTCACCTTGGGTGCTGGCTCAGTAAACAAGCTAACGCCACATCAGCAGCCCTGAGTGATCTCTTAAAGGAAGAAGAAACCACAAGACAAGCTTCACTCCAAAACCGAGCAGCAATCGACTTCCTGCTGCTTGCCCACGGACATGGATGTGAGGACTTCGAAGGAATGTGTTGCTTCAACCTCTCTTCACGTTCGGAATCCATCCATGCGAACATCCAGAAACTGAAAGATCTTGTGAAGGACTTGAAAGTAGAAAGAATCCCAGATTGGGTCAATGAAATTTTCGGGCAATGGGGACTAACAGGATGGGCCGCATCTTTAGTTAAGGGATTTTTGTTGATTCTCCTTGTAATTTTTACAGTGTTAGTTATGTTCATGTGTCTTGTTCACTGTTTCAAAAGAACTCTCGCGAATGCATTTTTTGTAAAAACAGAAAGTGGAGTTGTAGTAAACCCCTCAGGTTTAGCCAGGGCCCCTTGGAGAATAGAATGCTGACACAGCAGCAAAGAAGTTTCCTGTCTCCAGGGACATCCGCCTTGTACCTTATCCCTATAGCCATGTAAGGCAATATTGTGTTAAACCCTACTATTGGTCACTTATGGTCACTCTAACACCTTTGCCATTGGTCAGGATTGGATCCAGGCCAAGGGTATAAAAGTAGCATACTGTACCCCTACTAACTCGGAAGAAGAAGAGCTGAGACCCTTCACGGACCCCTACAATAAAGCCATACTCGTGGAACAGCCAGCGTCTTCTGCTTCTCCTCTCTCTACCGTCTGCTGGAGCCTTAGGCCAAGGGAAAAGCTACCTAGCAAGCAAAGCTGAAATCACAAGAGCTGCCTAATCACTAAGAGCTGAATATCTCCCTGCTTGCTAGGGGCTAACCCACGGCCTTGGTCTGAGAGCGAGCTGGCTTCTAGCACCCAGTCCCCTTGGGGACTGAGCTCTGGAGCTGTAACAGCTTGCATAGGATAAGACCAAGCTAGGCTCATTTACAGGCCTATCCCCATATCTTTCCCTGAGAGCATTTGAATTTCTAAATGAGAATCATTTGAAGGGAGGGGATTTACATTTTCCATTCCAGAGAAGACTTCTGCCTTCCTTAGCAGACACCTCTCTCTTCAAACCAAGACAATTCTTTGTCATCTTGACGATGCGCAGTTGCTGGGAAGCCCCGATTTACTCCAGGGACCTTAAGAACCATTCCCAGCAACTGGGAAAATCCTAGGTGTTCCATCCACCCATAGATGAACTCTCCAAATTTGCCCCGAAAGTGGGTCCAGCTTTTATAGGCCAAAAAGAGCAAGTCCAAGTGACTCGATGATATTTTTTAGCCGGGATAGCCCTGCAGCTGATGGCACACTTCACAGTCAGCAGGGGACACAGCTAGGCCAAAGCCCAGACCTCTTCTGGGAAACTTTCTCTTCAAACACCCTTCAAACAAGCCTCCATGCAAGTCAGTTGGGAAAGTTTCTTCAAATGATCCATTTCTGGCACCTGACTACACAGGGTTATGTGAAAGATTCTAAAGCAGCCGCTCTGGAGTCAGAGAGGCAGCCCTGAGAGTCCTTGTCATCTATTTGTAGCTAAATCCCACTTTTGGGGAGTTGAAGGAGTTTGGAACGAGCTAGAGAGCGGACCTCTGAGTTTTTTAGATGATGCCATTGCTTTTTCTTCTCTTCTACATAGGCAGGAAGGGTGAGTTGGGCTCACATCTCCACCGCATGGCTCACAGGGCCGCAAGACTTGTAGTTACAAGAGCTTTGAAGGATTTCTTGGCCAAGAAGACACGGCCAACAAGGATTTTTATGTTTTGGACCCAATCTTCAAGATTTCATCTTACGGACTCATGCTCTCGGAGTGTCTAGCTGGTCAGAGTGACCGCGAGATAAGTTAGAAAGTCTCTTTTCCCAGCCCGGTGGTGGAAGAAGGAGTCCGAGCTCTTCATTTCTCAGTCTCAAGGTTGTTGATTGTATCTTATCTATAAAATTCTTTCTCCTGTCCTGCCGAGGTCCGCTCAGCAAGACAGTCTAAGGCACTCTGCCTCCTCTGGGGTGGTGTTATCTTTTTCTACTAAAAACTACCTGTACAACAGTTACAATTACTTTCCAATCCCTATCGTCTATGTCGGACAGCGAGCTTCTACTCTAGACCAATCTCAAATGCCAACATCACAGCAGAAGATGGAGGCCAAGAAGAAGGAGAAAGGCTGGACGTGCCCAGATTGCTCCATCTGGCCCCCTGAAGCCCCATTCTAAAAACCCTCAAAATCTAGTTTTCCACTCTGGGATAAATTCACTATCATTCTACTTCAACTTTTGTGGCTGGTCATTCTTCATACAAGGTTGGGGATTGTTTTTTCCAAGGGCTAAATCAAAGGCACAGGGGTCTTGGGCTCTGTGCCAAGCTCTCTGAGCCCTCTGACAGGGTCTCGAGTCCTGCAGGGCAGTCAGAGGAATTTCCTGGGTTCCCACATCATGCTGACAGTGTAAGCTTCCTTAGCCAGTCATGCTATGACACACAAATCTACAGCACTGCATCCTAAACTTCTTGTTTACCATTGTAACTACTTGGATTTTTTCCTAGATCTTGAACTCGAAAACTCTAAACTTTCCTCCACTTCAACTTTCCTCCCCGTGTCGCTGCTATAAACTGGAAATGCGCATTCTCGCTCCTATCACCTAAGTTTGGGAGCCCTTTGCAAGGTCTCAGATCAAACCCTGTGCTTAATTCTAAGCTTTGCTGACAAGACCAAAGGTCTGAGATTTCTCTGCATTTGGGTTTCCAACAACACTGATGCTGTTAGTTGCAGAGTGCCCAGGATGCGTCTTGCAGGTCAACTCTGGCAGGAACAAGGCGGCTGCCAGGGGGCTGCTTGTGGCCTCTGACAGCCCATTGCCCACGGCTTGCCAGCGGCCCAGCCCCTCAGGGGCTGCCCCAGCCCGGCCAAGCTGCCCGGCAGCAGCGCCGCAGCCCCACAGCAGCTCCAGAGCAGCCCCATGCAGAGGCACCTGGGAGCCCTCAGCAAGGCAGCCGGCAGCACACGGGCAGGAGGACACGGCTGGCGCTTCCTGCCTGACCCAGGGCTTGTGGCCATCTCCAGGCACCTCTCTGGCAGGGATCCCCGCAGCTCCGGCCCCTGCCCAGCCGCTCTGTGGGCAGCACAAAGGCTTCAGCAGAACCACCAAAGGCCGAGGGGTTTCTGGCCATTTCCCCGGGCCCACTGCACGCCTGCGCAGCTGGCTGAGTGCGAGCATCCTTTTCCCCCTCCTCCCCTATGCCGTACGGACCCTGGGCAGCAAAAGAAAGATCGTGGGAGTCTGTGTATGTTAACATAATCTGTATTTACATGGAAAAAGAAAAAAAAATAAATAAAATAAAATTCTTGAAGAAAAACAAAATAAAACTTGACTCAGGGGGCCCCAGCGAAAAGAGCTTCTGGGATCAATCCTCCACAGAGCTCTGGCAGGGCAGGCAGCCGAGCCATGACGGACGAGGAGGCCGTGTCTTCCACGCCCTGCGCAGGTGATTTTGGAGCCACTGGAACCTGGAGATGGGAGCCCGCTCTCCTGACATGAGAATGCACAGCGTTTGAATTGCCAGGCTTCCGACGGCGAGGCTGACGTCGTTCGTTTTGTCTTCAAGGGCTGCGAGAGAGAGGAACAGAGGCACGGTCAGAAGCTGGAGCTGCAGGGAGCCGAGGAAGAGCCCCCTGCCAGGGCCACAACAGCCGGCTCTTGCCATGGCCAGGAGGGAGAAGGGAGCAAGGGGATCAGCCCGAAGCTGCTGGCCACGAATGGCCCGCGTGGCCCTGAAATCTCCGTGTGCTCTGCCCACGGGAGCAGAGCCCTCCGCAGCCGGGGCAGGGCTTGCAGCTCCCCCCGGCAGCCCCCGCTGTCAGCCCGCTGCCCTCACTTACCAGCGCAGATCAGCTGCAGCTCTTGCTGCTGCCCCCTCAGGTGCCGCCCGGCCATGCCTGTGAACACAGAGCCTGTCATGGCCCCAGCGGCACAGCTCCCTGCCAGCGCCGCTGCGGCGCTGTGGCCACACGGGCTGCCGGCCCGGCAGGGCTCAGCTCAGCCCATGCGGCACGCTGTCGCCCCAGGGCACGGCTGTCAGAGGGCGGCAGCAGCAATGCCCAGGCCAGGCGGGGCTTCACGGCGCCGGGCGCGGCTGCCGCTGCCGGGGCAGCAGGCGGGGCCGGGGCCGAGCTGCGGCGGGCCGGGGAAGGGAGCCCGGGCTCGTAACTCACCCATGAAGCTGATGGCCGCCTCTCGCAGGGGCTCCTGTGGGCTCTCCAGGTAGCGCAGGGCTCGGCGCAGGTGCTCGGCTGCTCTGCTCCTGTCCTCTGCCAGCTGGAGAGAGCGGCAGGAGGGAAGGGTTGGCGCGGGCTCAGGCCCTGGGCCGGGCGCTGCCTGCGCCAAGCCCCGGCCTCCCCCGGCCACACAGCCCTGAGGCGCGGCCAGCAGCCGCTGGCGCCGGGCTCCCGAGAGGGGAGGGGGAGAGGGCCGGCTGCTGCCCAGGGAGCCGCGGTGCCGCCCCTGCCCCGCAGCTCCGCCGGGCCGGGCTTTCATGGGCACCCGGCTCGGGCCCACGGGAGCCTGGAGAGGAGCCCGCGCGGCCTCTGGCTGCAGCAGCGCGCAGGGGCACAGCTGCCCGGCCCGCACACTGAGCACCGCCCTCAGGGGCCTTCTCCTGGCTGAGGTGGGGATTCCAGGCCGTCCTTACCAGGCACTTGCTGAACTTCCACAGTTTCTGCTCCTTCAGCAGCTTTTTGAGATCCCTCCTCTTGATGAACTTGACCGCATAAAGCAGCGTTTCCCGAGAAGCCTGGAGAGCAGCAGAGACGCGGAGATGGCCCCGCAGCCCAGGGCTCGGGACCCGCCTCCCCCTGCCATGGCCTGCAGGAGGCTGCGGTCCAGCAGGCGCAGGGCAGGAGGCAGCCGAGCCCCGTGCCAGGCGGACAGCAGCAGCCCACGAGTCCTCACCTCTGCCACATGCTGATTCTCATCATTGCAGTGGAAGAAGAGTGGAAGCAGGCTCTGTTGCACAGGGCTTTCCAAAGGGTTTTCTCTCTCTTCCAAGTACTCCATCATGTCTCGGAAGAGTTTTATGGAGAGCAGCTGTACCTGGCTATTATCCTAGATGAAGAAAAAATGAAAAAACACCTCAGCATTGGCTCCTCCGGGCGCCCTGGGCACAGGGCTGGAAATGCACAGGGCACACAGTTTCCAGGCAGCACCCAGTGGCTGTAGCTGGGGGCACAGAGCCTTACGTGGTCAAAGAGCGGCAGGAGTGCCTCAGCCAGCTGCACGGCAATGGGGGTTGACATCAGCATGTGTTTGTGCAGGAGTATAAAGCTGAGTGTGATGAGTGTCATCCCAGCTGTCTCTGCATCTTTGTCCGCCAGTAGGCGCATGAGGCTTTCGGTCAAGCTCCACATTCTTTCGGCCTGTGCGCAACACAAGTCTGTGAAGTCCCACCCTGCTGCCACAGGGCCCAGAGGCCAAAGGACTGTCCTGAAGCACTGGGGTAGCTGAAGCAGGAGGCAGGAGAGCTGGCAGCAGCTGCCCCAGTGCCCAAAGGCCAGGCCAGGCCAAGCGACTGCGTTCCCAGTGCAGCTTCAGCCACCGCCCCCTTCTCACCATTGAGGGATCATCAATGAGCTCCAGAAGGGCCCTGAGCGCCAGGCGACGCCTCTCCCTGCACTCGCTCTGCAGGTACCTTGAAGAGACCTTCACAACACTGTCGCCACATTCACTAGAATCCAGGCACACGAGGACCTGAAAGGCACAGGCCAGTGATGGGGGAGCCGGCCGGCAGGAGCCCGCAGCCGCACAGGGCTGGGCCCAGGACGCAGCAGCAGCAGCAGCAGCAGCACAGGGTGCGGGCACCGTCCCAGGTGTCTGCGGCCACGAGAGGGCAGAGAGCTGGGAGGCAGCACAGCCAGGCAGCGCTGGACACCCGGCTCACCTCCACAAGGAATGCCAGGGCGGGCAGATCCCAGTGTGGCTCCTGTGTGCTGAGCAGCCAGAGGTGGTGGAGTGCAATACTGGAACACAAGCGATGACAAGCGTGGCGCATCTCCCTAGGAAGGCAAAAAAGGGACCAGGAAGCTGAGCAAATCTCTCCAAGGACAGGCTTACAGAGCCTGGTGGTCTTTTACCACCACTCTGCATGGGGACCTGGGCCCTTTAGGAGGTGTCTCCTCCTGTGCTCTCTCCCCTCGCAGCCTTTTCCAGTCTGCTTGGCCGTCCCTCAGTGTGTCCTTAGCTGTCCCTCAGTGTGTCCCAGGGTCTCGGGGAATGTGTGGGACGGCTCGGGCACAGAGCACAAATGGCAGGATCAATGGGGAGAAAGTGAGTCTCACCTGGCCAGCAGACCCATGGCATAGTGGCGGGTGTCAGCACAGAGCAGCGTGTCCCAGCCACGCTTGCCTTCCACTGACAACACCACATCCTTGTACTGCTTTTGGCAGAGCAGGGACTTCAGGGTCTGCACTGCAAACCTGTGTGCACAGCAAAGCCCAGGTCACTCTGGCAGCACTGGCTCCTTTGCAGGCCACGTGTCAGGCAGGGACAGGAGGAGTGGGATGGAGCACCTGTTGGGGCTGATGACAAGACCGTGCTCTTCCAGGCAATCCTTCCAGAAGGTTTGGACCTCCTCTGGCATCTCTTCTGTGCTGGAGAACACTTGGAAGAGCAGATGAACAAAAAGGCGGGGGAAATATGGCCTCACTACACGTGGGACAGAGGACTCTTGGAGGATCTTCCACATCACCACGGTCGCCTGCAAAGGACAAAGCCCCCCGAGAGAGCGCTCAGTGCCGAGGTGTCCGTGTGGCAGGGCCTGAGCGTGGCAGGGAGAGGCCCAGAGAGACCTTGGCAGGGGAGCACGGGGCCTGGTGGGGCTGAAGCTGGCCCTGGGCCAGGTTTCCGGCCAGCGCCTGAGGCAGGCAGATGCAGTGGGGGAAGGAGGATGGAGAGCTGCTGGAGAGGCGGCCTTGGGGCCAGCAAAGGCCAGTTGCGGAAACTCACAGCCAGGGCAAAGACAGCCGTTTTGTCCCCATCCGAGGTGCACGTGCTGTACTCTGGCCAGCTCCCCAGCACATGCAGGAAGATCAGCTGCACTGGCTCCGCGGTCCTGGACGAGCACATGATGGTCTTCCACATGGAGGTGGCAGCTCTGCGGGATTAGAGCTCTGTCTCAGGGGGGATCTCAGACACAGCAGCGTGGCCTGGGCATCCCTAGGGGCCTGGGCTGAGCGCCTGCTCTTCCTCTGCCCACTGGCCCTTGCCAGCAGCAGCCAGGCAGCCAAGCTGTGTGAGGACGGGCCCTGAGGGGCAGCAAGGCAGCATGGCAGCAGGCTAAGGGGCTGACGTGCCAGGGCTGGGAAAGGCAGCAGCCAGAGGGTTCTGGAACTCTCTAGCTCAGACACCTGGGCCAGGCGATACAGGGTGATGGGCTTGGGAGGCCTGAGCCCTCTGGGCAGGTGGGCCCCATACCTGTCACAGGACGGGGCCACACGCAGGAGCGTCACGACTGCGTCAGCCGGCTGTGCTTTGGTGAGTTTCAGCAGGGCCTTGTCCAGCCTGTGCTGGGCAGAATCATTGGCCAGGAGCCATCGGTGAATGTACCTCACCATGGCAGGCACCTGCGGGAGGCACGGGGAGACTTGGAAAGCTGCCAGAGAGAGCAATGTCCCCAGGCTCCCCAGAGAAGTGCTTTCCTTGCCAGCGCACTGCCATGGCCTCAAAGGCTCTGAGGGAGCAGCAGGCGTGGCTGGGGAAGCCACGTGACTCCTGGGGGAACTGAAGCCTGGCCCCAGGCTGCTTACTTGTTCTGGCCTGGCAACACCCTTCTCCAGGAGCAAATCCAGCAGGGCGGCACTGGTCTCATGCTTGAGGAGCTCGGAGTGAGCTGTGAGCCCAGTGCCCATGGTGCGGGTCTCTTCCTGCCGAATGCTCCGGATGAAGTCGCAGACGAGCTGTAGGAGAAGGGCAAGAAGCCGCGGATGTTGCATGGAGTGCTGCACACACGGTGCTGGGCTGAGCAGGGACAGCAGGCCCAGCCCAGGTGGGGGTGGCTGCAGGTACCTGCGCTGTTCGATGGAAGCGGCCACGGCTGGATTCCTGCTCATGTGTGCGCTCCACAGCTTCATCTGGCAAAGAGGGAGCGCAGCCAGAGCTGAGGGGCTGCGGGAGAGGCCGGAGAACACAGCCCAGCCCTGCACTCCCCAGGCAGGGAGAGCCCTGCGATGCCCCAGGGGGATGGAGCGAGGCCGCTGAGGTGTGTCTGCCTGGCGCCTCTTCCGGCCTGTCCGTGGGCATTTCCCCAGGGGATTGCATGGCATGGCATGGCATGGCATGGCATGGCATGGCATGGCATGGCATGGCATGGCATGGGGCCAAGTTGGCTGCAGGCTCCAGGCCTGCAGCCCAGTTCTGCCACTCACCCCCTGTGGTGGATGGAAGGGCACCACCTCTTCAGTCTCCCGTGCTGGGGCTGCTCCAGGGCCGCCTTCCTCCTCCTCCACCCAGGCCATCTTGGGCACTCTCGGGGGTCTCTGCTCCATGTCTGTGGCTGGAGCTACTTGCAGGAGAGGTGCCCTGGGAAAGCTCCAGGGCACCAAGTCCCACGCTCTGCCCTTGGGGGCAGCTGCAGAATAGAAGGCTTGGAAGGCCACGGGTCACCGAGTCCTGTGCTCTGGCCTTGAGCTCAGCTGCAGGAAGAACGCTGCAGAAAAGCTCCTGGTCAGACGGGAACGAGTGCGCTGTGTGGGGGCTCCTCACAGCACTGCTCTGTCCCGTTGTGCCCCGCTGTTTGCTCCCAGCACCGGGCAAGCTTCTATTTCCCACGTGTCACAAAGGGGCCTTGGAGACCGGGTTCCGTTCCATGGCACGGTGACCGTGCTGCAGCGTGCCACCCAGGGCCCTTGCACACACTGCCTCCTGCCCTGGGGCCGGCCCCAGCCCCGCTAAAGTGGCCCAGCTTGGAAGGAATCCCTGGCCCCAGGTGTCTAAGACAGCCTGACAGAATCTTTAGGAAGGGCTCAGACCATAAGCAAAGGCCGCCCTGCTCTGCGGGCTCAGGCCTATCCCCATATCTTTCCATGAGAGCATTTGAATTTCTAAATGAGAATCATTTGAAGGGAGGGGATTTACATTTTCCATTCCAGAGAAGACTTCTGCCTTCCTTAGCAGACACCTCTCTCTTCAAACCAAGACAATTCTTTGTCATCTTGACGATGCGCAGTTGCTGAGAAGCCCCGTTTTACTCCAGGGACCTTAAGAACCATTCCCAGCAACTGGGAAAATCCTAGGTGTTCCATCCACCCATAGATGAACTCTCCAAATTTGCCCCGAAAGTGGGTCCAGCTTTTATAGGCCAAAAAGAGCAAGTCCAAGTGACTCGATGATATTTTTTAGCCGGGATAGCCCTGCAGCTGATGGCACACTTCACAGTCAGCAGGGGACACAGCTAGGCCAAAGCCCAGACCTCTTCTGGGAAACTTTCTCTTCAAACACCCTTCAAACAAGCCTCCATGCAAGTCAGTTGGGAAAGTTTCTTCAAATGATCCATTTCTGGCACCTGACTACACAGGGTTATGTGAAAGATTCTAAAGCAGCCGCTCTGGAGTCAGAGAGGCAGCCCTGAGAGTCCTTGTCATCTATTTGTAGCTAAATCCCACTTTTGGGGAGTTGAAGGAGTTTGGAACGAGCTAGAGAGCGGACCTCTGAGTTTTTTAGATGATGCCATTGCTTTTTCTTCTCTTCTACATAGGCAGGAAGGGTGAGTTGGGCTCACATCTCCACCGCATGGCTCACAGGGCCGCAAGACTTGTAGTTACAAGAGCTTTGAAGGATTTCTTGGCCAAGAAGACACGGCCAACAAGGATTTTTATGTTTTGGACCCAATCTTCAAGATTTCATCTTACGGACTCATGCTCTCGGAGTGTCTAGCTGGTCAGAGTGACCGCGAGATAAGTTAGAAAGTCTCTTTTCCCAGCCCGGTGGTGGAAGAAGGAGTCAGAGCTCTTCATTTCTCAGTCTCAAGGTTGTTGATTGTATCTTATCTATAAAATTCTTTCTCCTGTCCTGCCGAGGTCCGCTCAGCAAGACAGTCTAAGGCACTCTGCCTCCTCTGGGGTGGTGTTATCTTTTTCTACTAAAAACTACCTGTACAACAGTTACAATTACTTTCCAATCCCTATCGTCTATGTCGGACAGCGAGCTTCTACTCTAGACCAATCTCAAATGCCAACATCACAGCAGAAGATGGAGGCCAAGAAGAAGGAGAAAGGCTGGACGTGCCCAGATTGCTCCATCTGGCCCCCTGAAGCCCCATTCTAAAAACCCTCAAAATCTAGTTTTCCACTCTGGGATAAATTCACTATCATTCTACTTCAACTTTTGTGGCTGGTCATTCTTCATACAAGGTTGGGGATTGTTTTTTCCAAGGGCTAAATCAAAGGCACAGGGGTCTTGGGCTCTGTGCCAAGCTCTCTGAGCCCTCTGACAGGGTCTCGAGTCCTGCAGGGCAGCCAGAGGAATTTCCTGGGTTCCCACATCATGCTGACAGTGTAAGCTTCCTTAGCCAGTCATGTTATGACACACAAACCTACAGCACTGCATCCTAAACTTCTTGTTTACCATTGTAACTACTTGGATTTTTTCCTAGATCTTGAACTCGAAAACTCTAAACTTTCCTCCACTTCAACTTTCCTCCCCGTGTCGCTGCTATAAACTAGAAATCCGCATTCTCGCTTCTATCACCTAAGTTTGGGAGCCCTTTGCAAGGTCTCAGATCAAACCCTGTGCTTAATTCTAAGCTTTGCTGGCAAGACCAAAGGTCTGAGATTTCTCTGCATTTGGGTTTCCAACAACACTGATGCTGTTAGTTGCAGAGTGCCCAGGATGCGTCTTGCAGGTCAACTCTGGCAGGAACAAGGCGGCTGCCAGGGGGCTGCTTGTGGCCTCTGACAGCCCATTGCCCACGGCTTGCCAGCGGCCCAGCCCCTCAAGGGCTGCCCCAGCCCGGCCAAGCTGCCCGGCAGCAGCGCCGCAGCCCCACAGCAGCTCCAGAGCAGCCCCATGCAGAGGCACCTGGGAGCCCTCAGCAAGGCAGCCGGCAGCACACGGGCAGGAGGACACGGCTGGCGCTTCCTGCCTGGCCCAGGGCTTGTGGCCATCTCCAGGCACCTCTCTGGCAGGGATCCCCGCAGCTCCGGCCCCTGCCCAGCCGCTCTGTGGGCAGCACAAAGGCTTCAGCAGAACCACCAAAGGCCGAGGGGTTTCTGGCCATTTCCCCGGGCCCACTGCACGCCTGCGCAGCTGGCTGAGTGCGAGCATCCTTTTCCCCCTCCTCCCCTATGCCGTACGGACCCTGGGCAGCAAAAGAAAGATCCTGGGAGTCTGTGTATGTTAACTTAGTCTATATTTACATGGTAAAAAAAAAAAAAAAAAAAAGAAACAAAAATTCTTGAAGAAACGGAAAATTCCACCTGACTCAGGTGGCCACAACAAAAACAGCTTCTGGGATCAGTTCTCCACAGAGCTCTGGCAGGGCAGGCAGCCGAGCCATGACGGACGAGGAGGCCGTGTCTTCCACGCCCTGCGCAGGTGATTTTGGAGCCACTGGAACCTGGAGATGGGAGCCCGCTCTCCTGACCTGACGATGCACAGCGTTTGAATTGCCAGGCTTCCGACGGCGAGGCTGACGTCGTTCGTTTTGTCTTCAAGGGCTGCGAGAGAGAGGAACAGAGGTACGGTCAGAAGCTGGAGCTGCAGGGAGCCGAGGAAGAGCCCCCTGCCAGGGCCATCCCAGCCGGCTCTTGCCATGGCCAGGAGGGAGAAGGGAGCAAGGGGATCAACCCGAAGCTGCTGGCCACGAATGGCCCGCGTGGCCCTGAAATCTCCGTGTGCTCTGCCCACGGGAGCAGAGCCCTCCGCAGCCGGGGCAGGGCTTGCAGCTCCCCCCGGCAGCCCCCGCTGTCAGCCCGCTGCCCTCACTCACCAGCGCAGATCAGCTGCAGCTCTTGCTGCTGCCCCCTCAGGTGCCGCCCGGCCATGCCTGTGAACACAGAGCCTGTCATGGCCCCAGCGGCACAGCTCCCTGCCAGCGCCGCTGCGGCGCTGTGGCCACACGGGCTGCCGGCCCGGCAGGGCTCAGCTCAGCCCATGCGGCACGCTGTCGCCCCAGGGCACGGCTGTCAGAGGGCGGCAGCAGCAATGCCCAGGCCAGGCAGGGCTTCACGGCGCCGGGCGCGGCTGCCGCTGCCGGGGCAGCAGGCGGGGCCGGGGCCGAGCTGCGGCGGGCCGGGGAAGGGAGCCCGGGCTCGTAACTCACCCATGAAGCTGATGGCCGCCTCTCGCAGGGGCTCCTGTGGGCTCTCCAGGTAGCGCAGGGCTCGGCGCAGGTGCTCGGCTGCTCTGCTCCTGTCCTCTGCCAGCTGGAGAGAGCGGCAGGAGGGAAGGGTTGGCGCGGGCTCAGGCCCTGGGCCGGGCGCTGCCTGCGCCAAGCCCCGGCCTCCCCCGGCCACACAGCCCTGAGGCGCGGCCAGCAGCCGCTGGCGCCGGGCTCCCGAGAGGGGAGGGGGAGAGGGCCGGCTGCTGCCCAGGGAGCCGCGGTGCCGCCCCTGCCCCGCAGCTCCGCCGGGCCGGGCTTTCTTGGGCACCCGGCTCGGGCCCACGGGAGCCTGGAGAGGAGCCCGCGCGGCCTCTGGCTGCAGCAGCGCGCAGGGGCACAGCTGCCCGGCCCGCACACTGAGCACCGCCCTCAGGGGCCTTCTCCTGGCTGAGGTGGGGATTCCAGGCCGTCCTTACCAGGCACTTGCTGAACTTCCACAGTTTCTGCTCCTTCAGCAGCTTTTTGAGATCCCTCCTCTTGATGAACTTGACCGCATAAAGCAGCGTTTCCCGAGAAGCCTGGAGAGCAGCAGAGACGCGGAGATGGCCCCGCAGCCCAGGGCTCGGGACCCGCCTCCCCCTGCCATGGCCTGCAGGAGGCTGCGGTCCAGCAGGCGCAGGGCAGGAGGCAGCCGAGCCCCGTGCCAGGCGGACAGCAGCAGCCCACGAGTCCTCACCTCTGCCACATGCTGATTCTCATCATTGCAGTGGAAGAAGAGTGGAAGCAGGCTCTGTTGCACAGGGCTTTCCAAAGGGTTTTCTCTCTCTTCCAAGTACTCCATCATGTCTCGGAAGAGTTTTATGGAGAGCAGCTGTACCTGGCTATTATCCTAGATGAAAAAAAAATGAAAAAACACCTAACATTGGCTCCTCCGGGCGCCCTGGGCACAGGGCTGGAAATGCACAGGGCACACAGTTTCCAGGCAGCACCCAGTGGCTGTAGCTGGGGGCACAGAGCCTTACGTGGTCAAAGAGCGGCAGGAGTGCCTCAGCCAGCTGCACGGCAATGGGGGTTGACATCAGCATGTGTTTGTGCAGGAGTATAAAGCTGAGTGTGATGAGTGTCATCCCAGCTGTCTCTGCATCTTTGTCCGCCAGTAGGCGCATGAGGCTTTCGGTCAAGCTCCACATTCTTTCGGCCTGTGCGCAACACAAGTCTGTGAAGTCCCACCCTGCTGCCACAGGGCCCAGAGGCCAAAGGACTGTCCTGAAGCACTGGGGTAGCTGAAGCAGGAGGCAGGAGAGCTGGGAGCAGCTGCCCCAGTGCCCAAAGGCCAGGCCAGGCCAAGCGACTGCGTTCCCAGTGCAGCTTCAGCCACCGCCCCCTTCTCACCATTGAGGGATCATCAATGAGCTCCAGAAGGGCCCTGAGCGCCAGGCGACGCCTCTCCCTGCACTCGCTCTGCAGGTACCTTGAAGAGACCTTCACAACACTGTCGCCACATTCACTAGAATCCAGGCACACGAGGACCTGAAAGGCACAGGCCAGTGATGGGGGAGCCGGCCGGCAGGAGCCCGCAGCCGCACAGGGCTGGGCCCAGGACGCAGCAGCAGCAGCAGCAGCAGCACAGGGTGCGGGCACCGTCCCAGGTGTCTGCGGCCACGAGAGGGCAGAGAGCTGGGAGGCAGCACAGCCAGGCAGTGCTGGACACCCGGCTCACCTCCACAAGGAATGCCAGGGCGGGCAGATCCCAGTGTGGCTCCTGTGTGCTGAGCAGCCAGAGGAGGTGGAGTGCAATACTGGAACACAAGCGATGACAAGCGTGGCGCATCTCCCTAGGAGGGCAAAAAAGGGACCAGGAAGCTGAGCAAATCTCTCCAAGGACAGGCTTACAGAGCCTGGTGGTCTTTTACCACCACTCTGCATGGGGACCTGGGCCCTTTAGGAGGTGTCTCCTCCTGTGCTCTCTCCCCTCGCAGCCTTTTCCAGTCTGCTTGGCCGTCCCTCAGTGTGTCCTTAGCTGTCCCTCAGTGTGTCCCAGGGTCTCGGGGAATGTGTGGGACGGCTCGGGCACAGAGCACAAATGGCAGGATCAACGGGGAGAAAGTGAGTCTCACCTGGCCAGCAGACCCATGGCATAGTGGCGGGTGTCAGCACAGAGCAGCGTGTCCCAGCCACGCTTGCCTTCCACTGACAACACCACATCCTTGTACTGCTTTTGGCAGAGCAGGGACTTCAGGGTCTGCACTGCAAACCTGTGTGCACAGCAAAGCCCAGGTCACTCTGGCAGCACTGGCTCCTTTGCAGGCCACGTGTCAGGCAGGGACAGGAGGAGTGGGATGGAGCACCTGTTGGGGCTGATGACAAGACCGTGCTCTTCCAGGCAATCCTTCCAGAAGGTTTGGACCTCCTCTGGCATCTCTTCTGTGCTGGAGAACACTTGGAAGAGCAGATGAACAAAAAGGCGGGGGAAATATGGCCTCACTACACGTGGGACAGAGGACTCTTGGAGGATCTTCCACATCACCACGGTCGCCTGCAAAGGACAAAGCCCCCCGAGACAGCGCTCAGTGCCGAGGTGTCCGTGTGGCAGGGCCCGAGCGTGGCAGGGAGAGGCCCGGAGAGACCTTGGCAGGGGAGCACGGGGCCTGGTGGGGCTGAAGCTGGCCCTGGGCCAGGTTTCCGGCCAGCGCCTGAGGCAGGCAGATGCAGTGGGGGAAGGAGGATGGAGAGCTGCTGGAGAGGCGGCCTTGGGGCCAGCAAAGGCCAGTTGCGGAAACTCACAGCCAGGGCAAAGACAGCCGTTTTGTCCCCATCCGAGGTGCACGTGCTGTACTCTGGCCAGCTCCCCAGCACATCCAGGAGGATCAGCTGCACTGGCTCCGCGGTCCTGGACGAGCACATGATGGTCTTCCACATGGAGGTGGCAGCTCTGCGGGATTAGAGCTCTGTCTCAGGGGGGATCTCAGACACAGCAGCGTGGCCTGGGCATCCCTAGGGGCCTGGGCTGAGCGCCGGCTCTTCCTCTGCCCACTGGCCCTTGCCAGCAGCAGCCAGGCAGCCAAGCTGTGTGAGGACGGGCCCTGAGGGGCAGCAAGGCAGCATGGCAGCAGGCTAAGGGGCTGACGTGCCAGGGCTGGGAAAGGCAGCAGCCAGAGGGTTCTGGAACTCTCTAGCTCAGACACCTGGGCCAGGCGATACAGGGTGATGGGCTTGGGAGGCCTGAGCCCTCTGGGCAGGTGGGCCCCATACCTGTCACAGGACGGGGCCACACGCAGGAGCGTCACGACTGCGTCAGCCGGCTGTGCTTTGGTGAGTTTCAGCAGGGCCTTGTCCAGCCTGTGCTGGGCAGAATCATTGGCCAGGAGCCATCGGTGAATGTACCTCACCATGGCAGGCACCTGCGGGAGGCACGGGGAGACTTGGAAAGCTGCCAGAGAGAGCAATGTCCCCAGGCTCCCCAGAGAAGTGCTTTCCTTGCCAGCGCACTGCCATGGCCTCAAAGGCTCTGAGGGAGCAGCAGGCGTGGCTGGGGAAGCCACGTGACTCCTGGGGGAACTGAAGCCTGGCCCCAGGCTGCTTACTTGTTCTGGCCTGGCAACACCCTTCTCCAGGAGCAAATCCAGCAGGGCGGCACTGGTCTCATGCTTGAGGAGCTCGGAGTGAGCTGTGAGCCCAGTGCCCATGGTGCGGGTCTCTTCCTGCCGAATGCTCCGGATGAAGTCGCAGACGAGCTGTAGGAGAAGGGCAAGAAGCCGCGGATGTTGCATGGAGTGCTGCACACACGGTGCTGGGCTGAGCAGGGACAGCAGGCCCAGCCCAGGTGGGGGTGGCTGCAGGTACCTGCGCTGTTCGATGGAAGCGGCCACGGCTGGATTCCTGCTCATGTGTGCGCTCCACAGCTTCATCTGGCAAAGAGGGAGCGGCAGCCAGAGCTGAGGGGCTGCGGGAGAGGCCGGAGAACACAGCCCAGCCCTGCACTCCCCAGGCAGGGAGAGCCCTGCGATGCCCCAGGGGGATGGAGCGAGGCCGCTGAGGTGTGTCTGCCTGGCGCCTCTTCCGGCCTGTCCGTGGGCATTTCCCCAGGGGATTGCATGGCATGGCATGGCATGGCATGGCATGGCATGGCATGGCATGGCATGGCATGGCATGGCATGGCATGGGGCCAAGTTGGCTGCAGGCTCCAGGCCTGCAGCCCAGTTCTGCCACTCACCCCCCTGTGGTGGATGGAAGGGCACCACCTCTTCAGTCTCCCGTGCTGGGGCTGCTCCAGGGCCGCCTTCCTCCTCCTCCACCCAGGCCATCTTGGGCACTCTCGGGGGTCTCTGCTCCATGTCTGTGGCTGGAGCTACTTGCAGGAGAGGTGCCCTGGGAAAGCTCCAGGGCACCAAGTCCCACGCTCTGCCCTTGGGGGCAGCTGCAGAATAGAAGGCTTGGAAGGCCACGGGTCACCGAGTCCTGTGCTCTGGCCTTGAGCTCAGCTGCAGGAAGAACGCTGCAGAAAAGCTCCTGGTCAGACGGGAACGAGTGCGCTGTGTGGGGGCTCCTCACAGCACTGCTCTGTCCCGTTGTGCCCCGCTGTTTGCTCCCAGCACCGGGCAAGCTTCTATTTCCCACGTGTCACAAAGGGGCCTTGGAGACTGGGTTCCGTTCCATGGCACGGTGACCGTGCTGCAGCGTGCCACCCAGGGCCCTTGCACACACTGCCTCCTGCCCTGGGGCCGGCCCCAGCCCCGCTAAAGTGGCCCAGCTTGGAAGGAATCCCTGGCCCCAGGTGTCTAAGACAGCCTGACAGAATCTTTAGGAAGGGCTCAGACCATAAGCAAAGGCCGCCCTGCTCTGCGGGCTCAGGCCTATCCCCATATCTTTCCATGAGAGCATTTGAATTTCTAAATGAGAATCATTTGAAGGGAGGGGATTTACATTTTCCATTCCAGAGAAGACTTCTGCCTTCCTTAGCAGACACCTCTCTCTTCAAACCAAGACAATTCTTTGTCATCTTGACGATGCGCAGTTGCTGAGAAGCCCCGTTTTACTCCAGGGACCTTAAGAACCATTCCCAGCAACTGGGAAAATCCTAGGTGTTCCATCCACCCATAGATGAACTCTCCAAATTTGCCCCGAAAGTGGGTCCAGCTTTTATAGGCCAAAAAGAGCAAGTCCAAGTGACTCGATGATATTTTTTAGCCGGGATAGCCCTGCAGCTGATGGCACACTTCACAGTCAGCAGGGGACACAGCTAGGCCAAAGCCCAGACCTCTTCTGGGAAACTTTCTCTTCAAACACCCTTCAAACAAGCCTCCATGCAAGTCAGTTGGGAAAGTTTCTTCAAATGATCCATTTCTGGCACCTGACTACACAGGGTTATGTGAAAGATTCTAAAGCAGCCGCTCTGGAGTCAGAGAGGCAGCCCTGAGAGTCCTTGTCATCTATTTGTAGCTAAATCCCACTTTTGGGGAGTTGAAGGAGTTTGGAACGAGCTAGAGAGCGGACCTCTGAGTTTTTTAGATGATGCCATTGCTTTTTCTTCTCTTCTACATAGGCAGGAAGGGTGAGTTGGGCTCACATCTCCACCGCATGGCTCACAGGGCCACAAGACTTGTAGTTACAAGAGCTTTGAAGGATTTCTTGGCCAAGAAGACACGGCCAACAAGGATTTTTATGTTTTGGACCCAATCTTCAAGATTTCATCTTACGGACTCATGCTCTCGGAGTGTCTAGCTGGTCAGAGTGACCGCGAGATAAGTTAGAAAGTCTCTTTTCCCAGCCCGGTGGTGGAAGAAGGAGTCAGAGCTCTTCATTTCTCAGTCTCAAGGTTGTTGATTGTATCTTATCTATAAAATTCTTTCTCCTGTCCTGCCGAGGTCCGCTCAGCAAGACAGTCTAAGGCACTCTGCCTCCTCTGGGGTGGTGTTATCTTTTTCTACTAAAAACTACCTGTACAACAGTTACAATTACTTTCCAATCCCTATCGTCTATGTCGGACAGCGAGCTTCTACTCTAGACCAATCTCAAATGCCAACATCACAGCAGAAGATGGAGGCCAAGAAGAAGGAGAAAGGCTGGACGTGCCCAGATTGCTCCATCTGGCCCCCTGAAGCCCCATTCTAAAAACCCTCAAAATCTAGTTTTCCACTCTGGGATAAATTCACTATCATTCTACTTCAACTTTTGTGGCTGGTCATTCTTCATACAAGGTTGGGGATTGTTTTTTCCAAGGGCTAAATCAAAGGCACAGGGGTCTTGGGCTCTGTGCCAAGCTCTCTGAGCCCTCTGACAGGGTCTCGAGTCCTGCAGGGCAGCCAGAGGAATTTCCTGGGTTCCCACATCATGCTGACAGTGTAAGCTTCCTTAGCCAGTCATGCTATGACACACAAACCTACAGCACTGCATCCTAAACTTCTTGTTTACCATTGTAACTACTTGGATTTTTTCCTAGATCTTGAACTCGAAAACTCTAAACTTTCCTCCACTTCAACTTTCCTCCCCGTGTCGCTGCTATAAACTAGAAATCCGCATTCTCGCTCCTATCACCTAAGTTTGGGAGCCCTTTGCAAGGTCTCAGATCAAACCCTGTGCTTAATTCTAAGCTTTGCTGGCAAGACCAAAGGTCTGAGATTTCTCTGCATTTGGGTTTCCAACAACACTGATGCTGTTAGTTGCAGAGTGCCCAGGATGCGTCTTGCAGGTCAACTCTGGCAGGAACAAGGCGGCTGCCAGGGGGCTGCTTGTGGCCTCTGACAGCCCATTGCCCACGGCTTGCCAGCGGCCCAGCCCCTCAGGGGCTGCCCCAGCCCGGCCAAGCTGCCCGGCAGCAGCGCCGCTGCCCCACAGCAGCTCCAGAGCAGCCCCATGCAGAGGCACCTGGGAGCCCTCAGCAAGGCAGCCGGCAGCACACGGGCAGGAGGACACGGCTGGCGCTTCCTGCCTGGCCCAGGGCTTGTGGCCATCTCCAGGCACCTCTCTGGCAGGGATCCCCGCAGCTCCGGCCCCTGCCCAGCCGCTCTGTGGGCAGCACAAAGGCTTCAGCAGAACCACCAAAGGCCGAGGGGTTTCTGGCCATTTCCCCGGGCCCACTGCACGCCTGCGCAGCTGGCTGAGTGCGAGCATCCTTTTCCCCCTCCTCCCCTATGCCGTACGGACCCTGGGCAGCAAAAGAAAGATCCTGGGAGTCTGTGTATGTTAACTTAGTCTATATTTACATGGTAAAAAAAAAAAAAAAAAAAAAAGAAACAAAAATTCTTGAAGAAACGGAAAATTCCACCTGACTCAGGTGGCCACAACAAAAACAGCTTCTGGGATCAGTTCTCCACAGAGCTCTGGCAGGGCAGGCAGCCGAGCCATGACGGACGAGGAGGCCGTGTCTTCCACGCCCTGCGCAGGTGATTTTGGAGCCACTGGAACCTGGAGATGGGAGCCCGCTCTCCTGACCTGACGATGCACAGCGTTTGAATTGCCAGGCTTCCGACGGCGAGGCTGACGTCGTTCGTTTTGTCTTCAAGGGCTGCGAGAGAGAGGAACAGAGGTACGGTCAGAAGCTGGAGCTGCAGGGAGCCGAGGAAGAGCCCCCTGCCAGGGCCATCCCAGCCGGCTCTTGCCATGGCCAGGAGGGAGAAGGGAGCAAGGGGATCAACCCGAAGCTGCTGGCCACGAATGGCCCGCGTGGCCCTGAAATCTCCGTGTGCTCTGCCCACGGGAGCAGAGCCCTCCGCAGCCGGGGCAGGGCTTGCAGCTCCCCCCGGCAGCCCCCGCTGTCAGCCCGCTGCCCTCACTCACCAGCGCAGATCAGCTGCAGCTCTTGCTGCTGCCCCCTCAGGTGCCGCCCGGCCATGCCTGTGAACACAGAGCCTGTCATGGCCCCAGCGGCACAGCTCCCTGCCAGCGCCGCTGCGGCGCTGTGGCCACACGGGCTGCCGGCCCGGCAGGGCTCAGCTCAGCCCATGCGGCACGCTGTCGCCCCAGGGCACGGCTGTCAGAGGGCGGCAGCAGCAATGCCCAGGCCAGGCGGGGCTTCACGGCGCCGGGCGCGGCTGCCGCTGCCGGGGCAGCAGGCGGGGCCGGGGCCGAGCTGCGGCGGGCCGGGGAAGGGAGCCCGGGCTCGTAACTCACCCATGAAGCTGATGGCCGCCTCTCGCAGGGGCTCCTGTGGGCTCTCCAGGTAGCGCAGGGCTCGGCGCAGGTGCTCGGCTGCTCTGCTCCTGTCCTCTGCCAGCTGGAGAGAGCGGCAGGAGGGAAGGGTTGGCGCGGGCTCAGGCCCTGGGCCGGGCGCTGCCTGCGCCAAGCCCCGGCCTCCCCCGGCCACACAGCCCTGAGGCGCGGCCAGCAGCCGCTGGCGCCGGGCTCCCGAGAGGGGAGGGGGAGAGGGCCGGCTGCTGCCCGGGGAGCCGCGGTGCCGCCCCTGCCCCGCAGCTCCGCCGGGCCGGGCTTTCATGGGCACCCGGCTCGGGCCCACGGGAGCCTGGAGAGGAGCCCGCGCGGCCTCTGGCTGCAGCAGCGCGCAGGGGCACAGCTGCCCGGCCCGCACACTGAGCACCGCCCTCAGGGGCCTTCTCCTGGCTGAGGTGGGGATTCCAGGCCGTCCTTACCAGGCACTTGCTGAACTTCCACAGTTTCTGCTCCTTCAGCAGCTTTTTGAGATCCCTCCTCTTGATGAACTTGACCGCATAAAGCAGCGTTTCCCGAGAAGCCTGGAGAGCAGCAGAGACGCGGAGATGGCCCCGCAGCCCAGGGCTCGGGACCCGCCTCCCCCTGCCATGGCCTGCAGGAGGCTGCGGTCCAGCAGGCGCAGGGCAGGAGGCAGCCGAGCCCCGTGCCAGGCGGACAGCAGCAGCCCACGAGTCCTCACCTCTGCCACATGCTGATTCTCATCATTGCAGTGGAAGAAGAGTGGAAGCAGGCTCTGTTGCACAGGGCTTTCCAAAGGGTTTTCTCTCTCTTCCAAGTACTCCATCATGTCTCGGAAGAGTTTTATGGAGAGCAGCTGTACCTGGCTATTATCCTAGACGAAAAAAAAATGAAAAAACACCTCAGCATTGGCTCCTCTGGGCGCCCTGGGCACAGGGCTGGAAATGCACAGGGCACACAGTTTCCAGGCAGCACCCAGTGGCTGTAGCTGGGGGCACAGAGCCTTACGTGGTCAAAGAGCGGCAGGAGTGCCTCAGCCAGCTGCACGGCAATGGGGGTTGACATCAGCATGTGTTTGTGCAGGAGTATAAAGCTGAGTGTGATGAGTGTCATCCCAGCTGTCTCTGCATCTTTGTCCGCCAGTAGGCGCATGAGGCTTTCGGTCAAGCTCCACATTCTTTCGGCCTGTGCGCAACACAAGTCTGTGAAGTCCCACCCTGCTGCCACAGGGCCCAGAGGCCAAAGGACTGTCCTGAAGCACTGGGGTAGCTGAAGCAGGAGGCAGGAGAGCTGGCAGCAGCTGCCCCAGTGCCCAAAGGCCAGGCCAGGCCAAGCGACTGCGTTCCCAGTGCAGCTTCAGCCACCGCCCCTTTCTCACCATTGAGGGATCATCAATGAGCTCCAGAAGGGCCCTGAGCGCCAGGCGACGCCTCTCCCTGCACTCGCTCTGCAGGTACCTTGAAGAGACCTTCACAACACTGTCGCCACATTCACTAGAATCCAGACACACGAGGACCTGAAAGGCACAGGCCAGTGATGGGGGAGCCGGCCGGCAGGAGCCCGCAGCCGCACAGGGCTGGGCCCAGGACGCAGCAGCAGCAGCAGCACAGGGTGCGGGCACCGTCCCAGGTGTCTGCGGCCACGAGAGGGCAGAGAGCTGGGAGGCAGCACAGCCAGGCAGCGCTGGACACCCGGCTCACCTCCACAAGGAATGCCAGGGCGGGCAGATCCCAGTGTGGCTCCTGTGTGCTGAGCAGCCAGAGGAGGTGGAGTGCAATACTGGAACACAAGTGATGACAAGCGTGGCGCATCTCCCTAGGAGGGCAAAAAAGGGACCAGGAAGCTGAGCAAATCTCTCCAAGGACAGGCTTACAGAGCCTGGTGGTCTTTTACCACCACTCTGCATGGGGACCTGGGCCCTTTAGGAGGTGTCTCCTCCTGTGCTCTCTCCCCTCGCAGCCTTTTCCAGTCTGCTTGGCCATCCCTCAGTGTGTCCTTAGCTGTCCCTCAGTGTGTCCCAGGGTCTCGGGGAATGTGTGGGACGGCTCGGGCACAGAGCACAAATGGCAGGATCAATGGGGAGAAAGTGAGTCTCACCTGGCCAGCAGACCCATGGCATAGTGGCGGGTGTCAGCACAGAGCAGCGTGTCCCAGCCACGCTTGCCTTCCACTGACAACACCACATCCTTGTACTGCTTTTGGCAGAGCAGGGACTTCAGGGTCTGCACTGCAAACCTGTGTGCACAGCAAAGCCCAGGTCACTCTGGCAGCACTGGCTCCTTTGCAGGCCACGTGTCAGGCAGGGACAGGAGGAGTGGGATGGAGCACCTGTTGGGGCTGATGACAAGACCGTGCTCTTCCAGGCAATCCTTCCAGAAGGTTTGGACCTCCTCTGGCATCCCTTCTGTGCTGGAGAACACTTGGAAGAGCAGATGAACAAAAAGGCGGGGGAAATATGGCCTCACTACACGTGGGACAGAGGACTCTTGGAGGATCTTCCACATCACCACGGTCGCCTGCAAAGGACAAAGCCCCCCGAGAGAGCGCTCAGTGCCGAGGTGTCCGTGTGGCAGGGCCCGAGCGTGGCAGGGAGAGGCCCGGAGAGACCTTGGCAGGGGAGCACGGGGCCTGGTGGGGCTGAAGCTGGCCCTGGGCCAGGTTTCCGGCCAGCGCCTGAGGCAGGCAGATGCAGTGGGGGAAGGAGGATGGAGAGCTGCTGGAGAGGCGGCCTTGGGGCCAGCAAAGGCCAGTTGCGGAAACTCACAGCCAGGGCAAAGACAGCCGTTTTGTCCCCATCCGAGGTGCACGTGCTGTACTCTGGCCAGCTCCCCAGCACATCCAGGAGGATCAGCTGCACTGGCTCCGCGGTCCTGGACGAGCACATGATGGTCTTCCACATGGAGGTGGCAGCTCTGCGGGATTAGAGCTCTGTCTCAGGGGGGATCTCAGACACAGCAGCGTGGCCTGGGCATCCCTAGGGGCCTGGGCTGAGCGCCGGCTCTTCCTCTGCCCACTGGCCCTTGCCAGCAGCAGCCAGGCAGCCAAGCTGTGTGAGGACGGGCCCTGAGGGGCAGCAAGGCAGCATGGCAGCAGGCTAAGGGGCTGACGTGCCAGGGCTGGGAAAGGCAGCAGCCAGAGGGTTCTGGAACTCTCTAGCTCAGACACCTGGGCCAGGCGATACAGGGTGATGGGCTTGGGAGGCCTGAGCCCTCTGGGCAGGTGGGCCCCATACCTGTCACAGGACGGGGCCACACGCAGGAGCGTCACGACTGCGTCAGCCGGCTGTGCTTTGGTGAGTTTCAGCAGGGCCTTGTCCAGCCTGTGCTGGGCAGAATCATTGGCCAGGAGCCATCGGTGAATGTACCTCACCATGGCAGGCACCTGCGGGAGGCATGGGGAGACTTGGAAAGCTGCCAGAGAGAGCAATGTCCCCAGGCTCCCCAGAGAAGTGCTTTCCTTGCCAGCGCACTGCCATGGCCTCAAAGGCTCTGAGGGAGCAGCAGGCGTGGCTGGGGAAGCCACGTGACTCCTGGGGGAACTGAAGCCTGGCCCCAGGCTGCTTACTTGTTCTGGCCTGGCAACACCCTTCTCCAGGAGCAAATCCAGCAGGGCGGCACTGGTCTCATGCTTGAGGAGCTCGGAGTGAGCTGTGAGCCCAGTGCCCATGGTGCGGGTCTCTTCCTGCCGAATGCTCCGGATGAAGTCGCAGACGAGCTGTAGGAGAAGGGCAAGAAGCCGCGGATGTTGCATGGAGTGCTGCACACACGGTGCTGGGCTGAGCAGGGACAGCAGGCCCAGCCCGGGTGGGGGTGGCTGCAGGTACCTGCGCTGTTCGATGGAAGCGGCCACGGCTGGATTCCTGCTCATGTGTGCGCTCCACAGCTTCATCTGGCAAAGAGGGAGCGCAGCCAGAGCTGAGGGGCTGCGGGAGAGGCCGGAGAACACAGCCCAGCCCTGCACTCCCCAGGCAGGGAGAGCCCTGCGATGCCCCAGGGGGATGGAGCGAGGCCGCTGAGGGGTGTCTGCCTGGCGCCTCTTCCGGCCTGTCCGTGGGCATTTCCCCAGGGGATTGCATGGCATGGCATGGCATGGGGCCAAGTTGGCTGCAGGCTCCAGGCCTGCAGCCCAGTTCTGCCACTCACCCCCCTGTGGTGGATGGAAGGGCACCACCTCTTCAGTCTCCTGTGCTGGGGCTGCTCCAGGGCCGCCTTCCTCCTCCTCCACCCAGGCCATCTTGGGCACTCTCGGGGGTCTCTGCTCCATGTCTGTGGCTGGAGCTACTTGCAGGAGAGGTGCCCTGGGAAAGCTCCAGGGCACCAAGTCCCACGCTCTGCCCTTGAGGGCAGCTGCAGAATAGAAGGCTTGGAAGGCCACGGGTCACCGAGTCCTGTGCTCTGGCCTTGAGCTCAGCTGCAGGAAGAACGCTGCAGAAAAGCTCCTGGTCAGACGGGAACGAGTGCGCTGTGTGGGGGCTCCTCACAGCACTGCTCTGTCCCGTTGTGCCCCGCTGCTTGCTCCCAGCACCGGGCAAGCTTCTATTTCCCACGTGTCACAAAGGGGCCTTGGAGACCGGGTTCCGTTCCATGGCACGGTGACGACCGTGCTGCAGCGTGCCACCCAGGGCCCTTGCACACACTGCCTCCTGCCCTGGGGCCGGCCCCAGCCCCGCTAAAGTGGCCCAGCTTGGAAGGAATCCCTGGCCCCAGGTGTCTAAGACAGCCTGACAGAATCTTTAGGAAGGGCTCAGACCATAAGCAAAGGCCGCCCTGCTCTGCGGGCTCAGGCCTATCCCCATATCTTTCCCCGAGAGCATTTGAATTTCTAAATGAGAATCATTTGAAGGGAGGGGATTTACATTTTCCATTCCAGAGAAGACTTCTGCCTTCCTTAGCAGACACCTCTCTCTTCAAACCAAGACAATTCTTTGTCATCTTGACGATGCGCAGTTGCTGGGAAGCCCCGTTTTACTCCAGGGACCTTAAAAACCATTCCCAGCAACTGGGAAAATCCTAGGTGTTCCATCCACCCATAGATGAGCTCTCTGAATTTGCCCCGAAAGTGGGTCCAGCTTTTATAGGCCAAAAAGAGCAAGTCCAAGTGACTCGATGATATTTTTTAGCCGGGATAGCCCTGCAGCTGATGGCACACTTCACAGTCAGCAGGGGACACAGCTAGGCCAAAGCCCAGACCTCTTCTGGGAAACTTTCTCTTCAAACACCCTTCAAACACGCCTCCATGCAAGTCAGTTGGGAAAGTTTCTTCAAATGATCCATTTCTGGCACCTGACTACACAGGGTTATGTGAAAGATTCTAAAGCAGCCGCTCTGGAGTCAGAGAGGCAGCCCTGAGAGTCCTTGTCATCTATTTGTAGCTAAATCCCACTTTTGGGGAGTTGAAGGAGTTTGGAACGAGCTAGAGAGCGGACCTCTGAGTTTTTTAGATGATGCCATTGCTTTTTCTTCTCTTCTACATAGGCAGGAAGGGTGAGTTGGGCTCACATCTCCACCGCATGGCTCACAGGGCCACAAGACTTGTAGTTACAAGAGCTTTGAAGGATTTCTTGGCCAAGAAGACACGGCCAACAAGGATTTTTATGTTTTGGACCCAATCTTCAAGATTTCATCTTACGGACTCATGCTCTCGGAGTGTCTAGCTGGTCAGAGTGACCGCGAGATAAGTTAGAAAGTCTCTTTTCCCAGCCCGGTGGTGGAAGAAGGAGTCAGAGCTCTTCATTTCTCAGTCTCAAGGTTGTTGATTGTATCTTATCTATAAAATTCTTTCTCCTGTCCTGCCGAGGTCCGCTCAGCAAGACAGTCTAAGGCACTCTGCCTCCTCTGGGGTGGTGTTATCTTTTTCTACTAAAAACTACCTGTACAATAGTTACAATTACTTTCCAATCCCTATCGTCTATGTCGGACAGCGAGCTTCTACTCTAGACCAATCTCAAATGCCAACATCACAGCAGAAGATGGAGGCCAAGAAGAAGGAGAAAGGCTGGACGTGCCCAGATTGCTCCATCTGGCCCCCTGAAGCCCCATTCTAAAAACCCTCAAAATCTAGTTTTCCACTCTGGGATAAATTCACTATCATTCTACTTCAACTTTTGTGGCTGGTCATTCTTCATACAAGGTTGGGGATTGTTTTTTCCAAGGGCTAAATCAAAGGCACAGGGGTCTTGGGCTCTGTGCCAAGCTCTCTGAGCCCTCTGACAGGGTCTCGAGTCCTGCAGGGCAGCCAGAGGAATTTCCTGGGTTCCCACATCATGCTGACAGTGTAAGCTTCCTTAGCCAGTCATGCTATGACACACAAACCTACAGCACTGCATCCTAAACTTCTTGTTTACCATTGTAACTACTTGGATTTTTTCCTAGATCTTGAACTCGAAAACTCTAAACTTTCCTCCACTTCAACTTTCCTCCCCGTGTCGCTGCTATAAACTGGAAATGCGCATTCTCGCTCCTAGCACCTAAGTTTGGGAGCCCTTTGCAAGGTCTCAGATCAAATCCTGTGTTTAATTCTAAGCTTTGCTGACAAGACCAAAGGTCTGAGATTTCTCTGCATTTGGGTTTCCAACAACACTGATGCTGTTAGTTGCAGAGCGCCCAGGATGCGTCTTGCAGGTCAACTCTGGCAGGAACAAGGCGGCTGCCAGGGGGCTGCTTGTGGCCTTTGACAGCCCATTGCCCACGGCTTGCCAGCGGCCCAGCCCCTCAGGGGCTGCCCCAGCCCGGCCAAGCTGCCCGGCAGCAGCGCCGCAGCCCCACAGCAGCTCCAGAGCAGCCCCATGCAGAGGCACCTGGGAGCCCTCAGCAAGGCAGCCGGCAGCACACGGGCAGGAGGACACGGCTGGCGCTTCCTGCCTGGCCCAGGGCTTGTGGCCATCTCCAGGCGCCTCTCTGGCAGGGATCCCCGCAGCTCCGGCCCCTGCCCAGCCGCTCTGTGGGCAGCACAAAGGCTTCAGCAGAACCACCAAAGGCCGAGGGGTTTCTGGCCATTTCCCCGGGCCCACTGCACGCCTGCGCAGCTGGCTGAGTGCGAGCATCCTTTTCCCCCTCCTCCCCTATGCCGTACGGACCCTGGGCAGCAAAAGAAAGATCCTGGGAGTCTGTGTATGTTAACATAGTCTATATTTACATGGTAAAAGAAAAAAAAAAAAAAAAAGAAACAAAAATTCTTGAAGAAACGGAAAATTCCACCTGACTCAGGTGGACACAACAAAAACAGCTTCTGGGATCAGTTCTCCACAGAGCCCTGGCAGGGCAGGCAGCCGAACCATGACGGACGAGGCCGTGTCTTCCACGCCCTGCGCAGGTGATTTTGGAGCCACTGGAACCTGGAGATGGGAGCCCGCTCTCCTGACCTGACGATGCACAGCATTTGAATTGCCAGGCTTCCGACGGCGAGGCTGACGTCGTTCGTTTTGTCTTCAAGGGCTGCGAGAGAGAGGAACAGAGGCACGGTCAGAAGCTGGAGCTGCAGGGAGCCGAGGAAGAGCCCCCTGCCAGGGCCATCCCAGCCGGCTCTTGCCATGGCCAGGAGGGAGAAGGGAGCAAGGGGATCAGCCCGAAGCTGCTGGCCACGAATGGCCCGCGTGGCCCTGAAATCTCCGTGTGCTCTGCCCACGGGAGCAGAGCCCTCCGCAGCCGGGGCAGGGCTTGCAGCTCCCCCCGGCAGCCCCCGCTGTCAGCCCGCTGCCCTCACTCACCAGCGCAGATCAGCTGCAGCTCTTGCTGCTGCCCCCTCAGGTGCCGCCCGGCCATGCCTGTGAACACAGAGCCTGTCATGGCCCCAGCAGCACAGCTCCCTGCCAGCGCCGCTGCGGCGCTGTGGCCACACGGGCTGCCGGCCCGGCAGGGCTCAGCTCAGCCCATGCGGCACGCTGTCGCCCCAGGGCACGGCTGTCAGAGGGCGGCAGCAGCAATGCCCAGGCCAGGCGGGGCTCCACGGCGCCGGGCGCGGCTGCCGCTGCCGGGGCAGCAGGCGGGGCCGGGGCCGAGCTGCGGCGGGCCGGGGAGGGAGCCCGGGCTCGTAACTCACCCATGAAGCTGATGGCCGCCTCTCGCAGGGGCTCCTGTGGGCTCTCCAGGTAGCGCAGGGCTCGGCGCAGGTGCTCGGCTGCTCTGCTCCTGTCCTCTGCCAGCTGGAGAGAGCGGCAGGAGGGAAGGGTTGGCGCGGGCTCAGGCCCTGGGCCGGGCGCTGCCTGCGCCAAGCCCCGGCCTCCCCCGGCCACACAGCCCTGAGGCGCGGCCAGCAGCCGCTGGCGCCGGGCTCCCGAGAGGGGAGGGGGAGAGGGCCGGCGGCTGCCCGGGGAGCCGCGGTGCCGCCCCTGCCCCGCAGCTCCGCCGGGCCGGGCTTTCATGGGCACCCGGCTCGGGCCCACGGGAGCCTGGAGAAGAGCCCGCGCGGCCTCTGGCTGCAGCAGCGCGCAGGGGCACAGCTGCCCGGCCCGCACACTGAGCACCGCCCTCAGGGGCCTTCTCCTGGCTGAGGTGGGGATTCCAGGCCGTCCTTACCAGGCACTTGCTGAACTTCCACAGTTTCTGCTCCTTCAGCAGCTTTTTGAGATCCCTCCTCTTGATGAACTTGACCGCATAAAGCAGCGTTTCCCGAGAAGCCTGGAGAGCAGCAGAGACGCGGAGATGGCCCCGCAGCCCAGGGCTCGGGACCCGCCTCCCCCTGCCATGGCCTGCAGGAGGCTGCGGTCCAGCAGGCGCAGGGCAGGAGGCAGCCGAGCCCCGTGCCAGGCGGACAGCAGCAGCCCACGAGTCCTCACCTCTGCCACATGCTGATTCTCATCATTGCAGTGGAAGAAGAGTGGAAGCAGGCTCTGTTGCACAGGGCTTTCCAAAGGGTTTTCTCTCTCTTCCAAGTACTCCATCATGTCTCGGAAGAGTTTTATGGAGAGCAGCTGTACCTGGCTATTATCCTAGATGAAGAAAAAATGAAAAAACACCTCAGCATTGGCTCCTCCGGGCACCCTGGGCACAGGGCTGGAAATGCACAGGGCACACAGTTTCCAGGCAGCACCCAGTGGCTGTAGCTGGGGGCACAGAGCCTTACGTGGTCAAAGAGCGGCAGGAGTGCCTCAGCCAGCTGCACGGCAATGGGGGTTGACATCAGCATGTGTTTGTGCAGGAGTATAAAGCTGAGTGTGATGAGTGTCATCCCAGCTGTCTCTGCATCTTTGTCCGCCAGTAGGCGCATGAGGCTTTCGGTCAAGCTCCACATTCTTTCGGCCTGTGCGCAACACAAGTCTGTGAAGTCCCACCCTGCTGCCACAGGGCCCAGAGGCCAAAGGACTGTCCTGAAGCACTGGGGTAGCTGAAGCAGGAGGCAGGAGAGCTGGCAGCAGCTGCCCCAGTGCCCAAAGGCCAGGCCAGGCCAAGCGACTGCGTTCCCAGTGCAGCTTCAGCCACCGCCCCCTTCTCACCATTGAGGGATCATCAATGAGCTCCAGAAGGGCCCTGAGCGCCAGGCGACGCCTCTCCCTGCACTCGCTCTGCAGGTACCTTGAAGAGACCTTCACAACACTGTCGCCACATTCACTAGAATCCAGGCACACGAGGACCTGAAAGGCACAGGCCAGTGATGGGGGAGCCGGCCGGCAGGAGCCCGCAGCCGCACAGGGCTGGGCCCAGGACGCAGCAGCAGCAGCAGCAGCAGCACAGGGTGCGGGCACCGTCCCAGGCGGCTGCGGCCACGAGAGGGCAGAGAGCTGGGAGGCAGCACAGCCAGGCAGCGCTGGACACCCGGCTCACCTCCACAAGGAATGCCAGGGCGGGCAGATCCCAGTGTGGCTCCTGTGTGCTGAGCAGCCAGAGGAGGTGGAGTGCAATACTGGAACACAAGCGATGACAAGCGTGGCGCATCTCCCTAGGAGGGCAAAAAAGGGACCAGGAAGCTGAGCAAATCTCTCCAAGGACAGGCTTACAGAGCCTGGTGGTCTTTTACCACCACTCTGCATGGGGACCTGGGCCCTTTAGGAGGTGTCTCCTCCTGTGCTCTCTCCCCTCGCAGCCTTTTCCAGTCTGCTTGGCCGTCCCTCAGTGTGTCCTTAGCTGTCCCTCAGTGTGTCCCAGGGTCTCGGGGAATGTGTGGGACGGCTCGGGCACAGAGCACAAATGGCAGGATCAACGGGGAGAAAGTGAGTCTCACCTGGCCAGCAGACCCATGGCATAGTGGCGGGTGTCAGCACAGAGCAGCGTGTCCCAGCCACGCTTGCCTTCCACTGACAACACCACATCCTTGTACTGCTTTTGGCAGAGCAGGGACTTCAGGGTCTGCACTGCAAACCTGTGTGCACAGCAAAGCCCAGGTCACTCTGGCAGCACTGGCTCCTTTGCAGGCCACGTGTCAGGCAGGGACAGGAGGAGTGGGATGGAGCACCTGTTGGGGCTGATGACAAGACCGTGCTCTTCCAGGCAATCCTTCCAGAAGGTTTGGACCTCCTCTGGCATCTCTTCTGTGCTGGAGAACACTTGGAAGAGCAGATGAACAAAAAGGCGGGGGAAATATGGCCTCACTACACGTGGGACAGAGGACTCTTGGAGGATCTTCCACATCACCACGGTCGCCTGCAAAGGACAAAGCCCCCCGAGAGAGCGCTCAGTGCCGAGGTGTCCGTGTGGCAGGGCCCGAGCGTGGCAGGGAGAGGCCCGGAGAGACCTTGGCAGGGGAGCACGGGGCCTGGTGGGGCTGAAGCTGGCCCTGGGCCAGGTTTCCGGCCAGCGCCTGAGGCAGGCAGATGCAGTGGGGGAAGGAGGATGGAGAGCTGCTGGAGAGGCGGCCTTGGGGCCAGCAAAGGCCAGTTGCGGAAACTCACAGCCAGGGCAAAGACAGCCGTTTTGTCCCCATCCGAGGTGCACGTGCTGTACTCTGGCCAGCTCCCCAGCACATCCAGGAGGATCAGCTGCACTGGCTCCGCGGTCCTGGACGAGCACATGATGGTCTTCCACATGGAGGTGGCAGCTCTGCGGGATTAGAGCTCTGTCTCAGGGGGGATCTCAGACACAGCAGCGTGGCCTGGGCATCCCTAGGGGCCTGGGCTGAGCGCCGGCTCTTCCTCTGCCCACTGGCCCTTGCCAGCAGCAGCCAGGCAGCCAAGCTGTGTGAGGACGGGCCCTGAGGGGCAGCAAGGCAGCATGGCAGCAGGCTAAGGGGCTGACGTGCCAGGGCTGGGAAAGGCAGCAGCCAGAGGGTTCTGGAACTCTCTAGCTCAGACACCTGGGCCAGGCGATACAGGGTGATGGGCTTGGGAGGCCTGAGCCCTCTGGGCAGGTGGGCCCCATACCTGTCACAGGACGGGGCCACACGCAGGAGCGTCACGACTGCGTCAGCCGGCTGTGCTTTGGTGAGTTTCAGCAGGGCCTTGTCCAGCCTGTGCTGGGCAGAATCATTGGCCAGGAGCCATCGGTGAATGTACCTCACCATGGCAGGCACCTGCGGGAGGCATGGGGAGACTTGGAAAGCTGCCAGAGAGAGCAATGTCCCCAGGCTCCCCAGAGAAGTGCTTTCCTTGCCAGCGCACTGCCATGGCCTCAAAGGCTCTGAGGGAGCAGCAGGCGTGGCTGGGGAAGCCACGTGACTCCTGGGGGAACTGAAGCCTGGCCCCAGGCTGCTTACTTGTTCTGGCCTGGCAACACCCTTCTCCAGGAGCAAATCCAGCAGGGCGGCACTGGTCTCATGCTTGAGGAGCTCGGAGTGAGCTGTGAGCCCAGTGCCCATGGTGCGGGTCTCTTCCTGCCGAATGCTCCGGATGAAGTCGCAGACGAGCTGTAGGAGAAGGGCAAGAAGCCGCGGATGTTGCATGGAGTGCTGCACACACGGTGCTGGGCTGAGCAGGGACAGCAGGCCCAGCCCGGGTGGGGGTGGCTGCAGGTACCTGCGCTGTTCGATGGAAGCGGCCACGGCTGGATTCCTGCTCATGTGTGCGCTCCACAGCTTCATCTGGCAAAGAGGGAGCGCAGCCAGAGCTGAGGGGCTGCGGGAGAGGCCGGAGAACACAGCCCAGCCCTGCACTCCCCAGGCAGGGAGAGCCCTGCGATGCCCCAGGGGGATGGAGCGAGGCCGCTGAGGGGTGTCTGCCTGGCGCCTCTTCCGGCCTGTCCGTGGGCATTTCCCCAGGGGATTGCATGGCATGGCATGGCATGGCATGGCATGGCATGGCATGGCATGGCATGGGGCCAAGTTGGCTGCAGGCTCCAGGCCTGCAGCCCAGTTCTGCCACTCACCCCCCTGTGGTGGATGGAAGGGCACCACCTCTTCAGTCTCCTGTGCTGGGGCTGCTCCAGGGCCGCCTTCCTCCTCCTCCACCCAGGCCATCTTGGGCACTCTCGGGGGTCTCTGCTCCATGTCTGTGGCTGGAGCTACTTGCAGGAGAGGTGCCCTGGGAAAGCTCCAGGGCACCAAGTCCCACGCTCTGCCCTTGAGGGCAGCTGCAGAATAGAAGCCTTGGAAGGCCACGGGTCACCGAGTCCTGTGCTCTGGCCTTGAGCTCAGCTGCAGGAAGAACGCTGCAGAAAAGCTCCTGGTCAGACGGGAACGAGTGCGCTGTGTGGGGGCTCCTCACAGCACTGCTCTGTCCTGTTGTGCCCCGCTGTTTGCTCCCAGCACCGGGCAAGCTTCTATTTCCCACGTGTCACAAAGGGGCCTTGGAGACCGGGTTCCGTTCCATGGCACGGTGACCGTGCTGCAGCGTGCCACCCAGGGCCCTTGCACACACTGCCTCCTGCCCTGGGGCCGGCCCCAGCCCTGCTAAAGTGGCCCAGCTTGGAAGGAATCCCTGGCCCCAGGTGTCTAAGACAGCCTGACAGAATCTTTAGGAAGGGCTCAGACCATAAGCAAAGGCCGCCCTGCTCTGCGGGCTCAGGCCTATCCCCATATCTTTCCCTGAGAGCATTTGAATTTCTAAATGAGAATCATTTGAAGGGAGGGGATTTACATTTTCCATTCCAGAGAAGACTTCTGCCTTCCTTAGCAGACACCTCTCTCTTCAAACCAAGACAATTCTTTGTCATCTTGACGATGCGCAGTTGCTGGGAAGCCCCGTTTTACTCCAGGGACCTTAAGAACCATTCCCAGCAACTGGGAAAATCCTAGGTGTTCCATCCACCCATAGATGAGCTCTCCAAATTTGCCCCGAAAGTGGGTCCAGCTTTTATAGGCCAAAAAGAGCAAGTCCAAGTGACTCGATGATATTTTTTAGCCGGGATAGCCCTGCAGCTGATGGCACACTTCACAGTCAGCAGGGGACACAGCTAGGCCAAAGCCCAGACCTCTTCTGGGAAACTTTCTCTTCAAACACCCTTCAAACAAGCCTCCATGCAAGTCAGTTGGGAAAGTTTCTTCAAATGATCCATTTCTGGCACCTGACTACACAGGGTTATGTGAAAGATTCTAAAGCAGCCGCTCTGGAGTCAGAGAGGCAGCCCTGAGAGTCCTTATCATCTATTTGTAGCTAAATCCCACTTTTGGGGAGTTGAAGGAGTTTGGAACGAGCTAGAGAGCGGACCTCTGAGTTTTTTAGATGATGCCATTGCTTTTTCTTCTCTTCTACATAGGCAGGAAGGGTGAGTTGGGCTCACATCTCCACCGCATGGCTCACAGGGCCGCAAGACTTGTAGTTACAAGAGCTTTGAAGGATTTCTTGGCCAAGAAGACACGGCCAACAAGGATTTTTATGTTTTGGACCCAATCTTCAAGATTTCATCTTACGGACTCATGCTCTCGGAGTGTCTAGCTGGTCAGAGTGACCGCGAGATAAGTTAGAAAGTCTCTTTTCCCAGCCCGGTGGTGGAAGAAGGAGTCAGAGCTCTTCATTTCTCAGTCTCAAGGTTGTTGATTGTATCTTATCTATAAAATTCTTTCTCCTGTCCTGCCGAGGTCCGCTCAGCAAGACAGTCTAAGGCACTCTGCCTCCTCTGGGGTGGTGTTATCTTTTTCTACTAAAAACTACCTGTACAATAGTTACAATTACTTTCCAATCCCTATCGTCTATGTCGGACAGCGAGCTTCTACTCTAGACCAATCTCAAATGCCAACATCACAGCAGAAGATGGAGGCCAAGAAGAAGGAGAAAGGCTGGACGTGCCCAGATTGCTCCATCTGGCCCCCTGAAGCCCCATTCTAAAAACCCTCAAAATCTAGTTTTCCACTCTGGGATAAATTCACTATCATTCTACTTCAACTTTTGTGGCTGGTCATTCTTCATACAAGGTTGGGGATTGTTTTTTCCAAGGGCTAAATCAAAGGCACAGGGGTCTTGGGCTCTGTGCCAAGCTCTCTGAGCCCTCTGACAGGGTCTCGAGTCCTGCAGGGCAGCCAGAGGAATTTCCTGGGTTCCCACATCATGCTGACAGTGTAAGCTTCCTTAGCCAGTCATGCTATGACACACAAACCTACAGCACTGCATCCTAAACTTCTTGTTTACCATTGTAACTACTTGGATTTTTTCCTAGATCTTGAACTCGAAAACTCTAAACTTTCCTCCACTTCAACTTTCCTCCCCGTGTCGCTGCTATAAACTGGAAATGCGCATTCTCGCTCCTAGCACCTAAGTTTGGGAGCCCTTTGCAAGGTCTCAGATCAAACCCTGTGCTTAATTCTAAGCTTTGCTGACAAGACCAAAGGTCTGAGATTTCTCTGCATTTGGGTTTCCAACAACACTGATGCTGTTAGTTGCAGAGCGCCCAGGATGCGTCTTGCAGGTCAACTCTGGCAGGAACAAGGCGGCTGCCAGGGGGCTGCTTGTGGCCTTTGACAGCCCATTGCCCACGGCTTGCCAGCGGCCCAGCCCCTCAGGGGCTGCCCCAGCCCGGCCAAGCTGCCCGGCAGCAGCGCCGCAGCCCCACAGCAGCTCCAGAGCAGCCCCATGCAGAGGCACCTGGGAGCCCTCAGCAAGGCAGCCGGCAGCACACGGGCAGGAGGACACGGCTGGCGCTTCCTGCCTGGCCCAGGGCTTGTGGCCATCTCCAGGCGCCTCTCTGGCAGGGATCCCCGCAGCTCCGGCCCCTGCCCAGCCGCTCTGTGGGCAGCACAAAGGCTTCAGCAGAACCACCAAAGGCCGAGGGGTTTCTGGCCATTTCCCCGGGCCCACTGCACGCCTGCGCAGCTGGCTGAGTGCGAGCATCCTTTTCCCCCTCCTCCCCTATGCCGTACGGACCCTGGGCAGCAAAAGAAAGATCCTGGGAGTCTGTGTATGTTAACATAGTCTATATTTACATGGTAAAAGAAAAAAAAAAAAAAAAAGAAACAAAAATTCTTGAAGAAACGGAAAATTCCACCTGACTCAGGTGGACACAACAAAAACAGCTTCTGGGATCAGTTCTCCACAGAGCCCTGGCAGGGCAGGCAGCCGAACCATGACGGACGAGGCCGTGTCTTCCACGCCCTGCGCAGGTGATTTTGGAGCCACTGGAACCTGGAGATGGGAGCCCGCTCTCCTGACCTGACGATGCACAGCATTTGAATTGCCAGGCTTCCGACGGCGAGGCTGACGTCGTTCGTTTTGTCTTCAAGGGCTGCGAGAGAGAGGAACAGAGGCACGGTCAGAAGCTGGAGCTGCAGGGAGCCGAGGAAGAGCCCCCTGCCAGGGCCATCCCAGCCGGCTCTTGCCATGGCCAGGAGGGAGAAGGGAGCAAGGGGATCAGCCCGAAGCTGCTGGCCACGAATGGCCCGCGTGGCCCTGAAATCTCCGTGTGCTCTGCCCACGGGAGCAGAGCCCTCCGCAGCCGGGGCAGGGCTTGCAGCTCCCCCCGGCAGCCCCCGCTGTCAGCCCGCTGCCCTCACTCACCAGCGCAGATCAGCTGCAGCTCTTGCTGCTGCCCCCTCAGGTGCCGCCCGGCCATGCCTGTGAACACAGAGCCTGTCATGGCCCCAGCAGCACAGCTCCCTGCCAGCGCCGCTGCGGCGCTGTGGCCACACGGGCTGCCGGCCCGGCAGGGCTCAGCTCAGCCCATGCGGCACGCTGTCGCCCCAGGGCACGGCTGTCAGAGGGCGGCAGCAGCAATGCCCAGGCCAGGCGGGGCTCCACGGCGCCGGGCGCGGCTGCCGCTGCCGGGGCAGCAGGCGGGGCCGGGGCCGAGCTGCGGCGGGCCGGGGAGGGAGCCCGGGCTCGTAACTCACCCATGAAGCTGATGGCCGCCTCTCGCAGGGGCTCCTGTGGGCTCTCCAGGTAGCGCAGGGCTCGGCGCAGGTGCTCGGCTGCTCTGCTCCTGTCCTCTGCCAGCTGGAGAGAGCGGCAGGAGGGAAGGGTTGGCGCGGGCTCAGGCCCTGGGCCGGGCGCTGCCTGCGCCAAGCCCCGGCCTCCCCCGGCCACACAGCCCTGAGGCGCGGCCAGCAGCCGCTGGCGCCGGGCTCCCGAGAGGGGAGGGGGAGAGGGCCGGCGGCTGCCCGGGGAGCCGCGGTGCCGCCCCTGCCCCGCAGCTCCGCCGGGCCGGGCTTTCATGGGCACCCGGCTCGGGCCCACGGGAGCCTGGAGAAGAGCCCGCGCGGCCTCTGGCTGCAGCAGCGCGCAGGGGCACAGCTGCCCGGCCCGCACACTGAGCACCGCCCTCAGGGGCCTTCTCCTGGCTGAGGTGGGGATTCCAGGCCGTCCTTACCAGGCACTTGCTGAACTTCCACAGTTTCTGCTCCTTCAGCAGCTTTTTGAGATCCCTCCTCTTGATGAACTTGACCGCATAAAGCAGCGTTTCCCGAGAAGCCTGGAGAGCAGCAGAGACGCGGAGATGGCCCCGCAGCCCAGGGCTCGGGACCCGCCTCCCCCTGCCATGGCCTGCAGGAGGCTGCGGTCCAGCAGGCGCAGGGCAGGAGGCAGCCGAGCCCCGTGCCAGGCGGACAGCAGCAGCCCACGAGTCCTCACCTCTGCCACATGCTGATTCTCATCATTGCAGTGGAAGAAGAGTGGAAGCAGGCTCTGTTGCACAGGGCTTTCCAAAGGGTTTTCTCTCTCTTCCAAGTACTCCATCATGTCTCGGAAGAGTTTTATGGAGAGCAGCTGTACCTGGCTATTATCCTAGATGAAGAAAAAATGAAAAAACACCTCAGCATTGGCTCCTCCGGGCACCCTGGGCACAGGGCTGGAAATGCACAGGGCACACAGTTTCCAGGCAGCACCCAGTGGCTGTAGCTGGGGGCACAGAGCCTTACGTGGTCAAAGAGCGGCAGGAGTGCCTCAGCCAGCTGCACGGCAATGGGGGTTGACATCAGCATGTGTTTGTGCAGGAGTATAAAGCTGAGTGTGATGAGTGTCATCCCAGCTGTCTCTGCATCTTTGTCCGCCAGTAGGCGCATGAGGCTTTCGGTCAAGCTCCACATTCTTTCGGCCTGTGCGCAACACAAGTCTGTGAAGTCCCACCCTGCTGCCACAGGGCCCAGAGGCCAAAGGACTGTCCTGAAGCACTGGGGTAGCTGAAGCAGGAGGCAGGAGAGCTGGCAGCAGCTGCCCCAGTGCCCAAAGGCCAGGCCAGGCCAAGCGACTGCGTTCCCAGTGCAGCTTCAGCCACCGCCCCCTTCTCACCATTGAGGGATCATCAATGAGCTCCAGAAGGGCCCTGAGCGCCAGGCGACGCCTCTCCCTGCACTCGCTCTGCAGGTACCTTGAAGAGACCTTCACAACACTGTCGCCACATTCACTAGAATCCAGGCACACGAGGACCTGAAAGGCACAGGCCAGTGATGGGGGAGCCGGCCGGCAGGAGCCCGCAGCCGCACAGGGCTGGGCCCAGGACGCAGCAGCAGCAGCAGCAGCAGCACAGGGTGCGGGCACCGTCCCAGGCGGCTGCGGCCACGAGAGGGCAGAGAGCTGGGAGGCAGCACAGCCAGGCAGCGCTGGACACCCGGCTCACCTCCACAAGGAATGCCAGGGCGGGCAGATCCCAGTGTGGCTCCTGTGTGCTGAGCAGCCAGAGGAGGTGGAGTGCAATACTGGAACACAAGCGATGACAAGCGTGGCGCATCTCCCTAGGAGGGCAAAAAAGGGACCAGGAAGCTGAGCA
Source organism: Zonotrichia albicollis (assembly GCF_047830755.1). NCBI lineage: Eukaryota > Metazoa > Chordata > Aves > Passeriformes > Passerellidae > Zonotrichia > Zonotrichia albicollis. Next base: position 5,869,502 of record NC_133850.1, read on the forward strand.
AATCTCTCCAAGGACAGGCTTACAGAGCCTGGTGGTCTTTTACCACCACTCTGCATGGGGACCTGGGCCCTTTAGGAGGTGTCTCCTCCTGTGCTCTCTCCCCTCGCAGCCTTTTCCAGTCTGCTTGGCCGTCCCTCAGTGTGTCCTTAGCTGTCCCTCAGTGTGTCCCAGGGTCTCGGGGAATGTGTGGGACGGCTCGGGCACAGAGCACAAATGGCAGGATCAATGGGGAGAAAGTGAGTCTCACCTGGCCAGCAGACCCATGGCATAGTGGCGGGTGTCAGCACAGAGCAGCGTGTCCCAGCCACGCTTGCCTTCCACTGACAACACCACATCCTTGTACTGCTTTTGGCAGAGCAGGGACTTCAGGGTCTGCACTGCAAACCTGTGTGCACAGCAAAGCCCAGGTCACTCTGGCAGCACTGGCTCCTTTGCAGGCCACGTGTCAGGCAGGGACAGGAGGAGTGGGATGGAGCACCTGTTGGGGCTGATGACAAGACCGTGCTCTTCCAGGCAATCCTTCCAGAAGGTTTGGACCTCCTCTGGCATCTCTTCTGTGCTGGAGAACACTTGGAAGAGCAGATGAACAAAAAGGCGGGGGAAATATGGCCTCACTACACGTGGGACAGAGGACTCTTGGAGGATCTTCCACATCACCACGGTCGCCTGCAAAGGACAAAGCCCCCCGAGAGAGCGCTCAGTGCCGAGGTGTCCGTGTGGCAGGGTGTGGGGGCCTGAATATATGTTGTATTGTAAGATCTGTGTGTGTCTGAGTTGCTCCAAACGAGCTGCAGCTGCAGGGTCCTTAGTTGGGCAGCAGCTGTAGCTCGTGAAGGTAACTGAGATAAATAGGGGTGGGTCAAGAGCCCAAGAGGAGCCCCTGAGAAGATAGAAAGGACTGTGCTGCAGAGAAAGGAGAAGAGCCCCAGCAGAGAGGGAAGAACAACACTGCAGCAAAGATTGCAACAACTGGTGACCCCTTGTGAGGAAGAACACCACAACCAAACATCAAGAGAAGGTATGGAATCCCCCGGACAGCCGAGAGCTCTGGCAGCCTTAGAGCTGGGACTTTGGAATATCAGCCAGAGAGCTGGGACTATAGAAGATAGGACAGCTGAGAGCTGTGGCAGCCTGAGAGCTGGGACTGTAGAATATAATATGGCCTTTGAATTAAGGAGCTGTAGCAGCAGAAAAATGCTCTAAGAATATGGCCTTTAAAGAAAAGAGCCTTAGAACATCTAAAGACAGCCGAGAGCTGTGGCAGCCTGAGAGCTGGGAGTTTGGAATACCAGCCAGAGAGATGGGACTGTAGAAGATAGGACAGCTGAGAGCTGTGGCAGCCTGAGAGCTGGGACTGCAGAATATAATATGGCCTTTGAATTAAGGAGCTGTAGCAGCAGAAAGCTGTAAGAATATGGTCTTTAAAGAAAAGAGCCTTGGAACATCTAAAGACAGCCGAGAGCTGTGGCAGCCTGAGAGCTGGGAGTTTGGAATACCAGCCAGAGAGCTGGGACTGTAGAAGATAGGACAGCTGAGAGCTGTGGCAGCCTGAGAGCTGGGACTGCAGAATATAATATGGCCTTTGAATTAAGGAGCTGTAGCAGCAGAAAGCTGTAAGAATATGGTCTTTAAAGAAAAGAGCCTTGGAACATCTAAAGACAGCCGAGAGCTGTGGCAGCCTAAGAGCTGGGAGTTTGGAATATCAGCCAGAGAGCTGGGACTATAGAAGATAGGACAGCTGAGAGCTGTGGCAGCCTGAGAGCTGGGACTGCAGAATATAATATGGCCTTTGAATTAAGGAGCTGTAGCAGCAGAAAGCTGGAAAAATATGGCCTTTAAGGAAAAGAGCCTTGGAACATCTAAAGATAGCCGAGAGCTGTGGCAGCCTGAGAGCTGGGACAGTATGTATATTGTCATTGTATAATTGTTAAAAGAAAAGGGGGAAATGTGGGGGCCTGAATATATGTTGTATTGTAAGATCTGTGTCTGAGTTGCTCCAAACGAGCTGCAGCTGCAGGGTCCTTAGTTGGGCAGCAGCTGTAGCTCGTGAAGGTAACTGAGATAAATAGGGGTGGGTCAAGAGCCCAAGAGGAGCCCCTGAGAAGATAGAAAGGACTGTGCTGCAGAGAAAGGAGAAGAGCCCCAGCAGCGAGGGAAGAACAACACTGCAGCAAAGATTGCAATGGCAGGGCCCGAGCGTGGCAGGGAGAGGCCCGGAGAGACCTTGGCAGGGGAGCACGGGGCCTGGTGGGGCTGAAGCTGGCCCTGGGCCAGGTTTCCGGCCAGCGCCTGAGGCAGGCAGATGCAGTGGGGGAAGGAGGATGGAGAGCTGCTGGAGAGGCGGCCTTGGGGCCAGCAAAGGCCAGTTGCGGAAACTCACAGCCAGGGCAAAGACAGCCGTTTTGTCCCCATCCGAGGTGCACGTGCTGTACTCTGGCCAGCTCCCCAGCACATCCAGGAGGATCAGCTGCACTGGCTCCGCGGTCCTGGACGAGCACATGATGGTCTTCCACATGGAGGTGGCAGCTCTGCGGGATTAGAGCTCTGTCTCAGGGGGGATCTCAGACACAGCAGCGTGGCCTGGGCATCCCTAGGGGCCTGGGCTGAGCGCCGGCTCTTCCTCTGCCCACTGGCCCTTGCCAGCAGCAGCCAGGCAGCCAAGCTGTGTGAGGACGGGCCCTGAGGGGCAGCAAGGCAGCATGGCAGCAGGCTAAGGGGCTGACGTGCCAGGGCTGGGAAAGGCAGCAGCCAGAGGGTTCTGGAACTCTCTAGCTCAGACACCTGGGCCAGGCGATACAGGGTGATGGGCTTGGGAGGCCTGAGCCCTCTGGGCAGGTGGGCCCCATACCTGTCACAGGATGGGGCCACACGCAGGAGCGTCACGACTGCGTCAGCCGGCTGTGCTTTGGTGAGTTTCAGCAGGGCCTTGTCCAGCCTGTGCTGGGCAGAATCATTGGCCAGGAGCCATCGGTGAATGTACCTCACCATGGCAGGCACCTGCGGGAGGCACGGGGAGACTTGGAAAGCTGCCAGAGAGAGCAATGTCCCCAGGCTCCCCAGAGAAGTGCTTTCCTTGCCAGCGCACTGCCATGGCCTCAAAGGCTCTGAGGGAGCAGCAGGCGTGGCTGGGGAAGCCACGTGACTCCTGGGGGAACTGAAGCCTGGCCCCAGGCTGCTTACTTGTTCTGGCCTGGCAACACCCTTCTCCAGGAGCAAATCCAGCAGGGCGGCACTGGTCTCATGCTTGAGGAGCTCGGAGTGAGCTGTGAGCCCAGTGCCCATGGTGCGGGTCTCTTCCTGCCGAATGCTCCGGATGAAGTGGCAGACGAGCTGTAGGAGAAGGGCAAGAAGCCGCGGATGTTGCATGGAGTGCTGCACACACGGTGCTGGGCTGAGCAGGGACAGCAGGCCCAGCCCGGGTGGGGGTGGCTGCAGGTACCTGCGCTGTTCGATGGAAGCGGCCACGGCTGGATTCCTGCTCATGTGTGCGCTCCACAGCTTCATCTGGCAAAGAGGGAGCGCAGCCAGAGCTGAGGGGCTGCGGGAGAGGCCGGAGAACACAGCCCAGCCCTGCACTCCCCAGGCAGGGAGAGCCCTGCGATGCCCCAGGGGGATGGAGCGAGGCCGCTGAGGGGTGTCTGCCTGGCGCCTCTTCCGGCCTGTCCGTGGGCATTTCCCCAGGGGATTGCATGGCATGGCATGGCATGGCATGGCATGGCATGGCATGGCATGGCATGGGGCCAAGTTGGCTGCAGGCTCCAGGCCTGCAGCCCAGTTCTGCCACTCACCCCCCTGTGGTGGATGGAAGGGCACCACCTCTTCAGTCTCCTGTGCTGGGGCTGCTCCAGGGCCGCCTTCCTCCTCCTCCACCCAGGCCATCTTGGGCACTCTCGGGGGTCTCTGCTCCATGTCTGTGGCTGGAGCTACTTGCAGGAGAGGTGCCCTGGGAAAGCTCCAGGGCACCAAGTCCCACGCTCTGCCCTTGGGGGCAGCTGCAGAATAGAAGCCTTGGAAGGCCACGGGTCACCGAGTCCTGTGCTCTGGCCTTGAGCTCAGCTGCAGGAAGAACGCTGCAGAAAAGCTCCTGGTCAGACGGGAACGAGTGCGCTGTGTGGGGGCTCCTCACAGCACTGCTCTGTCCTGTTGTGCCCCGCTGTTTGCTCCCAGCACCGGGCAAGCTTCTATTTCCCACGTGTCACAAAGGGGCCTTGGAGACCGGGTTCCGTTCCATGGCACGGTGACCGTGCTGCAGCGTGCCACCCAGGGCCCTTGCACACACTGCCTCCTGCCCTGGGGCCGGCCCCAGCCCTGCTAAAGTGGCCCAGCTTGGAAGGAATCCCTGGCCCCAGGTGTCTAAGACAGCCTGACAGAATCTTTAGGAAGGGCTCAGACCATAAGCAAAGGCCGCCCTGCTCTGCGGGCTCAGGCCTATCCCCATATCTTTCCCTGAGAGCATTTGAATTTCTAAATGAGAATCATTTGAAGGGAGGGGATTTACATTTTCCATTCCAGAGAAGACTTCTGCCTTCCTTAGCAGACACCTCTCTCTTCAAACCAAGACAATTCTTTGTCATCTTGACGATGCGCAGTTGCTGGGAAGCCCCGTTTTACTCCAGGGACCTTAAGAACCATTCCCAGCAACTGGGAAAATCCTAGGTGTTCCATCCACCCATAGATGAGCTCTCCAAATTTGCCCCGAAAGTGGGTCCAGCTTTTATAGGCCAAAAAGAGCAAGTCCAAGTGACTCGATGATATTTTTTAGCCGGGATAGCCCTGCAGCTGATGGCACACTTCACAGTCAGCAGGGGACACAGCTAGGCCAAAGCCCAGACCTCTTCTGGGAAACTTTCTCTTCAAACACCCTTCAAACAAGCCTCCATGCAAGTCAGTTGGGAAAGTTTCTTCAAATGATCCATTTCTGGCACCTGACTACACAGGGTTATGTGAAAGATTCTAAAGCAGCCGCTCTGGAGTCAGAGAGGCAGCCCTGAGAGTCCTTATCATCTATTTGTAGCTAAATCCCACTTTTGGGGAGTTGAAGGAGTTTGGAACGAGCTAGAGAGCGGACCTCTGAGTTTTTTAGATGATGCCATTGCTTTTTCTTCTCTTCTACATAGGCAGGAAGGGTGAGTTGGGCTCACATCTCCACCGCATGGCTCACAGGGCCGCAAGACTTGTAGTTACAAGAGCTTTGAAGGATTTCTTGGCCAAGAAGACACGGCCAACAAGGATTTTTATGTTTTGGACCCAATCTTCAAGATTTCATCTTACGGACTCATGCTCTCGGAGTGTCTAGCTGGTCAGAGTGACCGCAAGATAAGTTAGAAAGTCTCTTTTCCCAGCCCGGTGGTGGAAGAAGGAGTCAGAGCTCTTCATTTCTCAGTCTCAAGGTTGTTGATTGTATCTTATCTATAAAATTCTTTCTCCTGTCCTGCCGAGGTCCGCTCAGCAAGACAGTCTAAGGCACTCTGCCTCCTCTGGGGTGGTGTTATCTTTTTCTACTAAAAACTACCTGTACAACAGTTACAATTACTTTCCAATCCCTATCGTCTATGTCGGACAGCGAGCTTCTACTCTAGACCAATCTCAAATGCCAACATCACAGCAGAAGATGGAGGCCAAGAAGAAGGAGAAAGGCTGGACGTGCCCAGATTGCTCCATCTGGCCCCCTGAAGCCCCATTCTAAAAACCCTCAAAATCTAGTTTTCCACTCTGGGATAAATTCACTATCATTCTACTTCAACTTTTGTGGCTGGTCATTCTTCATACAAGGTTGGGGATTGTTTTTTCCAAGGGCTAAATCAAAGGCACAGGGGTCTTGGGCTCTGTGCCAAGCTCTCTGAGCCCTCTGACAGGGTCTCGAGTCCTGCAGGGCAGCCAGAGGAATTTCCTGGGTTCCCACATCATGCTGACAGTGTAAGCTTCCTTAGCCAGTCATGCTATGACACACAAACCTACAGCACTGCATCCTAAACTTCTTGTTTACCATTGTAACTACTTGGATTTTTTCCTAGATCTTGAACTCGAAAACTCTAAACTTTCCTCCACTTCAACTTTCCTCCCCGTGTCGCTGCTATAAACTGGAAATGCGCATTCTCGCTCCTAGCACCTAAGTTTGGGAGCCCTTTGCAAGGTCTCAGATCAAATCCTGTGTTTAATTCTAAGCTTTGCTGACAAGACCAAAGGTCTGAGATTTCTCTGCATTTGGGTTTCCAACAACACTGATGCTGTTAGTTGCAGAGCGCCCAGGATGCGTCTTGCAGGTCAACTCTGGCAGGAACAAGGCGGCTGCCAGGGGGCTGCTTGTGGCCTCTGACAGCCCATTGCCCACGGCTTGCCAGCGGCCCAGCCCCTCAGGGGCTGCCCCAGCCCGGCCAAGCTGCCCGGCAGCAGCGCCGCAGCCCCACAGCAGCTCCAGAGCAGCCCCATGCAGAGGCACCTGGGAGCCCTCAGCAAGGCAGCCGGCAGCACACGGGCAGGAGGACACGGCTGGCGCTTCCTGCCTGGCCCAGGGCTTGTGGCCATCTCCAGGCGCCTCTTTGGCAGGGATCCCCGCAGCTCCGGCCCCTGCCCAGCCGCTCTGTGGGCAGCACAAAGGCTTCAGCAGAACCACCAAAGGCCGAGGGGTTTCTGGCCATTTCCCCGGGCCCACTGCACGCCTGCGCAGCTGGCTGAGTGCGAGCATCCTTTTCCCCCTCCTCCCCTATGCCGTACGGACCCTGGGCAGCAAAAGAAAGATCCTGGGAGTCTGTGTATGTTAACATAGTCTATATTTACATGGTAAAAGAAAAAAAAAAAAAAAAGAAACAAAAATTCTTGAAGAAACGGAAAATTCCACCTGACTCAGGTGGCCACAACAAAAACAGCTTCTGGGATCAGTTCTCCACAGAGCCCTGGCAGGGCAGGCAGCCGAGCCATGACGGACGAGGCCGTGTCTTCCACGCCCTGCGCAGGTGATTTTGGAGCCACTGGAACCTGGAGATGGGAGCCCGCTCTCCTGACCTGACGATGCACAGCATTTGAATTGCCAGGCTTCCGACGGCGAGGCTGACGTCGTTCGTTTTGTCTTCAAGGGCTGCGAGAGAGAGGAACAGAGGCACGGTCAGAAGCTGGAGCTGCAGGGAGCCGAGGAAGAGCCCCCTGCCAGGGCCATCCCAGCCGGCTCTTGCCATGGCCAGGAGGGAGAAGGGAGCAAGGGGATCAACCCGAAGCTGCTGGCCACGAATGGCCCGCGTGGCCCTGAAATCTCCGTGTGCTCTGCCCACGGGAGCAGAGCCCTCCGCAGCCGGGGCAGGGCTTGCAGCTCCCCCCGGCAGCCCCCGCTGTCAGCCCGCTGCCCTCACTCACCAGCGCAGATCAGCTGCAGCTCTTGCTGCTGCCCCCTCAGGTGCCGCCCGGCCATGCCTGTGAACACAGAGCCTGTCATGGCCCCAGCAGCACAGCTCCCTGCCAGCGCCGCTGCGGCGCTGTGGCCACACGGGCTGCCGGCCCGGCAGGGCTCAGCTCAGCCCATGCGGCACGCTGTCGCCCCAGGGCACGGCTGTCAGAGGGCGGCAGCAGCAATGCCCAGGCCAGGCGAGGCTCCACGGCGCCGGGCGCGGCTGCCGCTGCCGGGGCAGCAGGCGGGGCCGGGGCCGAGCTGCGGCGGGCCGGGGAGGGAGCCCGGGCTCGTAACTCACCCATGAAGCTGATGGCCGCCTCTCGCAGGGGCTCCTGTGGGCTCTCCAGGTAGCGCAGGGCTCGGTGCAGGTGCTCGGCTGCTCTGCTCCTGTCCTCTGCCAGCTGGAGAGAGCGGCAGGAGGGAAGGGTTGGCGCGGGCTCAGGCCCTGGGCCGGGCGCTGCCTGCGCCAAGCCCCGGCCTCCCCCGGCCACACAGCCCTGAGGCGCGGCCAGCAGCCGCTGGCGCCGGGCTCCCGAGAGGGGAGGGGGAGAGGGCCGGCTGCTGCCCGGGGAGCCGCGGTGCCGCCCCTGTCCCGCAGCTCCGCCGGGCCGGGCTTTCATGGGCACCCGGCTCGGGCCCACGGGAGCCTGGAGAAGAGCCCGCGCGGCCTCTGGCTGCAGCAGCGCGCAGGGGCACAGCTGCCCGGCCCGCACACTGAGCACCGCCCTCAGGGGCCTTCTCCTGGCTGAGGTGGGGATTCCAGGCCGTCCTTACCAGGCACTTGCTGAACTTCCACAGTTTCTGCTCCTTCAGCAGCTTTTTGAGATCCCTCCTCTTGATGAACTTGACCGCATAAAGCAGCGTTTCCCGAGAAGCCTGGAGAGCAGCAGAGACGCGGAGATGGCCCCGCAGCCCAGGGCTCGGGACCCGCCTCCCCCTGCCATGGCCTGCAGGAGGCTGCGGTCCAGCAGGCGCAGGGCAGGAGGCAGCCGAGCCCCGTGCCAGGCGGACAGCAGCAGCCCACGAGTCCTCACCTCTGCCACATGCTGATTCTCATCATTGCAGTGGAAGAAGAGTGGAAGCAGGCTCTGTTGCACAGGGCTTTCCAAAGGGTTTTCTCTCTCTTCCAAGTACTCCATCATGTCTCGGAAGAGTTTTATGGAGAGCAGCTGTACCTGGCTATTATCCTAGATGAAAAAAAAATGAAAAAACACCTCAGCATTGGCTCCTCCGGGCACCCTGGGCACAGGGCTGGAAATGCACAGGGCACACAGTTTCCAGGCAGCACCCAGTGGCTGTAGCTGGGGGCACAGAGCCTTACGTGGTCAAAGAGCGGCAGGAGTGCCTCAGCCAGCTGCACGGCAATGGGGGTGGACATCAGCATGTGTTTGTGCAGGAGTATAAAGCTGAGTGTGATGAGTGTCATCCCAGCTGTCTCTGCATCTTTGTCGGCCAGTAGGCGCATGAGGCTTTCGGTCAAGCTCCACATTCTTTCGGCCTGTGCGCAACACAAGTCTGTGAAGTCCCACCCTGCTGCCACAGGGCCCAGAGGCCAAAGGACTGTCCTGAAGCACTGGGGTAGCTGAAGCAGGAGGCAGGAGAGCTGGCAGCAGCTGCCCCAGTGCCCAAAGGCCAGGCCAGGCCAAGCGACTGCGTTCCCAGTGCAGCTTCAGCCACCGCCCCCTTCTCACCATTGAGGGATCATCAATGAGCTCCAGAAGGGCCCTGAGCGCCAGGCGACGCCTCTCCCTGCACTCGCTCTGCAGGTACCTTGAAGAGACCTTCACAACACTGTCGCCACATTCACTAGAATCCAGGCACACGAGGACCTGAAAGGCACAGGCCAGTGATGGGGGAGCCGGCCGGCAGGAGCCCGCAGCCGCACAGGGCTGGGCCCAGGACGCAGCAGCAGCAGCAGCAGCAGCACAGGGTGCGGGCACCGTCCCAGGCGGCTGCGGCCACGAGAGGGCAGAGAGCTGGGAGGCAGCACAGCCAGGCAGCGCTGGACACCCGGCTCACCTCCACAAGGAATGCCAGGGCGGGCAGATCCCAGTGTGGCTCCTGTGTGCTGAGCAGCCAGAGGAGGTGGAGTGCAATACTGGAACACAAGCGATGACAAGCGTGGCGCATCTCCCTAGGAGGGCAAAAAAGGGACCAGGAAGCTGAGCAAATCTCTCCAAGGACAGGCTTACAGAGCCTGGTGGTCTTTTACCACCACTCTGCATGGGGACCTGGGCCCTTTAGGAGGTGTCTCCTCCTGTGCTCTCTCCCCTCGCAGCCTTTTCCAGTCTGCTTGGCCGTCCCTCAGTGTGTCCTTAGCTGTCCCTCAGTGTGTCCCAGGGTCTCGGGGAATGTGTGGGACGGCTCGGGCACAGAGCACAAATGGCAGGATCAATGGGGAGAAAGTGAGTCTCACCTGGCCAGCAGACCCATGGCATAGTGGCGGGTGTCAGCACAGAGCAGCGTGTCCCAGCCACGCTTGCCTTCCACTGACAACACCACATCCTTGTACTGCTTTTGGCAGAGCAGGGACTTCAGGGTCTGCACTGCAAACCTGTGTGCACAGCAAAGCCCAGGTCACTCTGGCAGCACTGGCTCCTTTGCAGGCCACGTGTCAGGCAGGGACAGGAGGAGTGGGATGGAGCACCTGTTGGGGCTGATGACAAGACCGTGCTCTTCCAGGCAATCCTTCCAGAAGGTTTGGACCTCCTCTGGCATCTCTTCTGTGCTGGAGAACACTTGGAAGAGCAGATGAACAAAAAGGCGGGGGAAATATGGCCTCACTACACGTGGGACAGAGGACTCTTGGAGGATCTTCCACATCACCACGGTCGCCTGCAAAGGACAAAGCCCCCCGAGAGAGCGCTCAGTGCCGAGGTGTCCGTGTGGCAGGGTGTGGGGGCCTGAATATATGTTGTATTGTAAGATCTGTGTGTGTCTGAGTTGCTCCAAACGAGCTGCAGCTGCAGGGTCCTTAGTTGGGCAGCAGCTGTAGCTCGTGAAGGTAACTGAGATAAATAGGGGTGGGTCAAGAGCCCAAGAGGAGCCCCTGAGAAGATAGAAAGGACTGTGCTGCAGAGAAAGGAGAAGAGCCCCAGCAGAGAGGGAAGAACAACACTGCAGCAAAGATTGCAACAACTGGTGACCCCTTGTGAGGAAGAACACCACAACCAAACATCAAGAGAAGGTATGGAATCCCCCGGACAGCCGAGAGCTCTGGCAGCCTTAGAGCTGGGACTTTGGAATATCAGCCAGAGAGCTGGGACTATAGAAGATAGGACAGCTGAGAGCTGTGGCAGCCTGAGAGCTGGGACTGTAGAATATAATATGGCCTTTGAATTAAGGAGCTGTAGCAGCAGAAAAATGCTCTAAGAATATGGCCTTTAAAGAAAAGAGCCTTAGAACATCTAAAGACAGCCGAGAGCTGTGGCAGCCTGAGAGCTGGGAGTTTGGAATATCAGCCAGAGAGCTGGGACTGTAGAAGATAGGACAGCTGAGAGCTGTGGCAGCCTGAGAGCTGGGACTGCAGAATATAATATGGCCTTTGAATTAAGGAGCTGTAGCAGCAGAAAGCTGTAAGAATATGGTCTTTAAAGAAAAGAGCCTTGGAACATCTAAAGACAGCCGAGAGCTGTGGCAGCCTAAGAGCTGGGAGTTTGGAATATCAGCCAGAGAGCTGGGACTATAGAAGATAGGACAGCTGAGAGCTGTGGCAGCCTGAGAGCTGGGACTGCAGAATATAATATGGCCTTTGAATTAAGGAGCTGTAGCAGCAGAAAGCTGGAAAAATATGGCCTTTAAGGAAAAGAGCCTTGGAACATCTAAAGATAGCCGAGAGCTGTAGCAGCCTGAGAGCTGGGACAGTATGTATATTGTCATTGTATAATTGTTAAAAGAAAAGGGGGAAATGTGGGGGCCTGAATATATGTTGTATTGTAAGATCTGTGTCTGAGTTGCTCCAAACGAGCTGCAGCTGCAGGGTCCTTAGTTGGGCAGCAGCTGTAGCTCGTGAAGGTAACTGAGATAAATAGGGGTGGGTCAAGAGCCCAAGAGGAGCCCCTGAGAAGATAGAAAGGACTGTGCTGCAGAGAAAGGAGAAGAGCCCCAGCAGCGAGGGAAGAACAACACTGCAGCAAAGATTGCAATGGCAGGGCCCGAGCGTGGCAGGGAGAGGCCCGGAGAGACCTTGGCAGGGGAGCACGGGGCCTGGTGGGGCTGAAGCTGGCCCTGGGCCAGGTTTCCGGCCAGCGCCTGAGGCAGGCAGATGCAGTGGGGGAAGGAGGATGGAGAGCTGCTGGAGAGGCGGCCTTGGGGCCAGCAAAGGCCAGTTGCGGAAACTCACAGCCAGGGCAAAGACAGCCGTTTTGTCCCCATCCGAGGTGCACGTGCTGTACTCTGGCCAGCTCCCCAGCACATCCAGGAGGATCAGCTGCACTGGCTCCGCGGTCCTGGACGAGCACATGATGGTCTTCCACATGGAGGTGGCAGCTCTGCGGGATTAGAGCTCTGTCTCAGGGGGGATCTCAGACACAGCAGCGTGGCCTGGGCATCCCTAGGGGCCTGGGCTGAGCGCCGGCTCTTCCTCTGCCCACTGGCCCTTGCCAGCAGCAGCCAGGCAGCCAAGCTGTGTGAGGACGGGCCCTGAGGGGCAGCAAGGCAGCATGGCAGCAGGCTAAGGGGCTGACGTGCCAGGGCTGGGAAAGGCAGCAGCCAGAGGGTTCTGGAACTCTCTAGCTCAGACACCTGGGCCAGGCGATACAGGGTGATGGGCTTGGGAGGCCTGAGCCCTCTGGGCAGGTGGGCCCCATACCTGTCACAGGACGGGGCCACACGCAGGAGCGTCACGACTGCGTCAGCCGGCTGTGCTTTGGTGAGTTTCAGCAGGGCCTTGTCCAGCCTGTGCTGGGCAGAATCATTGGCCAGGAGCCATCGGTGAATGTACCTCACCATGGCAGGCACCTGCGGGAGGCACGGGGAGACTTGGAAAGCTGCCAGAGAGAGCAATGTCCCCAGGCTCCCCAGAGAAGTGCTTTCCTTGCCAGCGCACTGCCATGGCCTCAAAGGCTCTGAGGGAGCAGCAGGCGTGGCTGGGGAAGCCACGTGACTCCTGGGGGAACTGAAGCCTGGCCCCAGGCTGCTTACTTGTTCTGGCCTGGCAACACCCTTCTCCAGGAGCAAATCCAGCAGGGCGGCACTGGTCTCATGCTTGAGGAGCTCGGAGTGAGCTGTGAGCCCAGTGCCCATGGTGCGGGTCTCTTCCTGCCGAATGCTCCGGATGAAGTGGCAGACGAGCTGTAGGAGAAGGGCAAGAAGCCGCGGATGTTGCATGGAGTGCTGCACACACGGTGCTGGGCTGAGCAGGGACAGCAGGCCCAGCCCGGGTGGGGGTGGCTGCAGGTACCTGCGCTGTTCGATGGAAGCGGCCACGGCTGGATTCCTGCTCATGTGTGCGCTCCACAGCTTCATCTGGCAAAGAGGGAGCGCAGCCAGAGCTGAGGGGCTGCGGGAGAGGCCGGAGAACACAGCCCAGCCCTGCACTCCCCAGGCAGGGAGAGCCCTGCGATGCCCCAGGGGGATGGAGCGAGGCCGCTGAGGGGTGTCTGCCTGGCGCCTCTTCCGGCCTGTCCGTGGGCATTTCCCCAGGGGATTGCATGGCATGGCATGGCATGGCATGGCATGGCATGGCATGGCATGGGGCCAAGTTGGCTGCAGGCTCCAGGCCTGCAGCCCAGTTCTGCCACTCACCCCCCTGTGGTGGATGGAAGGGCACCACCTCTTCAGTCTCCTGTGCTGGGGCTGCTCCAGGGCCGCCTTCCTCCTCCTCCACCCAGGCCATCTTGGGCACTCTCGGGGGTCTCTGCTCCATGTCTGTGGCTGGAGCTACTTGCAGGAGAGGTGCCCTGGGAAAGCTCCAGGGCACCAAGTCCCACGCTCTGCCCTTGAGGGCAGCTGCAGAATAGAAGCCTTGGAAGGCCACGGGTCACCGAGTCCTGTGCTCTGGCCTTGAGCTCAGCTGCAGGAAGAACGCTGCAGAAAAGCTCCTGGTCAGACGGGAACGAGTGCGCTGTGTGGGGGCTCCTCACAGCACTGCTCTGTCCCGTTGTGCCCCGCTGTTTGCTCCCAGCACCGGGCAAGCTTCTATTTCCCACGTGTCACAAAGGGGCCTTGGAGACCGGGTTCCGTTCCATGGCACGGTGACCGTGCTGCAGCGTGCCACCCAGGGCCCTTGCACACACTGCCTCCTGCCCTGGGGCCGGCCCCAGCCCCGCTAAAGTGGCCCAGCTTGGAAGGAATCCCTGGCCCCAGGTGTCTAAGACAGCCTGACAGAATCTTTAGGAAGGGCTCAGACCATAAGCAAAGGCCGCCCTGCTCTGCGGGCTCAGGCCTATCCCTATATCTTTCCCCGAGAGCATTTGAATTTCTAAATGAGAATCATTTGAAGGGAGGGGATTTACATTTTTCATTCCAGAGAAGACTTCTGCCTTCCTTAGCAGACATCTCTCTCTTCAAACCAAGACAATTCTTTGTCATCTTGACGATGCGCAGTTGCTGGGAAGCCCCGTTTTACTCCAGGGACCTTAAGAACCATTCCCAGCAACTGGGAAAATCCTAGGTGTTCCATCCACCCATAGATGAGCTCTCCAAATTTGCCCCGAAAGTGGGTCCAGCTTTTATAGGCCAAAAAGAGCAAGTCCAAGTGACTCGATGATATTTTTTAGCCGGGATAGCCCTGCAGCTGATGGCACACTTCACAGTCAGCAGGGGACACAGCTAGGCCAAAGCCCAGACCTCTTCTGGGAAACTTTCTCTTCAAACACCCTTCAAACAAGCCTCCATGCAAGTCAGTTGGGAAAGTTTCTTCAAATGATCCATTTCTGGCACCTGACTACACAGGGTTATGTGAAAGATTCTAAAGCAGCCGCTCTGGAGTCAGAGAGGCAGCCCTGAGAGTCCTTATCATCTATTTGTAGCTAAATCCCACTTTTGGGGAGTTGAAGGAGTTTGGAACGAGCTAGAGAGCGGACCTCTGAGTTTTTTAGATGATGCCATTGCTTTTTCTTCTCTTCTACATAGGCAGGAAGGGTGAGTTGGGCTCACATCTCCACCGCATGGCTCACAGGGCCGCAAGACTTGTAGTTACAAGAGCTTTGAAGGATTTCTTGGCCAAGAAGACACGGCCAACAAGGATTTTTATGTTTTGGACCCAATCTTCAAGATTTCATCTTACGGACTCATGCTCTCGGAGTGTCTAGCTGGTCAGAGTGACCGCAAGATAAGTTAGAAAGTCCCTTTTCCCAGCCCGGTGGTGGAAGAAGGAGTCAGAGCTCTTCATTTCTCAGTCTCAAGGTTGTTGATTGTATCTTATCTATAAAATTCTTTCTCCTGTCCTGCCGAGGTCCGCTCAGCAAGACAGTCTAAGGCACTCTGCCTCCTCTGGGGTGGTGTTATCTTTTTCTACTAAAAACTACCTGTACAACAGTTACAATTACTTTCCAATCCCTATTGTCTATGTCGGACAGCGAGCTTCTACTCTAGACCAATCTCAAATGCCAACATCACAGCAGAAGATGGAGGCCAAGAAGAAGGAGAAAGGCTGGACGTGCCCAGATTGCTCCATCTGGCCCCCTGAAGCCCCATTCTAAAAGCCCTCAAAATCTAGTTTTCCACTCTGGGATAAATTCACTATCATTCTACTTCAACTTTTGTGGCTGGTCATTCTTCATACAAGGTTGGGGATTGTTTTTTCCAAGGGCTAAATCAAAGGCACAGGGGTCTTGGGCTCTGTGCCAAGCTCTCTGAGCCCTCTGACAGGGTCTCGAGTCCTGCAGGGCAGCCAGAGGAATTTCCTGGGTTCCCACATCATGCTGACAGTGTAAGCTTCCTTAGCCAGTCATGCTATGACACACAAACCTACAGCACTGCATCCTAAACTTCTTGTTTACCATTGTAACTACTTGGATTTTTTCCTAGATCTTGAACTCGAAAACTCTAAACTTTCCTCCACTTCAACTTTCCTCCCCGTGTCGCTGCTATAAACTGGAAATGCGCATTCTCGCTCCTAGCACCTAAGTTTGGGAGCCCTTTGCAAGGTCTCAGATCAAATCCTGTGTTTAATTCTAAGCTTTGCTGACAAGACCAAAGGTCTGAGATTTCTCTGCATTTGGGTTTCCAACAACACTGATGCTGTTAGTTGCAGAGCGCCCAGGATGCGTCTTGCAGGTCAACTCTGGCAGGAACAAGGCGGCTGCCAGGGGGCTGCTTGTGGCCTCTGACAGCCCATTGCCCACGGCTTGCCAGCGGCCCAGCCCCTCAGGGGCTGCCCCAGCCCGGCCAAGCTGCCCGGCAGCAGCGCCGCAGCCCCACAGCAGCTCCAGAGCAGCCCCATGCAGAGGCACCTGGGAGCCCTCAGCAAGGCAGCCGGCAGCACACGGGCAGGAGGACACGGCTGGTGCTTCCTGCCTGGCCCAGGGCTTGTGGCCATCTCCAGGCGCCTCTCTGGCAGGGATCCCCGCAGCTCCGGCCCCTGCCCAGCCGCTCTGTGGGCAGCACAAAGGCTTCAGCAGAACCACCAAAGGCCGAGGGGTTTCTGGCCATTTCCCCGGGCCCACTGCACGCCTGCGCAGCTGGCTGAGTGCGAGCATCCTTTTCCCCCTCCTCCCCTATGCCGTACGGACCCTGGGCAGCAAAAGAAAGATCCTGGGAGTCTGTGTATGTTAACATAGTCTATATTTACATGGTAAAAGAAAAAAAAAAAAAAAAGAAACAAAAATTCTTGAAGAAACGGAAAATTCCACCTGACTCAGGTGGCCACAACAAAAACAGCTTCTGGGATCAGTTCTCCACAGAGCCCTGGCAGGGCAGGCAGCCGAGCCATGACGGACGAGGCCGTGTCTTCCACGCCCTGCGCAGGTGATTTTGGAGCCACTGGAACCTGGAGATGGGAGCCCGCTCTCCTGACCTGACGATGCACAGCATTTGAATTGCCAGGCTTCCGACGGCGAGGCTGACGTCGTTCGTTTTGTCTTCAAGGGCTGCGAGAGAGAGGAACAGAGGCACGGTCAGAAGCTGGAGCTGCAGGGAGCCGAGGAAGAGCCCCCTGCCAGGGCCATCCCAGCCGGCTCTTGCCATGGCCAGGAGGGAGAAGGGAGCAAGGGGATCAACCCGAAGCTGCTGGCCACGAATGGCCCGCGTGGCCCTGAAATCTCCGTGTGCTCTGCCCACGGGAGCAGAGCCCTCCGCAGCCGGGGCAGGGCTTGCAGCTCCCCCCGGCAGCCCCCGCTGTCAGCCCGCTGCCCTCACTCACCAGCGCAGATCAGCTGCAGCTCTTGCTGCTGCCCCCTCAGGTGCCGCCCGGCCATGCCTGTGAACACAGAGCCTGTCATGGCCCCAGCGGCACAGCTCCCTGCCAGCGCCGCTGCGGCGCTGTGGCCACACGGGCTGCCGGCCCGGCAGGGCTCAGCTCAGCCCATGCGGCACGCTGTCGCCCCAGGGCACGGCTGTCAGAGGGCGGCAGCAGCAATGCCCAGGCCAGGCGGGGCTCCACGGCGCCGGGCGCGGCTGCCGCTGCCGGGGCAGCAGGCGGGGCCGGGGCCGAGCTGCGGCGGGCCGGGGAGGGAGCCCGGGCTCGTAACTCACCCATGAAGCTGATGGCCGCCTCTCGCAGGGGCTCCTGTGGGCTCTCCAGGTAGCGCAGGGCTCGGCGCAGGTGCTCGGCTGCTCTGCTCCTGTCCTCTGCCAGCTGGAGAGAGCGGCAGGAGGGAAGGGTTGGCGCGGGCTCAGGCCCTGGGCCGGGCGCTGCCTGCGCCAAGCCCCGGCCTCCCCCGGCCACACAGCCCTGAGGCGCGGCCAGCAGCCGCTGGCGCCGGGCTCCCGAGAGGGGAGGGGGAGAGGGCCGGCTGCTGCCCGGGGAGCCGCGGTGCCGCCCCTGCCCCGCAGCTCCGCCGGGCCGGGCTTTCATGGGCACCCGGCTCGGGCCCACGGGAGCCTGGAGAGGAGCCCGCGCGGCCTCTGGCTGCAGCAGCGCGCAGGGGCACAGCTGCCCGGCCCGCACACTGAGCACCGCCCTCAGGGGCCTTCTCCTGGCTGAGGTGGGGATTCCAGGCCGTCCTTACCAGGCACTTGCTGAACTTCCACAGTTTCTGCTCCTTCAGCAGCTTTTTGAGATCCCTCCTCTTGATGAACTTGACCGCATAAAGCAGCGTTTCCCGAGAAGCCTGGAGAGCAGCAGAGACGCGGAGATGGCCCCGCAGCCCAGGGCTCGGGACCCGCCTCCCCCTGCCATGGCCTGCAGGAGGCTGCGGTCCAGCAGGCGCAGGGCAGGAGGCAGCCGAGCCCCGTGCCAGGCGGACAGCAGCAGCCCACGAGTCCTCACCTCTGCCACATGCTGATTCTCATCATTGCAGTGGAAGAAGAGTGGAAGCAGGCTCTGTTGCACAGGGCTTTCCAAAGGGTTTTCTCTCTCTTCCAAGTACTCCATCATGTCTCGGAAGAGTTTTATGGAGAGCAGCTGTACCTGGCTATTATCCTAGATGAAGAAAAAATGAAAAAACACCTCAGCATTGGCTCCTCCGGGCACCCTGGGCACAGGGCTGGAAATGCACAGGGCACACAGTTTCCAGGCAGCACCCAGTGGCTGTAGCTGGGGGCACAGAGCCTTACGTGGTCAAAGAGCGGCAGGAGTGCCTCAGCCAGCTGCACGGCAATGGGGGTTGACATCAGCATGTGTTTGTGCAGGAGTATAAAGCTGAGTGTGATGAGTGTCATCCCAGCTGTCTCTGCATCTTTGTCGGCCAGTAGGCGCATGAGGCTTTCGGTCAAGCTCCACATTCTTTCGGCCTGTGCGCAACACAAGTCTGTGAAGTCCCACCCTGCTGCCACAGGGCCCAGAGGCCAAAGGACTGTCCTGAAGCACTGGGGTAGCTGAAGCAGGAGGCAGGAGAGCTGGCAGCAGCTGCCCCAGTGCCCAAAGGCCAGGCCAGGCCAAGCGACTGCGTTCCCAGTGCAGCTTCAGCCACCGCCCCCTTCTCACCATTGAGGGATCATCAATGAGCTCCAGAAGGGCCCTGAGCGCCAGGCGACGCCTCTCCCTGCACTCGCTCTGCAGGTACCTTGAAGAGACCTTCACAACACTGTCGCCACATTCACTAGAATCCAGGCACACGAGGACCTGAAAGGCACAGGCCAGTGATGGGGGAGCCGGCCGGCAGGAGCCCGCAGCCGCACAGGGCTGGGCCCAGGACGCAGCAGCAGCAGCAGCAGCAGCACAGGGTGCGGGCACCGTCCCAGGCGGCTGCGGCCACGAGAGGGCAGAGAGCTGGGAGGCAGCACAGCCAGGCAGCGCTGGACACCCGGCTCACCTCCACAAGGAATGCCAGGGCGGGCAGATCCCAGTGTGGCTCCTGTGTGCTGAGCAGCCAGAGGAGGTGGAGTGCAATACTGGAACACAAGCGATGACAAGCGTGGCGCATCTCCCTAGGAGGGCAAAAAAGGGACCAGGAAGCTGAGCAAATCTCTCCAAGGACAGGCTTACAGAGCCTGGTGGTCTTTTACCACCACTCTGCATGGGGACCTGGGCCCTTTAGGAGGTGTCTCCTCCTGTGCTCTCTCCCCTCGCAGCCTTTTCCAGTCTGCTTGGCCGTCCCTCAGTGTGTCCTTAGCTGTCCCTCAGTGTGTCCCAGGGTCTCGGGGAATGTGTGGGACGGCTCGGGCACAGAGCACAAATGGCAGGATCAATGGGGAGAAAGTGAGTCTCACCTGGCCAGCAGACCCATGGCATAGTGGCGGGTGTCAGCACAGAGCAGCGTGTCCCAGCCACGCTTGCCTTCCACTGACAACACCACATCCTTGTACTGCTTTTGGCAGAGCAGGGACTTCAGGGTCTGCACTGCAAACCTGTGTGCACAGCAAAGCCCAGGTCACTCTGGCAGCACTGGCTCCTTTGCAGGCCACGTGTCAGGCAGGGACAGGAGGAGTGGGATGGAGCACCTGTTGGGGCTGATGACAAGACCGTGCTCTTCCAGGCAATCCTTCCAGAAGGTTTGGACCTCCTCTGGCATCTCTTCTGTGCTGGAGAACACTTGGAAGAGCAGATGAACAAAAAGGCGGGGGAAATATGGCCTCACTACACGTGGGACAGAGGACTCTTGGAGGATCTTCCACATCACCACGGTCGCCTGCAAAGGACAAAGCCCCCCGAGAGAGCGCTCAGTGCCGAGGTGTCCGTGTGGCAGGGTGTGGGGGCCTGAATATATGTTGTATTGTAAGATCTGTGTGTGTCTGAGTTGCTCCAAACGAGCTGCAGCTGCAGGGTCCTTAGTTGGGCAGCAGCTGTAGCTCGTGAAGGTAACTGAGATAAATAGGGGTGGGTCAAGAGCCCAAGAGGAGCCCCTGAGAAGATAGAAAGGACTGTGCTGCAGAGAAAGGAGAAGAGCCCCAGCAGAGAGGGAAGAACAACACTGCAGCAAAGATTGCAACAACTGGTGACCCCTTGTGAGGAAGAACACCACAACCAAACATCAAGAGAAGGTATGGAATCCCCCGGACAGCCGAGAGCTGTGGCAGCCTGAGAGCTGGGACTTTGGAATATCAGCCAGAGAGCTGGGACTATAGAAGATAGGACAGCTGAGAGCTGTGGCAGCCTGAGAGCTGGGACTGTAGAATATAATATGGCCTTTGAATTAAGGAGCTGTAGCAGCAGAAAAATGCTCTAAGAATATGGCCTTTAAAGAAAAGAGCCTTAGAACATCTAAAGACAGCCGAGAGCTGTGGCAGCCTGAGAGCTGGGAGTTTGGAATATCAGCCAGAGAGCTGGGACTGTAGAAGATAGGACAGCTGAGAGCTGTGGCAGCCTGAGAGCTGGGACTGCAGAATATAATATGGCCTTTGAATTAAGGAGCTGTAGCAGCAGAAAGCTGGAAAAATATGGCCTTTAAGGAAAAGAGCCTTGGAACATCTAAAGATAGCCGAGAGCTGTGGCAGCCTGAGAGCTGGGACAGTATGTATATTGTCATTGTATAATTGTTAAAAGAAAAGGGGGAAATGTGGGGGCCTGAATATATGTTGTATTGTAAGATCTGTGTCTGAGTTGCTCCAAACGAGCTGCAGCTGCAGGGTCCTTAGTTGGGCAGCAGCTGTAGCTCGTGAAGGTAACTGAGATAAATAGGGGTGGGTCAAGAGCCCAAGAGGAGCCCCTGAGAAGATAGAAAGGACTGTGCTGCAGAGAAAGGAGAAGAGCCCCAGCAGCGAGGGAAGAACAACACTGCAGCAAAGATTGCAATGGCAGGGCCCGAGCGTGGCAGGGAGAGGCCCGGAGAGACCTTGGCAGGGGAGCACGGGGCCTGGTGGGGCTGAAGCTGGCCCTGGGCCAGGTTTCCGGCCAGCGCCTGAGGCAGGCAGATGCAGTGGGGGAAGGAGGATGGAGAGCTGCTGGAGAGGCGGCCTTGGGGCCAGCAAAGGCCAGTTGCGGAAACTCACAGCCAGGGCAAAGACAGCCGTTTTGTCCCCATCCGAGGTGCACGTGCTGTACTCTGGCCAGCTCCCCAGCACATCCAGGAGGATCAGCTGCACTGGCTCCGCGGTCCTGGACGAGCACATGATGGTCTTCCACATGGAGGTGGCAGCTCTGCGGGATTAGAGCTCTGTCTCAGGGGGGATCTCAGACACAGCAGCGTGGCCTGGGCATCCCTAGGGGCCTGGGCTGAGCGCCGGCTCTTCCTCTGCCCACTGGCCCTTGCCAGCAGCAGCCAGGCAGCCAAGCTGTGTGAGGACGGGCCCTGAGGGGCAGCAAGGCAGCATGGCAGCAGGCTAAGGGGCTGACGTGCCAGGGCTGGGAAAGGCAGCAGCCAGAGGGTTCTGGAACTCTCTAGCTCAGACACCTGGGCCAGGCGATACAGGGTGATGGGCTTGGGAGGCCTGAGCCCTCTGGGCAGGTGGGCCCCATACCTGTCACAGGACGGGGCCACACGCAGGAGCGTCACGACTGCGTCAGCCGGCTGTGCTTTGGTGAGTTTCAGCAGGGCCTTGTCCAGCCTGTGCTGGGCAGAATCATTGGCCAGGAGCCATCGGTGAATGTACCTCACCATGGCAGGCACCTGCGGGAGGCACGGGGAGACTTGGAAAGCTGCCAGAGAGAGCAATGTCCCCAGGCTCCCCAGAGAAGTGCTTTCCTTGCCAGCGCACTGCCATGGCCTCAAAGGCTCTGAGGGAGCAGCAGGCGTGGCTGGGGAAGCCACGTGACTCCTGGGGGAACTGAAGCCTGGCCCCAGGCTGCTTACTTGTTCTGGCCTGGCAACACCCTTCTCCAGGAGCAAATCCAGCAGGGCGGCACTGGTCTCATGCTTGAGGAGCTCGGAGTGAGCTGTGAGCCCAGTGCCCATGGTGCGGGTCTCTTCCTGCCGAATGCTCCGGATGAAGTGGCAGACGAGCTGTAGGAGAAGGGCAAGAAGCCGCGGATGTTGCATGGAGTGCTGCACACACGGTGCTGGGCTGAGCAGGGACAGCAGGCCCAGCCCGGGTGGGAGTGGCTGCAGGTACCTGCGCTGTTCGATGGAAGCGGCCACGGCTGGATTCCTGCTCATGTGTGCGCTCCACAGCTTCATCTGGCAAAGAGGGAGCGCAGCCAGAGCTGAGGGGCTGCGGGAGAGGCCGGAGAACACAGCCCAGCCCTGCACTCCCCAGGCAGGGAGAGCCCTGCGATGCCCCAGGGGGATGGAGCGAGGCCGCTGAGGGGTGTCTGCCTGGCGCCTCTTCCGGCCTGTCCGTGGGCATTTCCCCAGGGGATTGCATGGCATGGCATGGCATGGCATGGCATGGCATGGCATGGCATGGCATGGCATGGCATGGGGCCAAGTTGGCTGCAGGCTCCAGGCCTGCAGCCCAGTTCTGCCACTCACCCCCCTGTGGTGGATGGAAGGGCACCACCTCTTCAGTCTCCTGTGCTGGGGCTGCTCCAGGGCCGCCTTCCTCCTCCTCCACCCAGGCCATCTTGGGCACTCTCGGGGGTCTCTGCTCCATGTCTGTGGCTGGAGCTACTTGCAGGAGAGGTGCCCTGGGAAAGCTCCAGGGCACCAAGTCCCACGCTCTGCCCTTGAGGGCAGCTGCAGAATAGAAGCCTTGGAAGGCCACGGGTCACCGAGTCCTGTGCTCTGGCCTTGAGCTCAGCTGCAGGAAGAACGCTGCAGAAAAGCTCCTGGTCAGACGGGAACGAGTGCGCTGTGTGGGGGCTCCTCACAGCACTGCTCTGTCCCGTTGTGCCCCGCTGTTTGCTCCCAGCACCGGGCAAGCTTCTATTTCCCACGTGTCACAAAGGGGCCTTGGAGACCGGGTTCCGTTCCATGGCACGGTGACCGTGCTGCAGCGTGCCACCCAGGGCCCTTGCACACACTGCCTCCTGCCCTGGGGCCGGCCCCAGCCCTGCTAAAGTGGCCCAGCTTGGAAGGAATCCCTGGCCCCAGGTGTCTAAGACAGCCTGACAGAATCTTTAGGAAGGGCTCAGACCATAAGCAAAGGCCGCCCTGCTCTGCGGGCTCAGGCCTATCCCCATATCTTTCCCTGAGAGCATTTGAATTTCTAAATGAGAATCATTTGAAGGGAGGGGATTTACATTTTCCATTCCAGAGAAGACTTCTGCCTTCCTTAGCAGACACCTCTCTCTTCAAACCAAGACAATTCTTTGTCATCTTGACGATGCGCAGTTGCTGGGAAGCCCCGATTTACTCCAGGGACCTTAAGAACCATTCCCAGCAACTGGGAAAATCCTAGGTGTTCCATCCACCCATAGATGAGCTCTCCAAATTTGCCCCGAAAGTGGGTCCAGCTTTTATAGGCCAAAAAGAGCAAGTCCAAGTGACTCGATGATATTTTTTAGCCGGGATAGCCCTGCAGCTGATGGCACACTTCACAGTCAGCAGGGGACACAGCTAGGCCAAAGCCCAGACCTCTTCTGGGAAACTTTCTCTTCAAACACCCTTCAAACAAGCCTCCATGCAAGTCAGTTGGGAAAGTTTCTTCAAATGATCCATTTCTGGCACCTGACTACACAGGGTTATGTGAAAGATTCTAAAGCAGCCGCTCTGGAGTCAGAGAGGCAGCCCTGAGAGTCCTTATCATCTATTTGTAGCTAAATCCCACTTTTGGGGAGTTGAAGGAGTTTGGAACGAGCTAGAGAGCGGACCTCTGAGTTTTTTAGATGATGCCATTGCTTTTTCTTCTCTTCTACATAGGCAGGAAGGGTGAGTTGGGCTCACATCTCCACCGCATGGCTCACAGGGCCGCAAGACTTGTAGTTACAAGAGCTTTGAAGGATTTCTTGGCCAAGAAGACACGGCCAACAAGGATTTTTATGTTTTGGACCCAATCTTCAAGATTTCATCTTACGGACTCATGCTCTCGGAGTGTCTAGCTGGTCAGAGTGACCGCGAGATAAGTTAGAAAGTCTCTTTTCCCAGCCCGGTGGTGGAAGAAGGAGTCAGAGCTCTTCATTTCTCAGTCTCAAGGTTGTTGATTGTATCTTATCTATAAAATTCTTTCTCCTGTCCTGCCGAGGTCCGCTCAGCAAGACAGTCTAAGGCACTCTGCCTCCTCTGGGGTGGTGTTATCTTTTTCTACTAAAAACTACCTGTACAACAGTTACAATTACTTTCCAATCCCTATCGTCTATGTCGGACAGCGAGCTTCTACTCTAGACCAATCTCAAATGCCAACATCACAGCAGAAGATGGAGGCCAAGAAGAAGGAGAAAGGCTGGACGTGCCCAGATTGCTCCATCTGGCCCCCTGAAGCCCCATTCTAAAAACCCTCAAAATCTAGTTTTCCACTCTGGGATAAATTCACTATCATTCTACTTCAACTTTTGTGGCTGGTCATTCTTCATACAAGGTTGGGGATTGTTTTTTCCAAGGGCTAAATCAAAGGCACAGGGGTCTTGGGCTCTGTGCCAAGCTCTCTGAGCCCTCTGACAGGGTCTCGAGTCCTGCAGGGCAGCCAGAGGAATTTCCTGGGTTCCCACATCATGCTGACAGTGTAAGCTTCCTTAGCCAGTCATGCTATGACACACAAACCTACAGCACTGCATCCTAAACTTCTTGTTTACCATTGTAACTACTTGGATTTTTTCCTAGATCTTGAACTCGAAAACTCTAAACTTTCCTCCACTTCAACTTTCCTCCCCGTGTCGCTGCTATAAACTGGAAATGCGCATTCTCGCTCCTAGCACCTAAGTTTGGGAGCCCTTTGCAAGGTCTCAGATCAAATCCTGTGTTTAATTCTAAGCTTTGCTGACAAGACCAAAGGTCTGAGATTTCTCTGCATTTGGGTTTCCAACAACACTGATGCTGTTAGTTGCAGAGCGCCCAGGATGCGTCTTGCAGGTCAACTCTGGCAGGAACAAGGCGGCTGCCAGGGGGCTGCTTGTGGCCTCTGACAGCCCATTGCCCACGGCTTGCCAGCGGCCCAGCCCCTCAGGGGCTGCCCCAGCCCGGCCAAGCTGCCCGGCAGCAGCGCCGCAGCCCCACAGCAGCTCCAGAGCAGCCCCATGCAGAGGCACCTGGGAGCCCTCAGCAAGGCAGCCGGCAGCACACGGGCAGGAGGACACGGCTGGCGCTTCCTGCCTGGCCCAGGGCTTGTGGCCATCTCCAGGCGCCTCTCTGGCAGGGATCCCCGCAGCTCCGGCCCCTGCCCAGCCGCTCTGTGGGCAGCACAAAGGCTTCAGCAGAACCACCAAAGGCCGAGGGGTTTCTGGCCATTTCCCCGGGCCCACTGCACGCCTGCGCAGCTGGCTGAGTGCGAGCATCCTTTTCCCCCTCCTCCCCTATGCCGTACGGACCCTGGGCAGCAAAAGAAAGATCCTGGGAGTCTGTGTATGTTAACATAGTCTATATTTACATGGTAAAAGAAAAAAAAAAAAAAAAGAAACAAAAATTCTTGAAGAAACGGAAAATTCCACCTGACTCAGGTGGCCACAACAAAAACAGCTTCTGGGATCAGTTCTCCACAGAGCCCTGGCAGGGCAGGCAGCCGAGCCATGACGGACGAGGCCGTGTCTTCCACGCCCTGCGCAGGTGATTTTGGAGCCACTGGAACCTGGAGATGGGAGCCCGCTCTCCTGACCTGACGATGCACAGCATTTGAATTGCCAGGCTTCCGACGGCGAGGCTGACGTCGTTCGTTTTGTCTTCAAGGGCTGCGAGAGAGAGGAACAGAGGCACGGTCAGAAGCTGGAGCTGCAGGGAGCCGAGGAAGAGCCCCCTGCCAGGGCCATCCCAGCCGGCTCTTGCCATGGCCAGGAGGGAGAAGGGAGCAAGGGGATCAACCCGAAGCTGCTGGCCACGAATGGCCCGCGTGGCCCTGAAATCTCCGTGTGCTCTGCCCACGGGAGCAGAGCCCTCCGCAGCCGGGGCAGGGCTTGCAGCTCCCCCCGGCAGCCCCCGCTGTCAGCCCGCTGCCCTCACTCACCAGCGCAGATCAGCTGCAGCTCTTGCTGCTGCCCCCTCAGGTGCCGCCCGGCCATGCCTGTGAACACAGAGCCTGTCATGGCCCCAGCAGCACAGCTCCCTGCCAGCGCCGCTGCGGCGCTGTGGCCACACGGGCTGCCGGCCCGGCAGGGCTCAGCTCAGCCCATGCGGCACGCTGTCGCCCCAGGGCACGGCTGTCAGAGGGCGGCAGCAGCAATGCCCAGGCCAGGCGGGGCTCCACGGCGCCGGGCGCGGCTGCCGCTGCCGGGGCAGCAGGCGGGGCCGGGGCCGAGCTGCGGCGGGCCGGGGAGGGAGCCCGGGCTCGTAACTCACCCATGAAGCTGATGGCCGCCTCTCGCAGGGGCTCCTGTGGGCTCTCCAGGTAGCGCAGGGCTCGGCGCAGGTGCTCGGCTGCTCTGCTCCTGTCCTCTGCCAGCTGGAGAGAGCGGCAGGAGGGAAGGGTTGGCGCGGGCTCAGGCCCTGGGCCGGGCGCTGCCTGCGCCAAGCCCCGGCCTCCCCCGGCCACACAGCCCTGAGGCGCGGCCAGCAGCCGCTGGCGCCGGGCTCCCGAGAGGGGAGGGGGAGAGGGCCGGCTGCTGCCCGGGGAGCCGCGGTGCCGCCCCTGCCCCGCAGCTCCGCCGGGCCGGGCTTTCATGGGCACCCGGCTCGGGCCCACGGGAGCCTGGAGAGGAGCCCGCGCGGCCTCTGGCTGCAGCAGCGCGCAGGGGCACAGCTGCCCGGCCCGCACACTGAGCACCGCCCTCAGGGGCCTTCTCCTGGCTGAGGTGGGGATTCCAGGCCGTCCTTACCAGGCACTTGCTGAACTTCCACAGTTTCTGCTCCTTCAGCAGCTTTTTGAGATCCCTCCTCTTGATGAACTTGACCGCATAAAGCAGCGTTTCCCGAGAAGCCTGGAGAGCAGCAGAGACGCGGAGATGGCCCCGCAGCCCAGGGCTCGGGACCCGCCTCCCCCTGCCATGGCCTGCAGGAGGCTGCGGTCCAGCAGGCGCAGGGCAGGAGGCAGCCGAGCCCCGTGCCAGGCGGACAGCAGCAGCCCACGAGTCCTCACCTCTGCCACATGCTGATTCTCATCATTGCAGTGGAAGAAGAGTGGAAGCAGGCTCTGTTGCACAGGGCTTTCCAAAGGGTTTTCTCTCTCTTCCAAGTACTCCATCATGTCTCGGAAGAGTTTTATGGAGAGCAGCTGTACCTGGCTATTATCCTAGATGAAGAAAAAATGAAAAAACACCTCAGCATTGGCTCCTCCGGGCACCCTGGGCACAGGGCTGGAAATGCACAGGGCACACAGTTTCCAGGCAGCACCCAGTGGCTGTAGCTGGGGGCACAGAGCCTTACGTGGTCAAAGAGCGGCAGGAGTGCCTCAGCCAGCTGCACGGCAATGGGGGTTGACATCAGCATGTGTTTGTGCAGGAGTATAAAGCTGAGTGTGATGAGTGTCATCCCAGCTGTCTCTGCATCTTTGTCGGCCAGTAGGCGCATGAGGCTTTCGGTCAAGCTCCACATTCTTTCGGCCTGTGCGCAACACAAGTCTGTGAAGTCCCACCCTGCTGCCACAGGGCCCAGAGGCCAAAGGACTGTCCTGAAGCACTGGGGTAGCTGAAGCAGGAGGCAGGAGAGCTGGCAGCAGCTGCCCCAGTGCCCAAAGGCCAGGCCAGGCCAAGCGACTGCGTTCCCAGTGCAGCTTCAGCCACCGCCCCCTTCTCACCATTGAGGGATCATCAATGAGCTCCAGAAGGGCCCTGAGCGCCAGGCGACGCCTCTCCCTGCACTCGCTCTGCAGGTACCTTGAAGAGACCTTCACAACACTGTCGCCACATTCACTAGAATCCAGGCACACGAGGACCTGAAAGGCACAGGCCAGTGATGGGGGAGCCGGCCGGCAGGAGCCCGCAGCCGCACAGGGCTGGGCCCAGGACGCAGCAGCAGCAGCAGCAGCAGCACAGGGTGCGGGCACCGTCCCAGGCGGCTGCGGCCACGAGAGGGCAGAGAGCTGGGAGGCAGCACAGCCAGGCAGCGCTGGACACCCGGCTCACCTCCACAAGGAATGCCAGGGCGGGCAGATCCCAGTGTGGCTCCTGTGTGCTGAGCAGCCAGAGGAGGTGGAGTGCAATACTGGAACACAAGCGATGACAAGCGTGGCGCATCTCCCTAGGAGGGCAAAAAAGGGACCAGGAAGCTGAGCAAATCTCTCCAAGGACAGGCTTACAGAGCCTGGTGGTCTTTTACCACCACTCTGCATGGGGACCTGGGCCCTTTAGGAGGTGTCTCCTCCTGTGCTCTCTCCCCTCGCAGCCTTTTCCAGTCTGCTTGGCCGTCCCTCAGTGTGTCCTTAGCTGTCCCTCAGTGTGTCCCAGGGTCTCGGGGAATGTGTGGGACGGCTCGGGCACAGAGCACAAATGGCAGGATCAATGGGGAGAAAGTGAGTCTCACCTGGCCAGCAGACCCATGGCATAGTGGCGGGTGTCAGCACAGAGCAGCGTGTCCCAGCCACGCTTGCCTTCCACTGACAACACCACATCCTTGTACTGCTTTTGGCAGAGCAGGGACTTCAGGGTCTGCACTGCAAACCTGTGTGCACAGCAAAGCCCAGGTCACTCTGGCAGCACTGGCTCCTTTGCAGGCCACGTGTCAGGCAGGGACAGGAGGAGTGGGATGGAGCACCTGTTGGGGCTGATGACAAGACCGTGCTCTTCCAGGCAATCCTTCCAGAAGGTTTGGACCTCCTCTGGCATCTCTTCTGTGCTGGAGAACACTTGGAAGAGCAGATGAACAAAAAGGCGGGGGAAATATGGCCTCACTACACGTGGGACAGAGGACTCTTGGAGGATCTTCCACATCACCACGGTCGCCTGCAAAGGACAAAGCCCCCCGAGAGAGCGCTCAGTGCCGAGGTGTCCGTGTGGCAGGGTGTGGGGGCCTGAATATATGTTGTATTGTAAGATCTGTGTGTGTCTGAGTTGCTCCAAACGAGCTGCAGCTGCAGGGTCCTTAGTTGGGCAGCAGCTGTAGCTCGTGAAGGTAACTGAGATAAATAGGGGTGGGTCAAGAGCCCAAGAGGAGCCCCTGAGAAGATAGAAAGGACTGTGCTGCAGAGAAAGGAGAAGAGCCCCAGCAGAGAGGGAAGAACAACACTGCAGCAAAGATTGCAACAACTGGTGACCCCTTGTGAGGAAGAACACCACAACCAAACATCAAGAGAAGGTATGGAATCCCCCGGACAGCCGAGAGCTGTGGCAGCCTGAGAGCTGGGACTTTGGAATATCAGCCAGAGAGCTGGGACTATAGAAGATAGGACAGCTGAGAGCTGTGGCAGCCTGAGAGCTGGGACTGTAGAATATAATATGGCCTTTGAATTAAGGAGCTGTAGCAGCAGAAAAATGCTCTAAGAATATGGCCTTTAAAGAAAAGAGCCTTAGAACATCTAAAGACAGCCGAGAGCTGTGGCAGCCTGAGAGCTGGGACTTTGGAATATCAGCCAGAGAGCTGGGACTATAGAAGATAGGACAGCTGAGAGCTGTGGCAGCCTGAGAGCTGGGACTGCAGAATATAATATGGCCTTTGAATTAAGGAGCTGTAGCAGCAGAAAGCTGTAAGAATATGGCCTTTAAAGAAAAGAGCCTTGGAACATCTAAAGACAGCCGAGAGCTGTGGCAGCCTGAGAGCTGGGACTTTGGAATATCAGCCAGAGAGCTGGGACTATAGAAGATAGGACAGCTGAGAGCTGTGGCAGCCTGAGAGCTGGGACTGTAGAATATAATATGGCCTTTGAATTAAGGAGCTGTAGCAGCAGAAAGCTGTAAGAATATGGTCTTTAAAGAAAAGAGCCTTGGAACATCTAAAGACAGCCGAGAGCTGTGGCAGCCTAAGAGCTGGGAGTTTGGAATATCAGCCAGAGAGCTGGGACTATAGAAGATAGGACAGCTGAGAGCTGTGGCAGCCTGAGAGCTGGGACTGCAGAATATAATATGGCCTTTGAATTAAGGAGCTGTAGCAGCAGAAAGCTGGAAAAATATGGCCTTTAAGGAAAAGAGCCTTGGAACATCTAAAGATAGCCGAGAGCTGTGGCAGCCTGAGAGCTGGGACAGTATGTATATTGTCATTGTATAATTGTTAAAAGAAAAGGGGGAAATGTGGGGGCCTGAATATATGTTGTATTGTAAGATCTGTGTCTGAGTTGCTCCAAACGAGCTGCAGCTGCAGGGTCCTTAGTTGGGCAGCAGCTGTAGCTCGTGAAGGTAACTGAGATAAATAGGGGTGGGTCAAGAGCCCAAGAGGAGCCCCTGAGAAGATAGAAAGGACTGTGCTGCAGAGAAAGGAGAAGAGCCCCAGCAGCGAGGGAAGAACAACACTGCAGCAAAGATTGCAATGGCAGGGCCCGAGCGTGGCAGGGAGAGGCCCGGAGAGATCTTGGCAGGGGAGCACGGGGCCTGGTGGGGCTGAAGCTGGCCCTGGGCCAGGTTTCCGGCCAGCGCCTGAGGCAGGCAGATGCAGTGGGGGAAGGAGGATGGAGAGCTGCTGGAGAGGCGGCCTTGGGGCCAGCAAAGGCCAGTTGCGGAAACTCACAGCCAGGGCAAAGACAGCCGTTTTGTCCCCATCCGAGGTGCACGTGCTGTACTCTGGCCAGCTCCCCAGCACATCCAGGAGGATCAGCTGCACTGGCTCCGCGGTCCTGGACGAGCACATGATGGTCTTCCACATGGAGGTGGCAGCTCTGCGGGATTAGAGCTCTGTCTCAGGGGGGATCTCAGACACAGCAGCGTGGCCTGGGCATCCCTAGGGGCCTGGGCTGAGCGCCGGCTCTTCCTCTGCCCACTGGCCCTTGCCAGCAGCAGCCAGGCAGCCAAGCTGTGTGAGGACGGGCCCTGAGGGGCAGCAAGGCAGCATGGCAGCAGGCTAAGGGGCTGACGTGCCAGGGCTGGGAAAGGCAGCAGCCAGAGGGTTCTGGAACTCTCTAGCTCAGACACCTGGGCCAGGCGATACAGGGTGATGGGCTTGGGAGGCCTGAGCCCTCTGGGCAGGTGGGCCCCATACCTGTCACAGGACGGGGCCACACGCAGGAGCGTCACGACTGCGTCAGCCGGCTGTGCTTTGGTGAGTTTCAGCAGGGCCTTGTCCAGCCTGTGCTGGGCAGAATCATTGGCCAGGAGCCATCGGTGAATGTACCTCACCATGGCAGGCACCTGCGGGAGGCACGGGGAGACTTGGAAAGCTGCCAGAGAGAGCAATGTCCCCAGGCTCCCCAGAGAAGTGCTTTCCTTGCCAGCGCACTGCCATGGCCTCAAAGGCTCTGAGGGAGCAGCAGGCGTGGCTGGGGAAGCCACGTGACTCCTGGGGGAACTGAAGCCTGGCCCCAGGCTGCTTACTTGTTCTGGCCTGGCAACACCCTTCTCCAGGAGCAAATCCAGCAGGGCGGCACTGGTCTCATGCTTGGGGAGCTCGGAGTGAGCTGTGAGCCCAGTGCCCATGGTGCGGGTCTCTTCCTGCTGAATGCTCCGGATGAAGTGGCAGACGAGCTGTAGGAGAAGGGCAAGAAGCCGTGGATGTTGCATGGAGTGCTGCACACACGGTGCTGGGCTGAGCAGGGACAGCAGGCCCAGCCCGGGTGGGGGTGGCTGCAGGTACCTGCGCTGTTCGATGGAAGCGGCCACGGCTGGATTCCTGCTCATGTGTGCGCTCCACAGCTTCATCTGGCAAAGAGGGAGCGCAGCCAGAGCTGAGGGGCTGCGGGAGAGGCCGGAGAACACAGCCCAGCCCTGCACTCCCCAGGCAGGGAGAGCCCTGCGATGCCCCAGGGGGATGGAGCGAGGCCGCTGAGGGGTGTCTGCCTGGCGCCTCTTCCGGCCTGTCCGTGGGCATTTCCCCAGGGGATTGCATGGCATGGCATGGCATGGCATGGCATGGCATGGCATGGCATGGCATGGCATGGGGCCAAGTTGGCTGCAGGCTCCAGGCCTGCAGCCCAGTTCTGCCACTCACCCCCCTGTGGTGGATGGAAGGGCACCACCTCTTCAGTCTCCTGTGCTGGGGCTGCTCCAGGGCCGCCTTCCTCCTCCTCCACCCAGGCCATCTTGGGCACTCTCGGGGGTCTCTGCTCCATGTCTGTGGCTGGAGCTACTTGCAGGAGAGGTGCCCTGGGAAAGCTCCAGGGCACCAAGTCCCACGCTCTGCCCTTGAGGGCAGCTGCAGAATAGAAGGCTTGGAAGGCCACGGGTCACCGAGTCCTGTGCTCTGGCCTTGAGCTCAGCTGCAGGAAGAACGCTGCAGAAAAGCTCCTGGTCAGACGGGAACGAGTGCGCTGTGTGGGGGCTCCTCACAGCACTGCTCTGTCCCGTTGTGCCCCGCTGTTTGCTCCCAGCACCGGGCAAGCTTCTATTTCCCACGTGTCACAAAGGGGCCTTGGAGACCGGGTTCCGTTCCATGGCACGGTGACCGTGCTGCAGCGTGCCACCCAGGGCCCTTGCACACACTGCCTCCTGCCCTGGGGTCGGCCCCAGCCCCGCTAAAGTGGCCCAGCTTGGAAGGAATCCCTGGCCCCAGGTGTCTAAGACAGCCTGACAGAATCTTTAGGAAGGGCTCAGACCATAAGCAAAGGCCGCCCTGCTCTGCGGGCTCAGGCCTATCCCTATATCTTTCCCCGAGAGCATTTGAATTTCTAAATGAGAATCATTTGAAGGGAGGGGATTTACATTTTCCATTCCAGAGAAGACTTCTGCCTTCCTTAGCAGACATCTCTCTCTTCAAACCAAGACAATTCTTTGTCATCTTGACGATGCGCAGTTGCTGGGAAGCCCCGTTTTACTCCAGGGACCTTAAGAACCATTCCCAGCAACTGGGAAAATCCTAGGTGTTCCATCCACCCATAGATGAGCTCTCCAAATTTGCCCCGAAAGTGGGTCCAGCTTTTATAGGCCAAAAAGAGCAAGTCCAAGTGACTCGATGATATTTTTTAGCCAGGATAGCCCTGCAGCTGATGGCACACTTCACAGTCAGCAGGGGACACAGCTAGGCCAAAGCCCAGACCTCTTCTGGGAAACTTTCTCTTCAAACACCCTTCAAACAAGCCTCCATGCAAGTCAGTTGGGAAAGTTTCTTCAAATGATCCATTTCTGGCACCTGACTACACAGGGTTATGTGAAAGATTCTAAAGCAGCCGCTCTGGAGTCAGAGAGGCAGCCCTGAGAGTCCTTATCATCTATTTGTAGCTATATCCCACTTTTGGGGAGTTGAAGGAGTTTGGAACGAGCTAGAGAGCGGACCTCTGAGTTTTTTAGATGATGCCATTGCTTTTTCTTCTCTTCTACATAGGCAGGAAGGGTGAGTTGGGCTCACATCTCCACCGCATGGCTCACAGGGCCGCAAGACTTGTAGTTACAAGAGCTTTGAAGGATTTCTTGGCCAAGAAGACACGGCCAACAAGGATTTTTATGTTTTGGACCCAATCTTCAAGATTTCATCTTACGGACTCATGCTCTCGGAGTGTCTAGCTGGTCAGAGTGACCGCAAGATAAGTTAGAAAGTCCCTTTTCCCAGCCCGGTGGTGGAAGAAGGAGTCCGAGCTCTTCATTTCTCAGTCTCAAGGTTGTTGATTGTATCTTATCTATAAAATTCTTTCTCCTGTCCTGCCGAGGTCCGCTCAGCAAGACAGTCTAAGGCACTCTGCCTCCTCTGGGGTGGTGTTATCTTTTTCTACTAAAAACTACCTGTACAATAGTTACAATTACTTTCCAATCCCTATCGTCTATGTCGGACAGCGAGCTTCTACTCTAGACCAATCTCAAATGCCAACATCACAGCAGAAGATGGAGGCCAAGAAGAAGGAGAAAGGCTGGACGTGCCCAGATTGCTCCATCTGGCCCCCTGAAGCCCCATTCTAAAAACCCTCAAAATCTAGTTTTCCACTCTGGGATAAATTCACTATCATTCTACTTCAACTTTTGTGGCTGGTCATTCTTCATACAAGGTTGGGGATTGTTTTTTCCAAGGGCTAAATCAAAGGCACAGGGGTCTTGGGCTCTGTGCCAAGCTCTCTGAGCCCTCTGACAGGGTCTCGAGTCCTGCAGGGCAGCCAGAGGAATTTCCTGGGTTCCCACATCATGCTGACAGTGTAAGCTTCCTTAGCCAGTCATGCTATGACACACAAACCTACAGCACTGCATCCTAAACTTCTTGTTTACCATTGTAACTACTTGGATTTTTTCCTAGATCTTGAACTCGAAAACTCTAAACTTTCCTCCACTTCAACTTTCCTCCCCGTGTCGCTGCTATAAACTGGAAATGCGCATTCTCGCTCCTAGCACCTAAGTTTGGGAGCCCTTTGCAAGGTCTCAGATCAAATCCTGTGTTTAATTCTAAGCTTTGCTGACAAGACCAAAGGTCTGAGATTTCTCTGCATTTGGGTTTCCAACAACACTGATGCTGTTAGTTGCAGAGCGCCCAGGATGCGTCTTGCAGGTCAACTCTGGCAGGAACAAGGCGGCTGCCAGGGGGCTGCTTGTGGCCTCTGACAGCCCATTGCCCACGGCTTGCCAGCGGCCCAGCCCCTCAGGGGCTGCCCCAGCCCGGCCAAGCTGCCCGGCAGCAGCGCCGCAGCCCCACAGCAGCTCCAGAGCAGCCCCATGCAGAGGCACCTGGGAGCCCTCAGCAAGGCAGCCGGCAGCACACGGGCAGGAGGACACGGCTGGCGCTTCCTGCCTGGCCCAGGGCTTGTGGCCATCTCCAGGCGCCTCTCTGGCAGGGATCCCCGCAGCTCCGGCCCCTGCCCAGCCGCTCTGTGGGCAGCACAAAGGCTTCAGCAGAACCACCAAAGGCCGAGGGGTTTCTGGCCATTTCCCCGGGCCCACTGCACGCCTGCGCAGCTGGCTGAGTGCGAGCATCCTTTTCCCCCTCCTCCCCTATGCCGTACGGACCCTGGGCAGCAAAAAGAAACAAAAATTCTTGAAGAAACGGAAAATTCCACCTGACTCAGGTGGCCACAACAAAAACAGCTTCTGGGATCAGTTCTCCACAGAGCCCTGGCAGGGCAGGCAGCCGAACCATGACGGACGAGGCCGTGTCTTCCACGCCCTGCGCAGGTGATTTTGGAGCCACTGGAACCTGGAGATGGGAGCCCGCTCTCCTGACCTGACGATGCACAGCATTTGAATTGCCAGGCTTCCGACGGCGAGGCTGACGTCGTTCGTTTTGTCTTCAAGGGCTGCGAGAGAGAGGAAAAGAGGCACGGTCAGAAGCTGGAGCTGCAGGGAGCCGAGGAAGAGCCCCCTGCCAGGGCCATCCCAGCCGGCTCTTGCCATGGCCAGGAGGGAGAAGGGAGCAAGGGGATCAACCCGAAGCTGCTGGCCACGAATGGCCCGCGTGGCCCTGAAATCTCCGTGTGCTCTGCCCACGGGAGCAGAGCCCTCCGCAGCCGGGGCAGGGCTTGCAGCTCCCCCCGGCAGCCCCCGCTGTCAGCCCGCTGCCCTCACTCACCAGCGCAGATCAGCTGCAGCTCTTGCTGCTGCCCCCTCAGGTGCCGCCCGGCCATGCCTGTGAACACAGAGCCTGTCATGGCCCCAGCAGCACAGCTCCCTGCCAGCGCCGCTGCGGCGCTGTGGCCACACGGGCTGCCGGCCCGGCAGGGCTCAGCTCAGCCCATGCGGCACGCTGTCGCCCCAGGGCACGGCTGTCAGAGGGCGGCAGCAGCAATGCCCAGGCCAGGCGGGGCTCCACGGCGCCGGGCGCGGCTGCCGCTGCCGGGGCAGCAGGCGGGGCCGGGGCCGAGCTGCGGCGGGCCGGGGAGGGAGCCCGGGCTCGTAACTCACCCATGAAGCTGATGGCCGCCTCTCGCAGGGGCTCCTGTGGGCTCTCCAGGTAGCGCAGGGCTCGGCGCAGGTGCTCGGCTGCTCTGCTCCTGTCCTCTGCCAGCTGGAGAGAGCGGCAGGAGGGAAGGGTTGGCGCGGGCTCAGGCCCTGGGCCGGGCGCTGCCTGCGCCAAGCCCCGGCCTCCCCCGGCCACACAGCCCTGAGGCGCGGCCAGCAGCCGCTGGCGCCGGGCTCCCGAGAGGGGAGGGGGAGAGGGCCGGCTGCTGCCCGGGGAGCCGCGGTGCCGCCCCTGCCCCGCAGCTCCGCCGGGCCGGGCTTTCATGGGCACCCGGCTCGGGCCCACGGGAGCCTGGAGAGGAGCCCGCGCGGCCTCTGGCTGCAGCAGCGCGCAGGGGCACAGCTGCCCGGCCCGCACACTGAGCACCGCCCTCAGGGGCCTTCTCCTGGCTGAGGTGGGGATTCCAGGCCGTCCTTACCAGGCACTTGCTGAACTTCCACAGTTTCTGCTCCTTCAGCAGCTTTTTGAGATCCCTCCTCTTGATGAACTTGACCGCATAAAGCAGCGTTTCCCGAGAAGCCTGGAGAGCAGCAGAGACGCGGAGATGGCCCCGCAGCCCAGGGCTCGGGACCCGCCTCCCCCTGCCATGGCCTGCGGGAGGCTGCGGTCCAGCAGGCGCAGGGCAGGAGGCAGCCGAGCCCCGTGCCAGGCGGACAGCAGCAGCCCACGAGTCCTCACCTCTGCCACATGCTGATTCTCATCATTGCAGTGGAAGAAGAGTGGAAGCAGGCTCTGTTGCACAGGGCTTTCCAAAGGGTTTTCTCTCTCTTCCAAGTACTCCATCATGTCTCGGAAGAGTTTTATGGAGAGCAGCTGTACCTGGCTATTATCCTAGATGAAGAAAAAATGAAAAAACACCTCAGCATTGGCTCCTCCGGGCACCCTGGGCACAGGGCTGGAAATGCACAGGGCACACAGTTTCCAGGCAGCACCCAGTGGCTGTGGCTGGGGGCACAGAGCCTTACGTGGTCAAAGAGCGGCAGGAGTGCCTCAGCCAGCTGCACGGCAATGGGGGTGGACATCAGCATGTGTTTGTGCAGGAGTATAAAGCTGAGTGTGATGAGTGTCATCCCAGCTGTCTCTGCATCTTTGTCCGCCAGTAGGCGCATGAGGCTTTCGGTCAAGCTCCACATTCTTTCGGCCTGTGCGCAACACAAGTCTGTGAAGTCCCACCCTGCTGCCACAGGGCCCAGAGGCCAAAGGACTGTCCTGAAGCACTGGGGTAGCTGAAGCAGGAGGCAGGAGAGCTGGCAGCAGCTGCCCCAGTGCCCAAAGGCCAGG
The DNA here is from genome assembly GCF_047830755.1 of Zonotrichia albicollis. NCBI lineage: Eukaryota > Metazoa > Chordata > Aves > Passeriformes > Passerellidae > Zonotrichia > Zonotrichia albicollis. Next base: position 5,906,489 of record NC_133850.1, read on the forward strand.
CCAGGCCAAGCGACTGCGTTCCCAGTGCAGCTTCAGCCACCGCCCCCTTCTCACCATTGAGGGATCATCAATGAGCTCCAGAAGGGCCCTGAGCGCCAGGCGACGCCTCTCCCTGCACTCGCTCTGCAGGTACCTTGAAGAGACCTTCACAACACTGTCGCCACATTCACTCGAATCCAGGCACACGAGGACCTGAAAGGCACAGGCCAGTGATGGGGGAGCCGGCCGGCAGGAGCCCGCAGCCGCACAGGGCTGGGCCCAGGACGCAGCAGCAGCAGCAGCACAGGGTGCGGGCACCGTCCCAGGTGTCTGCGGCCACGAGAGGGCAGAGAGCTGGGAGGCAGCACAGCCAGGCAGCGCTGGACACCCGGCTCACCTCCACAAGGAATGCCAGGGCGGGCAGATCCCAGTGTGGCTCCTGTGTGCTGAGCAGCCAGAGGAGGTGGAGTGCAATACTGGAACACAAGCGATGACAAGCGTGGCGCATCTCCCTAGGAGGGCAAAAAAGGGACCAGGAAGCTGAGCAAATCTCTCCAAGGACAGGCTTACAGAGCCTGGTGGTCTTTTACCACCACTCTGCATGGGGACCTGGGCCCTTTAGGAGGTGTCTCCTCCTGTGCTCTCTCCCCTCGCAGCCTTTTCCAGTCTGCTTGGCCGTCCCTCAGTGTGTCCTTAGCTGTCCCTCAGTGTGTCCCAGGGTCTCGGGGAATGTGTGGGACGGCTCGGGCACAGAGCACAAATGGCAGGATCAACGGGGAGAAAGTGAGTCTCACCTGGCCAGCAGACCCATGGCATAGTGGCGGGTGTCAGCACAGAGCAGCGTGTCCCAGCCACGCTTGCCTTCCACTGACAACACCACATCCTTGTACTGCTTTTGGCAGAGCAGGGACTTCAGGGTCTGCACTGCAAACCTGTGTGCACAGCAAAGCCCAGGTCACTCTGGCAGCACTGGCTCCTTTGCAGGCCACGTGTCAGGCAGGGACAGGAGGAGTGGGATGGAGCACCTGTTGGGGCTGATGACAAGACCGTGCTCTTCCAGGCAATCCTTCCAGAAGGTTTGGACCTCCTCTGGCATCTCTTCTGTGCTGGAGAACACTTGGAAGAGCAGATGAACAAAAAGGCGGGGGAAATATGGCCTCACTACACGTGGGACAGAGGACTCTTGGAGGATCTTCCACATCACCACGGTCGCCTGCAAAGGACAAAGCCCCCCGAGAGAGCGCTCAGTGCCGAGGTGTCCGTGTGGCAGGGCCCGAGCGTGGCAGGGAGAGGCCCGGAGAGACCTTGGCAGGGGAGCACGGGGCCTGGTGGGGCTGAAGCTGGCCCTGGGCCAGGTTTCCGGCCAGCGCCTGAGGCAGGCAGATGCAGTGGGGGAAGGAGGATGGAGAGCTGCTGGAGAGGCGGCCTTGGGGCCAGCAAAGGCCAGTTGCGGAAACTCACAGCCAGGGCAAAGACAGCCGTTTTGTCCCCATCCGAGGTGCACGTGCTGTACTCTGGCCAGCTCCCCAGCACATCCAGGAGGATCAGCTGCACTGGCTCCGCGGTCCTGGACGAGCACATGATGGTCTTCCACATGGAGGTGGCAGCTCTGCGGGATTAGAGCTCTGTCTCAGGGGGGATCTCAGACACAGCAGCGTGGCCTGGGCATCCCTAGGGGCCTGGGCTGAGCGCCGGCTCTTCCTCTGCCCACTGGCCCTTGCCAGCAGCAGCCAGGCAGCCAAGCTGTGTGAGGACGGGCCCTGAGGGGCAGCAAGGCAGCATGGCAGCAGGCTAAGGGGCTGACGTGCCAGGGCTGGGAAAGGCAGCAGCCAGAGGGTTCTGGAACTCTCTAGCTCAGACACCTGGGCCAGGCGATACAGGGTGATGGGCTTGGGAGGCCTGAGCCCTCTGGGCAGGTGGGCCCCATACCTGTCACAGGACGGGGCCACACGCAGGAGCGTCACGACTGCATCAGCCGGCTGTGCTTTGGTGAGTTTCAGCAGGGCCTTGTCCAGCCTGTGCTGGGCAGAATCATTGGCCAGGAGCCATCGGTGAATGTACCTCACCATGGCAGGCACCTGCGGGAGGCACGGGGAGACTTGGAATGCTGCCAGAGAGAGCAATGTCCCCAGGCTCCCCAGAGAAGTGCTTTCCTTGCCAGCGCACTGCCATGGCCTCAAAGGCTCTGAGGGAGCAGCAGGCGTGGCTGGGGAAGCCACGTGACTCCTGGGGGAACTGAAGCCTGGCCCCAGGCTGCTTACTTGTTCTGGCCTGGCAACACCCTTCTCCAGGAGCAAATCCAGCAGGGCGGCACTGGTCTCATGCTTGAGGAGCTCGGAGTGAGCTGTGAGCCCAGTGCCCATGGTGCGGGTCTCTTCCTGCTGAATGCTCCGGATGAAGTGGCAGACGAGCTGTAGGAGAAGGGCAAGAAGCCGCGGATGTTGCATGGAGTGCTGCACACACGGTGCTGGGCTGAGCAGGGACAGCAGGCCCAGCCCGGGTGGGGGTGGCTGCAGGTACCTGCGCTGTTCGATGGAAGCGGCCACGGCTGGATTCCTGCTCATGTGTGCGCTCCACAGCTTCATCTGGCAAAGAGGGAGCGCAGCCAGAGCTGAGGGGCTGCGGGAGAGGCCGGAGAACACAGCCCAGCCCTGCACTCCCCAGGCAGGGAGAGCCCTGCGATGCCCCAGGGGGATGGAGCGAGGCCGCTGAGGGGTGTCTGCCTGGCGCCTCTTCCGGCCTGTCCGTGGGCATTTCCCCAGGGGATTGCATGGCATGGCATGGCATGGCATGGCATGGGGCCAAGTTGGCTGCAGGCTCCAGGCCTGCAGCCCAGTTCTGCCACTCACCCCCCTGTGGTGGATGGAAGAGCACCACCTCTTCAGTCTCCTGTGCTGGGGCTGCTCCAGGGCCGCCTTCCTCCTCCTCCACCCAGGCCATCTTGGGCACTCTCGGGGGTCTCTGCTCCATGTCTGTGGCTGGAGCTACTTGCAGGAGAGGTGCCCTGGGAAAGCTCCAGGGCACCAAGTCCCACGCTCTGCCCTTGGGGGCAGCTGCAGAATAGAAGGCTTGGAAGGCCACGGGTCACCGAGTCCTGTGCTCTGGCCTTGAGCTCAGCTGCAGGAAGAACGCTGCAGAAAAGCTCCTGGTCAGACGGGAACGAGTGCGCTGTGTGGGGGCTCCTCACAGCACTGCTCTGTCCCGTTGTGCCCCGCTGTTTGCTCCCAGCACCGGGCAAGCTTCTATTTCCCACGTGTCACAAAGGGGCCTTGGAGACCGGGTTCCGTTCCATGGCACGGTGACCGTGCTGCAGCGTGCCACCCAGGGCCCTTGCACACACTGCCTCCTGCCCTGGGGCCGGCCCCAGCCCTGCTAAAGTGGCCCAGCTTGAAAGGAATCCCTGGCCCCAGGTGTCTAAGACAGCCTGACAGAATCTTTAGGAAGGGCTCAGACCATAAGCAAAGGCCGCCCTGCTCTGCGGGCTCAGGCCTATCCCCATATCTTTCCCTGAGAGCATTTGAATTTCTAAATGAGAATCATTTGAAGGGAGGGGATTTACATTTTCCATTCCAGAGAAGACTTCTGCCTTCCTTAGCAGACACCTCTCTCTTCAAACCAAGACAATTCTTTGTCATCTTGACGATGCGCAGTTGCTGAGAAGCCCCGTTTTACTCCAGGGACCTTAAGAACCATTCCCAGCAACTGGGAAAATCCTAGGTGTTCCATCCACCCATAGATGAACTCTCCAAATTTGCCCCGAAAGTGGGTCCAGCTTTTATAGGCCAAAAAGAGCAAGTCCAAGTGACTCGATGATATTTTTTAGCCGGGATAGCCCTGCAGCTGATGGCACACTTCACAGTCAGCAGGGGACACAGCTAGGCCAAAGCCCAGACCTCTTCTGGGAAACTTTCTCTTCAAACACCCTTCAAACAAGCCTCCATGCAAGTCAGTTGGGAAAGTTTCTTCAAATGATCCATTTCTGGCACCTGACTACACAGGGTTATGTGAAAGATTCTAAAGCAGCCGCTCTGGAGTCAGAGAGGCAGCCCTGAGAGTCCTTGTCATCTATTTGTAGCTAAATCCCACTTTTGGGGAGTTGAAGGAGTTTGGAACGAGCTAGAGAGCGGACCTCTGAGTTTTTTAGATGATGCCATTGCTTTTTCTTCTCTTCTACATAGGCAGGAAGGGTGAGTTGGGCTCACATCTCCACCGCATGGCTCACAGGGCCGCAAGACTTGTAGTTACAAGAGCTTTGAAGGATTTCTTGGCCAAGAAGACACGGCCAACAAGGATTTTTATGTTTTGGACCCAATCTTCAAGATTTCATCTTACGGACTCATGCTCTCGGAGTGTCTAGCTGGTCAGAGTGACCGCGAGATAAGTTAGAAAGTCTCTTTTCCCAGCCCGGTGGTGGAAGAAGGAGTCCGAGCTCTTCATTTCTCAGTCTCAAGGTTGTTGATTGTATCTTATCTATAAAATTCTTTCTCCTGTCCTGCCGAGGTCCGCTCAGCAAGACAGTCTAAGGCACTCTGCCTCCTCTGGGGTGGTGTTATCTTTTTCTACTAAAAACTACCTGTACAACAGTTACAATTACTTTCCAATCCCTATCGTCTATGTCGGACAGCGAGCTTCTACTCTAGACCAATCTCAAATGCCAACATCACAGCAGAAGATGGAGGCCAAGAAGAAGGAGAAAGGCTGGACGTGCCCAGATTGCTCCATCTGGCCCCCTGAAGCCCCATTCTAAAAACCCTCAAAATCTAGTTTTCCACTCTGGGATAAATTCACTATCATTCTACTTCAACTTTTGTGGCTGGTCATTCTTCATACAAGGTTGGGGATTGTTTTTTCCAAGGGCTAAATCAAAGGCACAGGGGTCTTGGGCTCTGTGCCAAGCTCTCTGAGCCCTCTGACAGGGTCTCGAGTCCTGCAGGGCAGTCAGAGGAATTTCCTGGGTTCCCACATCATGCTGACAGTGTAAGCTTCCTTAGCCAGTCATGCTATGACACACAAACCTACAGCACTGCATCCTAAACTTCTTGTTTACCATTGTAACTACTTGGATTTTTTCCTAGATCTTGAACTCGAAAACTCTAAACTTTCCTCCACTTCAACTTTCCTCCCCGTGTCGCTGCTATAAACTAGAAATCCGCATTCTCGCTTCTATCACCTAAGTTTGGGAGCCCTTTGCAAGGTCTCAGATCAAACCCTGTGCTTAATTCTAAGCTTTGCTGACAAGACCAAAGGTCTGAGATTTCTCTGCATTTGGGTTTCCAACAACACTGATGCTGTTAGTTGCAGAGTGCCCAGGATGCGTCTTGCAGGTCAACTCTGGCAGGAACAAGGCGGCTGCCAGGGGGCTGCTTGTGGCCTCTGACAGCCCATTGCCCACGGCTTGCCAGCGGCCCAGCCCCTCAGGGGCTGCCCCAGCCCGGCCAAGCTGCCCGGCAGCAGCGCCGCAGCCCCACAGCAGCTCCAGAGCAGCCCCATGCAGAGGCACCTGGGAGCCCTCAGCAAGGCAGCCGGCAGCACACGGGCAGGAGGACACGGCTGGCGCTTCCTGCCTGGCCCAGGGCTTGTGGCCATCTCCAGGCACCTCTCTGGCAGGGATCCCCGCAGCTCCGGCCCCTGCCCAGCCGCTCTGTGGGCAGCACAAAGGCTTCAGCAGAACCACCAAAGGCCGAGGGGTTTCTGGCCATTTCCCCGGGCCCACTGCACGCCTGCGCAGCTGGCTGAGTGCGAGCATCCTTTTCCCCCTCCTCCCCTATGCCGTACGGACCCTGGGCAGCAAAAGAAAGATCCTGGGAGTCTGTGTATGTTAACATAATCTGTATTTACATGGAAAAAGAAAAAAAATAAATAAAATAAAATTCTTGAAGAAAAACAAAATAAAACTTGACTCAGGGAGCCCCAGCGAAAAGAGCTTCTGGGATCAATCCTCCACAGAGCTCTGGCAGGGCAGGCAGCCGAGCCATGACGGACGAGGAGGCCGTGTTTTCCACGCCCTGCGCAGGTGATTTTGGAGCCACTGGAACCTGGAGATGGGAGCCCGCTCTCCTGACCTGACGATGCACAGCGTTTGAATTGCCAGGCTTCCGACGGCGAGGCTGACGTCGTTCATTTTGTCTTCAAGGGCTGCGAGAGAGAGGAACAGAGGCACGGTCAGAAGCTGGAGCTGCAGGGAGCCGAGGAAGAGCCCCCTGCCAGGGCCACAACAGCCGGCTCTTGCCATGGCCAGGAGGGAGAAGGGAGCAAGGGGATCAGCTCGAAGCTGCTGGACACGAATGGCCCGCGTGGCCCTGAAATCTCCGTGTGCTCTGCCCACGGGAGCAGAGCCCTCCGCAGCCGGGGCAGGGCTTGCAGCTCCCCCCGGCAGCCCCCGCTGTCAGCCCGCTGCCCTCACTCACCAGCGCAGATCAGCTGCAGCTCTTGCTGCTGCCCCCTCAGGTGCCGCCCGGCCATGCCTGTGAACACAGAGCCTGTCATGGCCCCAGCGGCACAGCTCCCTGCCAGCGCCGCTGCGGTGCTGTGGCCACACGGGCTGCCGGCCCGGCAGGGCTCAGCTCAGCCCATGCGGCACGCTGTCGCCCCAGGGCACGGCTGTCAGAGGGCGGCAGCAGCAATGCCCAGGCCAGGCGGGGCTTCACGGCGCCGGGCGCGGCTGCCGCTGCCGGGGCAGCAGGCGGGGCCGGGGCCGAGCTGCGGCGGGCCGGGGAAGGGAGCCCGGGCTCGTAACTCACCCATGAAGCTGATGGCCGCCTCTCGCAGGGGCTCCTGTGGGCTCTCCAGGTAGCGCAGGGCTCGGCGCAGGTGCTCGGCTGCTCTGCTCCTGTCCTCTGCCAGCTGGAGAGAGCGGCAGGAGGGAAGGGTTGGCGCGGGCTCAGCCCCTGGGCCGGGCGCTGCCTGCGCCAAGCCCCGGCCTCCCCCGGCCACACAGCCCTGAGGCGCGGCCAGCAGCCGCTGGCGCCGGGCTCCCGAGAGGGGAGGGGGAGAGGGCCGGCTGCTGCCCGGGGAGCCGCGGTGCCGCCCCTGCCCCGCAGCTCCGCCGGGCCGGGCTTTCATGGGCACCCGGCTCGGGCCCACGGGAGCCTGGAGAAGAGCCCGCGCGGCCTCTGGCTGCAGCAGCGCGCAGGGGCACAGCTGCCCGGCCCGCACACTGAGCACCGCCCTCAGGGGCCTTCTCCTGGCTGAGGTGGGGATTCCAGGCCGTCCTTACCAGGCACTTGCTGAACTTCCACAGTTTCTGCTCCTTCAGCAGCTTTTTGAGATCCCTCCTCTTGATGAACTTGACCGCATAAAGCAGCGTTTCCCGAGAAGCCTGGAGAGCAGCAGAGACGCGGAGATGGCCCCGCAGCCCAGGGCTCGGGACCCGCCTCCCCCTGCCATGGCCTGCAGGAGGCTGCGGTCCAGCAGGCGCAGGGCAGGAGGCAGCCGAGCCCCGTGCCAGGCGGACAGCAGCAGCCCACGAGTCCTCACCTCTGCCACATGCTGATTCTCATCATTGCAGTGGAAGAAGAGTGGAAGCAGGCTCTGTTGCACAGGGCTTTCCAAAGGGTTTTCTCTCTCTTCCAAGTACTCCATCATGTCTCGGAAGAGTTTTATGGAGAGCAGCTGTACCTGGCTATTATCCTAGACGAAAAAAAAATGAAAAAACACCTCAGCATTGGCTCCTCTGGGCGCCCTGGGCACAGGGCTGGAAATGCACAGGGCACACAGTTTCCAGGCAGCACCCAGTGGCTGTAGCTGGGGGCACAGAGCCTTACGTGGTCAAAGAGCGGCAGGAGTGCCTCAGCCAGCTGCACGGCAATGGGGGTTGACATCAGCATGTGTTTGTGCAGGAGTATAAAGCTGAGTGTGATGAGTGTCATCCCAGCTGTCTCTGCATCTTTGTCCGCCAGTAGGCGCATGAGGCTTTCGGTCAAGCTCCACATTCTTTCGGCCTGTGCGCAACACAAGTCTGTGAAGTCCCACCCTGCTGCCACAGGGCCCAGAGGCCAAAGGACTGTCCTGAAGCACTGGGGTAGCTGAAGCAGGAGGCAGGAGAGCTGGCAGCAGCTGCCCCAGTGCCCAAAGGCCAGGCCAGGCCAGGCGACTGCGTTCCCAGTGCAGCTTCAGCCACCGCCCCCTTCTCACCATTGAGGGATCATCAATGAGCTCCAGAAGGGCCCTGAGCGCCAGGCGACGCCTCTCCCTGCACTCGCTCTGCAGGTACCTTGAAGAGACCTTCACAACACTGTCGCCACATTCACTAGAATCCAGGCACACGAGGACCTGAAAGGCACAGGCCAGTGATGGGGGAGCCGGCCGGCAGGAGCCCGCAGCCGCACAGGGCTGGGCCCAGGACGCAGCAGCAGCAGCAGCAGCAGCACAGGGTGCGGGCACCGTCCCAGGTGTCTGCAGCCACGAGAGGGCAGAGAGCTGGGAGGCAGCACAGCCAGGCAGCGCTGGACACCCGGCTCACCTCCACAAGGAATGCCAGGGCGGGCAGATCCCAGTGTGGCTCCTGTGTGCTGAGCAGCCAGAGGAGGTGGAGTGCAATACTGGAACACAAGCGATGACAAGCGTGGCGCATCTCCCTAGGAGGGCAAAAAAGGGACCAGGAAGCTGAGCAAATCTCTCCAAGGACAGGCTTACAGAGCCTGGTGGTCTTTTACCACCACTCTGCATGGGGACCTGGGCCCTTTAGGAGGTGTCTCCTCCTGTGCTCTCTCCCCTCGCAGCCTTTTCCAGTCTGCTTGGCCGTCCCTCAGTGTGTCCTTAGCTGTCCCTCAGTGTGTCCCAGGGTCTCGGGGAATGTGTGGGACGGCTCGGGCACAGAGCACAAATGGCAGGATCAATGGGGAGAAAGTGAGTCTCACCTGGCCAGCAGACCCATGGCATAGTGGCGGGTGTCAGCACAGAGCAGCGTGTCCCAGCCACGCTTGCCTTCCACTGACAACACCACATCCTTGTACTGCTTTTGGCAGAGCAGGGACTTCAGGGTCTGCACTGCAAACCTGTGTGCACAGCAAAGCCCAGGTCACTCTGGCAGCACTGGCTCCTTTGCAGGCCACGTGTCAGGCAGGGACAGGAGGAGTGGGATGGAGCACCTGTTGGGGCTGATGACAAGACCGTGCTCTTCCAGGCAATCCTTCCAGAAGGTTTGGACCTCCTCTGGCATCTCTTCTGTGCTGGAGAACACTTGGAAGAGCAGATGAACAAAAAGGCGGGGGAAATATGGCCTCACTACACGTGGGACAGAGGACTCTTGGAGGATCTTCCACATCACCACGGTGGCCTGCAAAGGACAAAGCCCCCCGAGAGAGCGCTCAGTGCCGAGGTGTCCGTGTGGCAGGGCCCGAGCGTGGCAGGGAGAGGCCCGGAGAGACCTTGGCAGGGGAGCACGGGGCCTGGTGGGGCTGAAGCTGGCCCTGGGCCAGGTTTCCGGCCAGCGCCTGAGGCAGGCAGATGCAGTGGGGGAAGGAGGATGGAGAGCTGCTGGAGAGGCGGCCTTGGGGCCAGCAAAGGCCAGTTGCGGAAACTCACAGCCAGGGCAAAGACAGCCGTTTTGTCCCCATCCGAGGTGCACGTGCTGTACTCTGGCCAGCTCCCCAGCACATCCAGGAGGATCAGCTGCACTGGCTCCGCGGTCCTGGACGAGCACATGATGGTCTTCCACATGGAGGTGGCAGCTCTGCGGGATTAGAGCTCTGTCTCAGGGGGGATCTCAGACACAGCAGCGTGGCCTGGGCATCCCTAGGGGCCTGGGCTGAGCGCCGGCTCTTCCTCTGCCCACTGGCCCTTGCCAGCAGCAGCCAGGCAGCCAAGCTGTGTGAGGACGGGCCCTGAGGGGCAGCAAGGCAGCATGGCAGCAGGCTAAGGGGCTGACGTGCCAGGGCTGGGAAAGGCAGCAGCCAGAGGGTTCTGGAACTCTCTAGCTCAGACACCTGGGCCAGGCGATACAGGGTGATGGGCTTGGGAGGCCTGAGCCCTCTGGGCAGGTGGGCCCCATACCTGTCACAGGACGGGGCCACACGCAGGAGCGTCACGACTGCGTCAGCCGGCTGTGCTTTGGTGAGTTTCAGCAGGGCCTTGTCCAGCCTGTGCTGGGCAGAATCATTGGCCAGGAGCCATCGGTGAATGTACCTCACCATGGCAGGCACCTGCGGGAGGCACGGGGAGACTTGGAAAGCTGCCAGAGAGAGCAATGTCCCCAGGCTCCCCAGAGAAGTGCTTTCCTTGCCAGCGCACTGCCATGGCCTCAAAGGCTCTGAGGGAGCAGCAGGCGTGGCTGGGGAAGCCACGTGACTCCTGGGGGAACTGAAGCCTGGCCCCAGGCTGCTTACTTGTTCTGGCCTGGCAACACCCTTCTCCAGGAGCAAATCCAGCAGGGCGGCACTGGTCTCATGCTTGAGGAGCTCGGAGTGAGCTGTGAGCCCAGTGCCCATGGTGCGGGTCTCTTCCTGCTGAATGCTCCGGATGAAGTGGCAGACGAGCTGTAGGAGAAGGGCAAGAAGCCGCGGATGTTGCATGGAGTGCTGCACACACGGTGCTGGGCTGAGCAGGGACAGCAGGCCCAGCCCGGGTGGGGGTGGCTGCAGGTACCTGCGCTGTTCGATGGAAGCGGCCACGGCTGGATTCCTGCTCATGTGTGCGCTCCACAGCTTCATCTGGCAAAGAGGGAGCGCAGCCAGAGCTGAGGGGCTGCGGGAGAGGCCGGAGAACACAGCCCAGCCCTGCACTCCCCAGGCAGGGAGAGCCCTGCGATGCCCCAGGGGGATGGAGCGAGGCCGCTGAGGGGTGTCTGCCTGGCGCCACTTCCGGCCTGTCCGTGGGCATTTCCCCAGGGGATTGCATGGCATGGCATGGCATGGCATGGCATGGGGCCAAGTTGGCTGCAGGCTCCAGGCCTGCAGCCCAGTTCTGCCACTCACCCCCCTGTGGTGGATGGAAGAGCACCACCTCTTCAGTCTCCTGTGCTGGGGCTGCTCCAGGGCCGCCTTCCTCCTCCTCCACCCAGGCCATCTTGGGCACTCTCGGGGGTCTCTGCTCCATGTCTGTGGCTGGAGCTACTTGCAGGAGAGGTGCCCTGGGAAAGCTCCAGGGCACCAAGTCCCACGCTCTGCCCTTGGGGGCAGCTGCAGAATAGAAGGCTTGGAAGGCCACGGGTCACCGAGTCCTGTGCTCTGGCCTTGAGCTCAGCTGCAGGAAGAACGCTGCAGAAAAGCTCCTGGTCAGACGGGAACGAGTGCGCTGTGTGGGGGCTCCTCACAGCACTGCTCTGTCCCGTTGTGCCCCGCTGCTTGCTCCCAGCACCGGGCAAGCTTCTATTTCCCACGTGTCACAAAGGGGCCTTGGAGACCGGGTTCCGTTCCATGGCACGGTGACCGTGCTGCAGCGTGCCACCCAGGGCCCTTGCACACACTGCCTCCTGCCCTGGGGCCGGCCCCAGCCCTGCTAAAGTGGCCCAGCTTGGAAGGAATCCCTGGCCCCAGGTGTCTAAGACAGCCTGACAGAATCTTTAGGAAGGGCTCAGACCATAAGCAAAGGCCGCCCTGCTCTGCGGGCTCAGGCCTATCCCCATATCTTTCCCTGAGAGCATTTGAATTTCTAAATGAGAATCATTTGAAGGGAGGGGATTTACATTTTCCATTCCAGAGAAGACTTCTGCCTTCCTTAGCAGACACCTCTCTCTTCAAACCAAGACAATTCTTTGTCATCTTGACGATGCGCAGTTGCTGAGAAGCCCCGTTTTACTCCAGGGACCTTAAGAACCATTCCCAGCAACTGGGAAAATCCTAGGTGTTCCATCCACCCATAGATGAACTCTCCAAATTTGCCCCGAAAGTGGGTCCAGCTTTTATAGGCCAAAAAGAGCAAGTCCAAGTGACTCGATGATATTTTTTAGCCGGGATAGCCCTGCAGCTGATGGCACACTTCACAGTCAGCAGGGGACACAGCTAGGCCAAAGCCCAGACCTCTTCTGGGAAACTTTCTCTTCAAACACCCTTCAAACAAGCCTCCATGCAAGTCAGTTGGGAAAGTTTCTTCAAATGATCCATTTCTGGCACCTGACTACACAGGGTTATGTGAAAGATTCTAAAGCAGCCGCTCTGGAGTCAGAGAGGCAGCCCTGAGAGTCCTTGTCATCTATTTGTAGCTAAATCCCACTTTTGGGGAGTTGAAGGAGTTTGGAACGAGCTAGAGAGCGGACCTCTGAGTTTTTTAGATGATGCCATTGCTTTTTCTTCTCTTCTACATAGGCAGGAAGGGTGAGTTGGGCTCACATCTCCACCGCATGGCTCACAGGGCCACAAGACTTGTAGTTACAAGAGCTTTGAAGGATTTCTTGGCCAAGAAGACACGGCCAACAAGGATTTTTATGTTTTGGACCCAATCTTCAAGATTTCATCTTACGGACTCATGCTCTCGGAGTGTCTAGCTGGTCAGAGTGACCGCGAGATAAGTTAGAAAGTCTCTTTTCCCAGCCCGGTGGTGGAAGAAGGAGTCCGAGCTCTTCATTTCTCAGTCTCAAGGTTGTTGATTGTATCTTATCTATAAAATTCTTTCTCCTGTCCTGCCGAGGTCCGCTCAGCAAGACAGTCTAAGGCACTCTGCCTCCTCTGGGGTGGTGTTATCTTTTTCTACTAAAAACTACCTGTACAACAGTTACAATTACTTTCCAATCCCTATCGTCTATGTCGGACAGCGAGCTTCTACTCTAGACCAATCTCAAATGCCAACATCACAGCAGAAGATGGAGGCCAAGAAGAAGGAGAAAGGCTGGACATGCCCAGATTGCTCCATCTGGCCCCCTGAAGCCCCATTCTAAAAACCCTCAAAATCTAGTTTTCCACTCTGGGATAAATTCACTATCATTCTACTTCAACTTTTGTGGCTGGTCATTCTTCATACAAGGTTGGGGATTGTTTTTTCCAAGGGCTAAATCAAAGGCACAGGGGTCTTGGGCTCTGTGCCAAGCTCTCTGAGCCCTCTGACAGGGTCTCGAGTCCTGCAGGGCAGCCAGAGGAATTTCCTGGGTTCCCACATCATGCTGACAGTGTAAGCTTCCTTAGCCAGTCATGCTATGACACACAAACCTACAGCACTGCATCCTAAACTTCTTGTTTACCATTGTAACTACTTGGATTTTTTCCTAGATCTTGAACTCGAAAACTCTAAACTTTCCTCCACTTCAACTTTCCTCCCCGTGTCGCTGCTATAAACTGGAAATGCGCATTCTCGCTCCTAGCACCTAAGTTTGGGAGCCCTTTGCAAGGTCTCAGATCAAACCCTGTGCTTAATTCTAAGCTTTGCTGACAAGACCAAAGGTCTGAGATTTCTCTGCATTTGGGTTTCCAACAACACTGATGCTGTTAGTTGCAGAGTGCCCAGGATGCGTCTTGCAGGTCAACTCTGGCAGGAACAAGGCGGCTGCCAGGGGGCTGCTTGTGGCCTCTGACAGCCCATTGCCCACGGCTTGCCAGCGGCCCAGCCCCTCAGGGGCTGCCCCAGCCCGGCCAAGCTGCCCGGCAGCAGCGCCGCAGCCCCACAGCAGCTCCAGAGCAGCCCCATGCAGAGGCACCTGGGAGCCCTCAGCAAGGCAGCCGGCAGCACACGGGCAGGAGGACACGGCTGGCGCTTCCTGCCTGGCCCAGGGCTTGTGGCCATCTCCAGGCACCTCTCTGGCAGGGATCCCCGCAGCTCCGGCCCCTGCCCAGCCGCTCTGTGGGCAGCACAAAGGCTTCAGCAGAACCACCAAAGGCCGAGGGGTTTCTGGCCATTTCCCCGGGCCCACTGCACGCCTGCGCAGCTGGCTGAGTGCGAGCATCCTTTTCCCCCTCCTCCCCTATGCCGTACGGACCCTGGGCAGCAAAAGAAAGATCCTGGGAGTCTGTGTATGTTAACTTAGTCTATATTTACAAGGTAAAAAAAAAAAAAAAAAAAAAAAAGAAACAAAAATTCTTGAAGAAACGGAAAACTCCACCTGACTCAGGTGGCCACAACAAAAACAGCTTCTGGGATCAGTTCTCCACAGAGCTCTGGCAGGGCAGGCAGCCGAGCCATGACGGACGAGGCCGTGTCTTCCACGCCCTGCGCAGGTGATTTTGGAGCCACTGGAACCTGGAGATGGGAGCCCGCTCTCCTGACCTGACGATGCACAGCGTTTGAATTGCCAGGCTTCCGACGGCGAGGCTGACGTCGTTCGTTTTGTCTTCAAGGGCTGCGAGAGAGAGGAACAGAGGCACGGTCAGAAGCTGGAGCTGCAGGGAGCCGAGGAAGAGCCCCCTGCCAGGGCCATCCCAGCCGGCTCTTGCCATGGCCAGGAGGGAGAAGGGAGCAAGGGGATCAACCCGAAGCTGCTGGCCACGAATGGCCCGCGTGGCCCTGAAATCTCCGTGTGCTCTGCCCACGGGAGCAGAGCCCTCCGCAGCCGGGGCAGGGCTTGCAGCTCCCCCCGGCAGCCCCCGCTGTCAGCCCGCTGCCCTCACTCACCAGCGCAGATCAGCTGCAGCTCTTGCTGCTGCCCCCTCAGGTGCCGCCCGGCCATGCCTGTGAACACAGAGCCTGTCATGGCCCCAGCGGCACAGCTCCCTGCCAGCGCCGCTGCGGTGCTGTGGCCACACGGGCTGCCGGCCCGGCAGGGCTCAGCTCAGCCCATGCGGCACGCTGTCGCCCCAGGGCACGGCTGTCAGAGGGCGGCAGCAGCAATGCCCAGGCCAGGCGGGGCTTCACGGCGCCGGGCGCGGCTGCCGCTGCCGGGGCAGCAGGCGGGGCCGGGGCCGAGCTGCGGCGGGCCGGGGAAGGGAGCCCGGGCTCGTAACTCACCCATGAAGCTGATGGCCGCCTCTCGCAGGGGCTCCTGTGGGCTCTCCAGGTAGCGCAGGGCTCGGCGCAGGTGCTCGGCTGCTCTGCTCCTGTCCTCTGCCAGCTGGAGAGAGCGGCAGGAGGGAAGGGTTGGCGCGGGCTCAGCCCCTGGGCCGGGCGCTGCCTGCGCCAAGCCCCGGCCTCCCCCGGCCACACAGCCCTGAGGCGCGGCCAGCAGCCGCTGGCGCCGGGCTCCCGAGAGGGGAGGGGGAGAGGGCCGGCTGCTGCCCGGGGAGCCGCGGTGCCGCCCCTGCCCCGCAGCTTTGCCGGGCCGGGCTTTCATGGGCACCCGGCTCGGGCCCACGGGAGCCTGGAGAAGAGCCCGCGCGGCCTCTGGCTGCAGCAGCGCGCAGGGGCACAGCTGCCCGGCCCGCACACTGAGCACCGCCCTCAGGGGCCTTCTCCTGGCTGAGGTGGGGATTCCAGGCCGTCCTTACCAGGCACTTGCTGAACTTCCACAGTTTCTGCTCCTTCAGCAGCTTTTTGAGATCCCTCCTCTTGATGAACTTGACCGCATAAAGCAGCGTTTCCCGAGAAGCCTGGAGAGCAGCAGAGACGCGGAGATGGCCCCGCAGCCCAGGGCTCGGGACCCGCCTCCCCCTGCCATGGCCTGCAGGAGGCTGCGGTCCAGCAGGCGCAGGGCAGGAGGCAGCCGAGCCCCGTGCCAGGCGGACAGCAGCAGCCCACGAGTCCTCACCTCTGCCACATGCTGATTCTCATCATTGCAGTGGAAGAAGAGTGGAAGCAGGCTCTGTTGCACAGGGCTTTCCAAAGGGTTTTCTCTCTCTTCCAAGTACTCCATCATGTCTCGGAAGAGTTTTATGGAGAGCAGCTGTACCTGGCTATTATCCTAGACGAAAAAAAAATGAAAAAACACCTCAGCATTGGCTCCTCTGGGCGCCCTGGGCACAGGGCTGGAAATGCACAGGGCACACAGTTTCCAGGCAGCACCCAGTGGCTGTAGCTGGGGGCACAGAGCCTTACGTGGTCAAAGAGCGGCAGGAGTGCCTCAGCCAGCTGCACGGCAATGGGGGTTGACATCAGCATGTGTTTGTGCAGGAGTATAAAGCTGAGTGTGATGAGTGTCATCCCAGCTGTCTCTGCATCTTTGTCCGCCAGTAGGCGCATGAGGCTTTCGGTCAAGCTCCACATTCTTTCGGCCTGTGCGCAACACAAGTCTGTGAAGTCCCACCCTGCTGCCACAGGGCCCAGAGGCCAAAGGACTGTCCTGAAGCACTGGGGTAGCTGAAGCAGGAGGCAGGAGAGCTGGCAGCAGCTGCCCCAGTGCCCAAAGGCCAGGCCAGGCCAGGCGACTGCGTTCCCAGTGCAGCTTCAGCCACCGCCCCCTTCTCACCATTGAGGGATCATCAATGAGCTCCAGAAGGGCCCTGAGCGCCAGGCGACGCCTCTCCCTGCACTCGCTCTGCAGGTACCTTGAAGAGACCTTCACAACACTGTCGCCACATTCACTAGAATCCAGGCACACGAGGACCTGAAAGGCACAGGCCAGTGATGGGGGAGCCGGCCGGCAGGAGCCCGCAGCCGCACAGGGCTGGGCCCAGGACGCAGCAGCAGCAGCAGCAGCAGCACAGGGTGCGGGCACCGTCCCAGGTGTCTGCGGCCACGAGAGGGCAGAGAGCTGGGAGGCAGCACAGCCAGGCAGCGCTGGACACCCGGCTCACCTCCACAAGGAATGCCAGGGCGGGCAGATCCCAGTGTGGCTCCTGTGTGCTGAGCAGCCAGAGGAGGTGGAGTGCAATACTGGAACACAAGCGATGACAAGCGTGGCGCATCTCCCTAGGAGGGCAAAAAAGGGACCAGGAAGCTGAGCAAATCTCTCCAAGGACAGGCTTACAGAGCCTGGTGGTCTTTTACCACCACTCTGCATGGGGACCTGGGCCCTTTAGGAGGTGTCTCCTCCTGTGCTCTCTCCCCTCGCAGCCTTTTCCAGTCTGCTTGGCCATCCCTCAGTGTGTCCTTAGCTGTCCCTCAGTGTGTCCCAGGGTCTCGGGGAATGTGTGGGACGGCTCGGGCACAGAGCACAAATGGCAGGATCAATGGGGAGAAAGTGAGTCTCACCTGGCCAGCAGACCCATGGCATAGTGGCGGGTGTCAGCACAGAGCAGCGTGTCCCAGCCACGCTTGCCTTCCACTGACAACACCACATCCTTGTACTGCTTTTGGCAGAGCAGGGACTTCAGGGTCTGCACTGCAAACCTGTGTGCACAGCAAAGCCCAGGTCACTCTGGCAGCACTGGCTCCTTTGCAGGCCACGTGTCAGGCAGGGACAGGAGGAGTGGGATGGAGCACCTGTTGGGGCTGATGACAAGACCGTGCTCTTCCAGGCAATCCTTCCAGAAGGTTTGGACCTCCTCTGGCATCTCTTCTGTGCTGGAGAACACTTGGAAGAGCAGATGAACAAAAAGGCGGGGGAAATATGGCCTCACTACACGTGGGACAGAGGACTCTTGGAGGATCTTCCACATCACCACGGTCGCCTGCAAAGGACAAAGCCCCCCGAGAGAGCGCTCAGTGCCGAGGTGTCCGTGTGGCAGGGCCCGAGCGTGGCAGGGAGAGGCCCGGAGAGACCTTGGCAGGGGAGCACGGGGCCTGGTGGGGCTGAAGCTGGCCCTGGGCCAGGTTTCCGGCCAGCGCCTGAGGCAGGCAGATGCAGTGGGGGAAGGAGGATGGAGAGCTGCTGGAGAGGCAGCCTTGGGGCCAGCAAAGGCCAGTTGCGGAAACTCACAGCCAGGGCAAAGACAGCCGTTTTGTCCCCATCCGAGGTGCACGTGCTGTACTCTGGCCAGCTCCCCAGCACATCCAGGAGGATCAGCTGCACTGGCTCCGCGGTCCTGGATGAGCACATGATGGTCTTCCACATGGAGGTGGCAGCTCTGCGGGATTAGAGCTCTGTCTCAGGGGGGATCTCAGACACAGCAGCGTGGCCTGGGCATCCCTAGGGGCCTGGGCTGAGCGCCGGCTCTTCCTCTGCCCACTGGCCCTTGCCAGCAGCAGCCAGGCAGCCAAGCTGTGTGAGGACGGGCCCTGAGGGGCAGCAAGGCAGCATGGCAGCAGGCTAAGGGGCTGACGTGCCAGGGCTGGGAAAGGCAGCAGCCAGAGGGTTCTGGAACTCTCTAGCTCAGACACCTGGGCCAGGCGATACAGGGTGATGGGCTTGGGAGGCCTGAGCCCTCTGGGCAGGTGGGCCCCATACCTGTCACAGGACGGGGCCACACGCAGGAGCGTCACGACTGCGTCAGCCGGCTGTGCTTTGGTGAGTTTCAGCAGGGCCTTGTCCAGCCTGTGCTGGGCAGAATCATTGGCCAGGAGCCATCGGTGAATGTACCTCACCATGGCAGGCACCTGCGGGAGGCACGGGGAGACTTGGAAAGCTGCCAGAGAGAGCAATGTCCCCAGGCTCCCCAGAGAAGTGCTTTCCTTGCCAGCGCACTGCCATGGCCTCAAAGGCTCTGAGGGAGCAGCAGGCGTGGCTGGGGAAGCCACGTGACTCCTGGGGGAACTGAAGCCTGGCCCCAGGCTGCTTACTTGTTCTGGCCTGGCAACACCCTTCTCCAGGAGCAAATCCAGCAGGGCGGCACTGGTCTCATGCTTGAGGAGCTCGGAGTGAGCTGTGAGCCCAGTGCCCATGGTGCGGGTCTCTTCCTGCTGAATGCTCCGGATGAAGTGGCAGACGAGCTGTAGGAGAAGGGCAAGAAGCCGCGGATGTTGCATGGAGTGCTGCACACACGGTGCTGGGCTGAGCAGGGACAGCAGGCCCAGCCCGGGTGGGGGTGGCTGCAGGTACCTGCGCTGTTCGATGGAAGCGGCCACGGCTGGATTCCTGCTCATGTGTGCGCTCCACAGCTTCATCTGGCAAAGAGGGAGCGCAGCCAGAGCTGAGGGGCTGCGGGAGAGGCCGGAGAACACAGCCCAGCCCTGCACTCCCCAGGCAGGGAGAGCCCTGCGATGCCCCAGGGGGATGGAGCGAGGCCGCTGAGGGGTGTCTGCCTGGCGCCTCTTCCGGCCTGTCTGTGGGCATTTCCCAAGGGGATTGCATGGCATGGCATGGCATGGCATGGCATGGCATGGCATGGGGCCAAGTTGGCTGCAGGCTCCAGGCCTGCAGCCCAGTTCTGCCACTCACCCCCCTGTGGTGGATGGAAGGGCACCACCTCTTCAGTCTCCCGTGCTGGGGCTGCTCCAGGGCCTTCTTCCTCCTCCTCCACCCAGGCCATCTTGGGCACTCTCGGGGGTCTCTGCTCCATGTCTGTGGCTGGAGCTACTTGCAGGAGAGGTGCCCTGGGAAAGCTCCAGGGCACCAAGTCCCACGCTCTGCCCTTGGGGGCAGCTGCAGAATAGAAGGCTTGGAAGGCCACGGGTCACCGAGTCCTGTGCTCTGGCCTTGAGCTCAGCTGCAGGAAGAACGCTGCAGAAAAGCTCCTGGTCAGACGGGAACGAGTGCGCTGTGTGGGGGCTCCTCACAGCACTGCTCTGTCCCGTTGTGCCCCGCTGCTTGCTCCCAGCACCGGGCAAGCTTCTATTTCCCACGTGTCACAAAGGGGCCTTGGAGACCGGGTTCCGTTCCATGGCACGGTGACCGTGCTGCAGCGTGCCACCCAGGGCCCTTGCACACACTGCCTCCTGCCCTGGGGCCGGCCCCAGCCCTGCTAAAGTGGCCCAGCTTGGAAGGAATCCCTGGCCCCAGGTGTCTAAGACAGCCTGACAGAATCTTTAGGAAGGGCTCAGACCATAAGCAAAGGCCGCCCTGCTCTGCGGGCTCAGGCCTATCCCCATATCTTTCCCTGAGAGCATTTGAATTTCTAAATGAGAATCATTTGAAGGGAGGGGATTTACATTTTCCATTCCAGAGAAGACTTCTGCCTTCCTTAGCAGACACCTCTCTCTTCAAACCAAGACAATTCTTTGTCATCTTGACGATGCGCAGTTGCTGAGAAGCCCCGTTTTACTCCAGGGACCTTAAGAACCATTCCCAGCAACTGGGAAAATCCTAGGTGTTCCATCCACCCATAGATGAACTCTCCAAATTTGCCCCGAAAGTGGGTCCAGCTTTTATAGGCCAAAAAGAGCAAGTCCAAGTGACTCGATGATATTTTTTAGCCGGGATAGCCCTGCAGCTGATGGCACACTTCACAGTCAGCAGGGGACACAGCTAGGCCAAAGCCCAGACCTCTTCTGGGAAACTTTCTCTTCAAACACCCTTCAAACAAGCCTCCATGCAAGTCAGTTGGGAAAGTTTCTTCAAATGATCCATTTCTGGCACCTGACTACACAGGGTTATGTGAAAGATTCTAAAGCAGCCGCTCTGGAGTCAGAGAGGCAGCCCTGAGAGTCCTTGTCATCTATTTGTAGCTAAATCCCACTTTTGGGGAGTTGAAGGAGTTTGGAACGAGCTAGAGAGCGGACCTCTGAGTTTTTTAGATGATGCCATTGCTTTTTCTTCTCTTCTACATAGGCAGGAAGGGTGAGTTGGGCTCACATCTCCACCGCATGGCTCACAGGGCCACAAGACTTGTAGTTACAAGAGCTTTGAAGGATTTCTTGGCCAAGAAGACACGGCCAACAAGGATTTTTATGTTTTGGACCCAATCTTCAAGATTTCATCTTACGGACTCATGCTCTCGGAGTGTCTAGCTGGTCAGAGTGACCGCGAGATAAGTTAGAAAGTCTCTTTTCCCAGCCCGGTGGTGGAAGAAGGAGTCCGAGCTCTTCATTTCTCAGTCTCAAGGTTGTTGATTGTATCTTATCTATAAAATTCTTTCTCCTGTCCTGCCGAGGTCCGCTCAGCAAGACAGTCTAAGGCACTCTGCCTCCTCTGGGGTGGTGTTATCTTTTTCTACTAAAAACTACCTGTACAATAGTTACAATTACTTTCCAATCCCTATCGTCTATGTCGGACAGCGAGCTTCTACTCTAGACCAATCTCAAATGCCAACATCACAGCAGAAGATGGAGGCCAAGAAGAAGGAGAAAGGCTGGACATGCCCAGATTGCTCCATCTGGCCCCCTGAAGCCCCATTCTAAAAACCCTCAAAATCTAGTTTTCCACTCTGGGATAAATTCACTATCATTCTACTTCAACTTTTGTGGCTGGTCATTCTTCATACAAGGTTGGGGATTGTTTTTTCCAAGGGCTAAATCAAAGGCACAGGGGTCTTGGGCTCTGTGCCAAGCTCTCTGAGCCCTCTGACAGGGTCTCGAGTCCTGCAGGGCAGCCAGAGGAATTTCCTGGGTTCCCACATCATGCTGACAGTGTAAGCTTCCTTAGCCAGTCATGCTATGACACACAAACCTACAGCACTGCATCCTAAACTTCTTGTTTACCATTGTAACTACTTGGATTTTTTCCTAGATCTTGAACTCGAAAACTCTAAACTTTCCTCCACTTCAACTTTCCTCCCCGTGTCGCTGCTATAAACTGGAAATGCGCATTCTCGCTCCTAGCACCTAAGTTTGGGAGCCCTTTGCAAGGTCTCAGATCAAACCCTGTGCTTAATTCTAAGCTTTGCTGACAAGACCAAAGGTCTGAGATTTCTCTGCATTTGGGTTTCCAGCAACACTGATGCTGTTAGTTGCAGAGTGCCCAGGATGCGTCTTGCAGGTCAACTCTGGCAGGAACAAGGCGGCTGCCAGGGGGCTGCTTGTGGCCTCTGACAGCCCATTGCCCACGGCTTGCCAGCGGCCCAGCCCCTCAGGGGCTGCCCCAGCCCGGCCAAGCTGCCCGGCAGCAGCGCCGCAGCCCCACAGCAGCTCCAGAGCAGCCCCATGCAGAGGCACCTGGGAGCCCTCAGCAAGGCAGCCGGCAGCACACGGGCAGGAGGACACGGCTGGCGCTTCCTGCCTGGCCCAGGGCTTGTGGCCATCTCCAGGCACCTCTCTGGCAGGGATCCCCGCAGCTCCGGCCCCTGCCCAGCCGCTCTGTGGGCAGCACAAAGGCTTCAGCAGAACCACCAAAGGCCGAGGGGTTTCTGGCCATTTCCCCGGGCCCACTGCACGCCTGCGCAGCTGGCTGAGTGCGAGCATCCTTTTCCCCCTCCTCCCCTATGCCGTACGGACCCTGGGCAGCAAAAGAAAGATCCTGGGAGTCTGTGTATGTTAACTTAGTCTATATTTACAAGGTAAAAAAAAAAAAAAAAAAAAAAAGAAACAAAAATTCTTGAAGAAACGGAAAACTCCACCTGACTCAGGTGGCCACAACAAAAACAGCTTCTGGGATCAGTTCTCCACAGAGCCCTGGCAGGGCAGGCAGCCGAGCCATGACGGACGAGGCCGTGTCTTCCACGCCCTGCGCAGGTGATTTTGGAGCCACTGGAACCTGGAGATGGGAGCCCGCTCTCCTGACCTGTCGATGCACAGCGTTTGAATTGCCAGGCTTCCGACGGCGAGGCTGACGTCGTTCGTTTTGTCTTCAAGGGCTGCGAGAGACAGGAACAGAGGCACGGTCAGAAGCTGGAGCTGCAGGGAGCCGAGGAAGAGCCCCCTGCCAGGGCCATCCCAGCCGGCTCTTGCCATGGCCAGGAGGGAGAAGGGAGCAAGGGGATCAACCCGAAGCTGCTGGCCACGAATGGCCCGCGTGGCCCTGAAATCTCCGTGTGCTCTGCCCACGGGAGCAGAGCCCTCCGCAGCCGGGGCAGGGCTTGCAGCTCCCCCCGGCAGCCCCCGCTGTCAGCCCGCTGCCCTCACTCACCAGCGCAGATCAGCTGCAGCTCTTGCTGCTGCCCCCTCAGGTGCCGCCCGGCCATGCCTGTGAACACAGAGCCTGTCATGGCCCCAGCGGCACAGCTCCCTGCCAGCGCCGCTGCGGTGCTGTGGCCACACGGGCTGCCGGCCCGGCAGGGCTCAGCTCAGCCCATGCGGCACGCTGTCGCCCCAGGGCACGGCTGTCAGAGGGCGGCAGCAGCAATGCCCAGGCCAGGCGGGGCTTCACGGCGCCGGGCGCGGCTGCCGCTGCCGGGGCAGCAGGCGGGGCCGGGGCCGAGCTGCGGCGGGCCGGGGAAGGGAGCCCGGGCTCGTAACTCACCCATGAAGCTGATGGCCGCCTCTCGCAGGGGCTCCTGTGGGCTCTCCAGGTAGCGCAGGGCTCGGCGCAGGTGCTCGGCTGCTCTGCTCCTGTCCGCTGCCAGCTGGAGAGAGCGGCAGGAGGGAAGGGTTGGCGCGGGCTCAGGCCCTGGGCCGGGCGCTGCCTGCGCCAAGCCCCGGCCTCCCCCGGCCACACAGCCCTGAGGCGCGGCCAGCAGCCGCTGGCGCCGGGCTCCCGAGAGGGGAGGGGGAGAGGGCCGGCTGCTGCCCGGGGAGCCGCGGTGCCGCCCCTGCCCCGCAGCTCCGCCGGGCCGGGCTTTCATGGGCACCCGGCTCGGGCCCACGGGAGCCTGGAGAAGAGCCCGCGCGGCCTCTGGCTGCAGCAGCGCGCAGGGGCACAGCTGCCCGGCCCGCACACTGAGCTCCGCCCTCAGGGGCCTTCTCCTGGCTGAGGTGGGGATTCCAGGCCGTCCTTACCAGGCACTTGCTGAACTTCCACAGTTTCTGCTCCTTCAGCAGCTTTTTGAGATCCCTCCTCTTGATGAACTTGACCGCATAAAGCAGCGTTTCCCGAGAAGCCTGGAGAGCAGCAGAGACGCGGAGATGGCCCCGCAGCCCAGGGCTCGGGACCCGCCTCCCCCTGCCATGGCCTGCAGGAGGCTGCGGTCCAGCAGGCGCAGGGCAGGAGGCAGCCGAGCCCCGTGCCAGGCGGACAGCAGCAGCCCACGAGTCCTCACCTCTGCCACATGCTGATTCTCATCATTGCAGTGGAAGAAGAGTGGAAGCAGGCTCTGTTGCACAGGGCTTTCCAAAGGGTTTTCTCTCTCTTCCAAGTACTCCATCATGTCTCGGAAGAGTTTTATGGAGAGCAGCTGTACCTGGCTATTATCCTAGATGAAAAAAAAATGAAAAAACACCTCAGCATTGGCTCCTCTGGGCGCCCTGGGCACAGGGCTGGAAATGCACAGGGCACACAGTTTCCAGGCAGCACCCAGTGGCTGTAGCTGGGGGCACAGAGCCTTACGTGGTCAAAGAGCGGCAGGAGTGCCTCAGCCAGCTGCACGGCAATGGGGGTTGACATCAGCATGTGTTTGTGCAGGAGTATAAAGCTGAGTGTGATGAGTGTCATCCCAGCTGTCTCTGCATCTTTGTCCGCCAGTAGGCGCATGAGGCTTTCGGTCAAGCTCCACATTCTTTCGGCCTGTGCGCAACACAAGTCTGTGAAGTCCCACCCTGCTGCCACAGGGCCCAGAGGCCAAAAGACTGTCCTGAAGCACTGGGGTAGCTGAAGCAGGAGGCAGGAGAGCTGGGAGCAGCTGCCCCAGTGCCCAAAGGCCAGGCCAGGCCAAGCGACTGCGTTCCCAGTGCAGCTTCAGCCACCGCCCCCTTCTCACCATTGAGGGATCATCAATGAGCTCCAGAAGGGCCCTGAGCGCCAGGCGACGCCTCTCCCTGCACTCGCTCTGCAGGTACCTTGAAGAGACCTTCACAACACTGTCGCCACATTCACTAGAATCCAGGCACACGAGGACCTGAAAGGCACAGGCCAGTGATGGGGGAGCCGGCCGGCAGGAGCCCGCAGCCGCACAGGGCTGGGCCCAGGACGCAGCAGCAGCAGCAGCAGCAGCACAGGGTGCGGGCACCGTCCCAGGTGTCTGCGGCCACGAGAGGGCAGAGAGCTGGGAGGCAGCACAGCCAGGCAGCGCTGGACACCCGGCTCACCTCCACAAGGAATGCCAGGGCGGGCAGATCCCAGTGTGGCTCCTGTGTGCTGAGCAGCCAGAGGAGGTGGAGTGCAATACTGGAACACAAGCGATGACAAGCGTGGCGCATCTCCCTAGGAGGGCAAAAAAGGGACCAGGAAGCTGAGCAAATCTCTCCAAGGACAGGCTTACAGAGCCTGGTGGTCTTTTACCACCACTCTGCATGGGGACCTGGGCCCTTTAGGAGGTGTCTCCTCCTGTGCTCTCTCCCCTCGCAGCCTTTTCCAGTCTGCTTGGCCATCCCTCAGTGTGTCCTTAGCTGTCCCTCAGTGTGTCCCAGGGTCTCGGGGAATGTGTGGGACGGCTCGGGCACAGAGCACAAATGGCAGGATCAATGGGGAGAAAGTGAGTCTCACCTGGCCAGCAGACCCATGGCATAGTGGCGGGTGTCAGCACAGAGCAGCGTGTCCCAGCCACGCTTGCCTTCCACTGACAACACCACATCCTTGTACTGCTTTTGGCAGAGCAGGGACTTCAGGGTCTGCACTGCAAACCTGTGTGCACAGCAAAGCCCAGGTCACTCTGGCAGCACTGGCTCCTTTGCAGGCCACGTGTCAGGCAGGGACAGGAGGAGTGGGATGGAGCACCTGTTGGGGCTGATGACAAGACCGTGCTCTTCCAGGCAATCCTTCCAGAAGGTTTGGACCTCCTCTGGCATCCCTTCTGTGCTGGAGAACACTTGGAAGAGCAGATGAACAAAAAGGCGGGGGAAATATGGCCTCACTACACGTGGGACAGAGGACTCTTGGAGGATCTTCCACATCACCACGGTCGCCTGCAAAGGACAAAGCCCCCCGAGAGAGCGCTCAGTGCCGAGGTGTCCGTGTGGCAGGGCCCGAGCGTGGCAGGGAGAGGCCCGGAGAGACCTTGGCAGGGGAGCACGGGGCCTGGTGGGGCTGAAGCTGGCCCTGGGCCAGGTTTCCGGCCAGCGCCTGAGGCAGGCAGATGCAGTGGGGGAAGGAGGATGGAGAGCTGCTGGAGAGGCGGCCTTGGGGCCAGCAAAGGCCAGTTGCGGAAACTCACAGCCAGGGCAAAGACAGCCGTTTTGTCCCCATCCGAGGTGCACGTGCTGTACTCTGGCCAGCTCCCCAGCACATCCAGGAGGATCAGCTGCACTGGCTCCGCGGTCCTGGACGAGCACATGATGGTCTTCCACATGGAGGTGGCAGCTCTGCGGGATTAGAGCTCTGTCTCGGGGGGATCTCAGACACAGCAGCGTGGCCTGGGCATCCCTAGGGGCCTGGGCTGAGCGCCGGCTCTTCCTCTGCCCACTGGCCCTTGCCAGCAGCAGCCAGGCAGCCAAGCTGTGTGAGGACGGGCCCTGAGGGGCAGCAAGGCAGCATGGCAGCAGGCTAAGGGGCTGACGTGCCAGGGCTGGGAAAGGCAGCAGCCAGAGGGTTCTGGAACTCTCTAGCTCAGACACCTGGGCCAGGCGATACAGGGTGATGGGCTTGGGAGGCCTGAGCCCTCTGGGCAGGTGGGCCCCATACCTGTCACAGGACGGGGCCACACGCAGGAGCGTCACGACTGCGTCAGCCGGCTGTGCTTTGGTGAGTTTCAGCAGGGCCTTGTCCAGCCTGTGCTGGGCAGAATCATTGGCCAGGAGCCATCGGTGAATGTACCTCACCATGGCAGGCACCTGCGGGAGGCACGGGGAGACTTGGAAAGCTGCCAGAGAGAGCAATGTCCCCAGGCTCCCCAGAGAAGTGCTTTCCTTGCCAGCGCACTGCCATGGCCTCAAAGGCTCTGAGGGAGCAGCAGGCGTGGCTGGGGAAGCCACGTGACTCCTGGGGGAACTGAAGCCTGGCCCCAGGCTGCTTACTTGTTCTGGCCTGGCAACACCCTTCTCCAGGAGCAAATCCAGCAGGGCGGCACTGGTCTCATGCTTGAGGAGCTCGGAGTGAGCTGTGAGCCCAGTGCCCATGGTGCGGGTCTCTTCCTGCCGAATGCTCCGGATGAAGTCGCAGACGAGCTGTAGGAGAAGGGCAAGAAGCCGCGGATGTTGCATGGAGTGCTGCACACACGGTGCTGGGCTGAGCAGGGACAGCAGGCCCAGCCCGGGTGGGGGTGGCTGCAGGTACCTGCGCTGTTCGATGGAAGCGGCCACGGCTGGATTCCTGCTCATGTGTGCGCTCCACAGCTTCATCTGGCAAAGAGGGAGCGCAGCCAGAGCTGAGGGGCTGCGGGAGAGGCCGGAGAACACAGCCCAGCCCTGCACTCCCCAGGCAGGGAGAGCCCTGCGATGCCCCAGGGGGATGGAGCGAGGCCGCTGAGGGGTGTCTGCCTGGCGCCTCTTCCGGCCTGTCCGTGGGCATTTCCCCAGGGGATTGCATGGCATGGCATGGCATGGCATGGCATGGCATGGCATGGCATGGCATGGCATGGCATGGCATGGCATGGGGCCAAGTTGGCTGCAGGCTCCAGGCCTGCAGCCCAGTTCTGCCACTCACGCCCCTGTGGTGGATGGAAGGGCACCACCTCTTCAGTCTCCCGTGCTGGGGCTGCTCCAGGGCCTTCTTCCTCCTCCTCCACCCAGGCCATCTTGGGCACTCTCGGGGGTCTCTGCTCCATGTCTGTGGCTGGAGCTACTTGCAGGAGAGGTGCCCTGGGAAAGCTCCAGGGCACCAAGTCCCACGCTCTGCCCTTGGGGGCAGCTGCAGAATAGAAGGCTTGGAAGGCCACGGGTCACCGAGTCCTGTGCTCTGGCCTTGAGCTCAGCTGCAGGAAGAACGCTGCAGAAAAGCTCCTGGTCAGACGGGAACGAGTGCGCTGTGTGGGGGCTCCTCACAGCACTGCTCTGTCCCGTTGTGCCCCGCTGCTTGCTCCCAGCACCGGGCAAGCTTCTATTTCCCACGTGTCACAAAGGGGCCTTGGAGACCGGGTTCCGTTCCATGGCACGGTGACCGTGCTGCAGCGTGCCACCCAGGGCCCTTGCACACACTGCCTCCTGCCCTGGGGCCGGCCCCAGCCCTGCTAAAGTGGCCCAGCTTGGAAGGAATCCCTGGCCCCAGGTGTCTAAGACAGCCTGACAGAATCTTTAGGAAGGGCTCAGACCATAAGCAAAGGCCGCCCTGCTCTGCGGGCTCAGGCCTATCCCCATATCTTTCCCTGAGAGCATTTGAATTTCTAAATGAGAATCATTTGAAGGGAGGGGATTTACATTTTCCATTCCAGAGAAGACTTCTGCCTTCCTTAGCAGACACCTCTCTCTTCAAACCAAGACAATTCTTTGTCATCTTGACGATGCGCAGTTGCTGAGAAGCCCCGTTTTACTCCAGGGACCTTAAGAACCATTCCCAGCAACTGGGAAAATCCTAGGTGTTCCATCCACCCATAGATGAACTCTCCAAATTTGCCCCGAAAGTGGGTCCAGCTTTTATAGGCCAAAAAGAGCAAGTCCAAGTGACTCGATGATATTTTTTAGCCGGGATAGCCCTGCAGCTGATGGCACACTTCACAGTCAGCAGGGGACACAGCTAGGCCAAAGCCCAGACCTCTTCTGGGAAACTTTCTCTTCAAACACCCTTCAAACAAGCCTCCATGCAAGTCAGTTGGGAAAGTTTCTTCAAATGATCCATTTCTGGCACCTGACTACACAGGGTTATGTGAAAGATTCTAAAGCAGCCGCTCTGGAGTCAGAGAGGCAGCCCTGAGAGTCCTTGTCATCTATTTGTAGCAAAATCCCACTTTTGGGGAGTTGAAGGAGTTTGGAACGAGCTAGAGAGCGGACCTCTGAGTTTTTTAGATGATGCCATTGCTTTTTCTTCTCTTCTACATAGGCAGGAAGGGTGAGTTGGGCTCACATCTCCACCGCATGGCTCACAGGGCCACAAGACTTGTAGTTACAAGAGCTTTGAAGGATTTCTTGGCCAAGAAGACACGGCCAACAAGGATTTTTATGTTTTGGACCCAATCTTCAAGATTTCATCTTACGGACTCATGCTCTCGGAGTGTCTAGCTGGTCAGAGTGACCGCGAGATAAGTTAGAAAGTCTCTTTTCCCAGCCCGGTGGTGGAAGAAGGAGTCCGAGCTCTTCATTTCTCAGTCTCAAGGTTGTTGATTGTATCTTATCTATAAAATTCTTTCTCCTGTCCTGCCGAGGTCCGCTCAGCAAGACAGTCTAAGGCACTCTGCCTCCTCTGGGGTGGTGTTATCTTTTTCTACTAAAAACTACCTGTACAACAGTTACAATTACTTTCCAATCCCTATCGTCTATGTCGGACAGCGAGCTTCTACTCTAGACCAATCTCAAATGCCAACATCACAGCAGAAGATGGAGGCCAAGAAGAAGGAGAAAGGCTGGACGTGCCCAGATTGCTCCATCTGGCCCCCTGAAGCCCCATTCTAAAAACCCTCAAAATCTAGTTTTCCACTCTGGGATAAATTCACTATCATTCTACTTCAACTTTTGTGGCTGGTCATTCTTCATACAAGGTTGGGGATTGTTTTTTCCAAGGGCTAAATCAAAGGCACAGGGGTCTTGGGCTCTGTGCCAAGCTCTCTGAGCCCTCTGACAGGGTCTCGAGTCCTGCAGGGCAGCCAGAGGAATTTCCTGGGTTCCCACATCATGCTGACAGTGTAAGCTTCCTTAGCCAGTCATGCTATGACACACAAACCTACAGCACTGCATCCTAAACTTCTTGTTTACCATTGTAACTACTTGGATTTTTTCCTAGATCTTGAACTCGAAAACTCTAAACTTTCCTCCACTTCAACTTTCCTCCCCGTGTCGCTGCTATAAACTGGAAATCCGCATTCTCGCTCCTAGCACCTAAGTTTGGGAGCCCTTTGCAAGGTCTCAGATCAAACCCTGTGCTTAATTCTAAGCTTTGCTGACAAGACCAAAGGTCTGAGATTTCTCTGCATTTGGGTTTCCAACAACACTGATGCTGTTAGTTGCAGAGTGCCCAGGATGCGTCTTGCAGGTCAACTCTGGCAGGAACAAGGCGGCTGCCAGGGGGCTGCTTGTGGCCTCTGACAGCCCATTGCCCACGGCTTGCCAGCGGCCCAGCCCCTCAGGGGCTGCCCCAGCCCGGCCAAGCTGCCCGGCAGCAGCGCCGCAGCCCCACAGCAGCTCCAGAGCAGCCCCATGCAGAGGCACCTGGGAGCCCTCAGCAAGGCAGCCGGCAGCACACGGGCAGGAGGACACGGCTGGCGCTTCCTGCCTGGCCCAGGGCTTGTGGCCATCTCCAGGCACCTCTCTGGCAGGGATCCCCGCAGCTCCGGCCCCTGCCCAGCCGCTCTGTGGGCAGCACAAAGGCTTCAGCAGAACCACCAAAGGCCGAGGGGTTTCTGGCCATTTCCCCGGGCCCACTGCACACCTGCGCAGCTGGCTGAGTGCGAGCATCCTTTTCCCCCTCCTCCCCTATGCCGTACGGACCCTGGGCAGCAAAAGAAAGATCCTGGGAGTCTGTGTATGTTAACTTAGTCTATATTTACAAGGTAAAAAAAAAAAAAAAAAAAAAAAAGAAACAAAAATTCTTGAAGAAACGGAAAACTCCACCTGACTCAGGTGGCCACAACAAAAACAGCTTCTGGGATCAGTTCTCCACAGAGCTCTGGCAGGGCAGGCAGCCGAGCCATGACGGACGAGGCCGTGTCTTCCACGCCCTGCGCAGGTGATTTTGGAGCCACTGGAACCTGGAGATGGGAGCCCGCTCTCCTGACCTGACGATGCACAGCGTTTGAATTGCCAGGCTTCCGACGGCGAGGCTGACGTCGTTCGTTTTGTCTTCAAGGGCTGCGAGAGAGAGGAACAGAGGCACGGTCAGAAGCTGGAGCTGCAGGGAGCCGAGGAAGAGCCCCCTGCCAGGGCCATCCCAGCCGGCTCTTGCCATGGCCAGGAGGGAGAAGGGAGCAAGGGGATCAACCCGAAGCTGCTGGCCACGAATGGCCCGCGTGGCCCTGAAATCTCCGTGTGCTCTGCCCACGGGAGCAGAGCCCTCCGCAGCCGGGGCAGGGCTTGCAGCTCCCCCCGGCAGCCCCCGCTGTCAGCCCGCTGCCCTCACTCACCAGCGCAGATCAGCTGCAGCTCTTGCTGCTGCCCCCTCAGGTGCCGCCCGGCCATGCCTGTGAACACAGAGCCTGTCATGGCCCCAGCGGCACAGCTCCCTGCCAGCGCCGCTGCGGTGCTGTGGCCACACGGGCTGCCGGCCCGGCAGGGCTCAGCTCAGCCCATGCGGCACGCTGTCGCCCCAGGGCACGGCTGTCAGAGGGCGGCAGCAGCAATGCCCAGGCCAGGCGGGGCTTCACGGCGCCGGGCGCGGCTGCCGCTGCCGGGGCAGCAGGCGGGGCCGGGGCCGAGCTGCGGCGGGCCGGGGAAGGGAGCCCGGGCTCGTAACTCACCCATGAAGCTGATGGCCGCCTCTCGCAGGGGCTCCTGTGGGCTCTCCAGGTAGCGCAGGGCTCGGCGCAGGTGCTCGGCTGCTCTGCTCCTGTCCGCTGCCAGCTGGAGAGAGCGGCAGGAGGGAAGGGTTGGCGCGGGCTCAGGCCCTGGGCCGGGCGCTGCCTGCGCCAAGCCCCGGCCTCCCCCGGCCACACAGCCCTGAGGCGCGGCCAGCAGCCGCTGGCGCCGGGCTCCCGAGAGGGGAGGGGGAGAGGGCCGGCTGCTGCCCGGGGAGCCGCGGTGCCGCCCCTGCCCCGCAGCTCCGCCGGGCCGGGCTTTCATGGGCACCCGGCTCGGGCCCACGGGAGCCTGGAGAAGAGCCCGCGCGGCCTCTGGTTGCAGCAGCGCGCAGGGGCACAGCTGCCCGGCCCGCACACTGAGCTCCGCCCTCAGGGGCCTTCTCCTGGCTGAGGTGGGGATTCCAGGCCGTCCTTACCAGGCACTTGCTGAACTTCCACAGTTTCTGCTCCTTCAGCAGCTTTTTGAGATCCCTCCTCTTGATGAACTTGACCGCATAAAGCAGCGTTTCCCGAGAAGCCTGGAGAGCAGCAGAGACGCGGAGATGGCCCCGCAGCCCAGGGCTCGGGACCCGCCTCCCCCTGCCATGGCCTGCAGGAGGCTGCGGTCCAGCAGGCGCAGGGCAGGAGGCAGCCGAGCCCCGTGCCAGGCGGACAGCAGCAGCCCACGAGTCCTCACCTCTGCCACATGCTGATTCTCATCATTGCAGTGGAAGAAGAGTGGAAGCAGGCTCTGTTGCACAGGGCTTTCCAAAGGGTTTTCTCTCTCTTCCAAGTACTCCATCATGTCTCGGAAGAGTTTTATGGAGAGCAGCTGTACCTGGCTATTATCCTAGATGAAAAAAAAATGAAAAAACACCTCAGCATTGGCTCCTCCGGGCGCCCTGGGCACAGGGCTGGAAATGCACAGGGCACACAGTTTCCAGGCAGCACCCAGTGGCTGTAGCTGGGGGCACAGAGCCTTACGTGGTCAAAGAGCGGCAGGAGTGCCTCAGCCAGCTGCACGGCAATGGGGGTTGACATCAGCATGTGTTTGTGCAGGAGTATAAAGCTGAGTGTGATGAGTGTCATCCCAGCTGTCTCTGCATCTTTGTCGGCCAGTAGGCGCATGAGGCTTTCGGTCAAGCTCCACATTCTTTCGGCCTGTGCGCAACACAAGTCTGTGAAGTCCCACCCTGCTGCCACAGGGCCCAGAGGCCAAAAGACTGTCCTGAAGCACTGGGGTAGCTGAAGCAGGAGGCAGGAGAGCTGGGAGCAGCTGCCCCAGTGCCCAAAGGCCAGGCCAGGCCAAGCGACTGCGTTCCCAGTGCAGCTTCAGCCACCGCCCCCTTCTCACCATTGAGGGATCATCAATGAGCTCCAGAAGGGCCCTGAGCGCCAGGCGACGCCTCTCCCTGCACTCGCTCTGCAGGTACCTTGAAGAGACCTTCACAACACTGTCGCCACATTCACTAGAATCCAGGCACACGAGGACCTGAAAGGCACAGGCCAGTGATGGGGGAGCCGGCCGGCAGGAGCCCGCAGCCGCACAGGGCTGGGCCCAGGACGCAGCAGCAGCAGCAGCAGCAGCACAGGGTGCGGGCACCGTCCCAGGTGTCTGCGGCCACGAGAGGGCAGAGAGCTGGGAGGCAGCACAGCCAGGCAGCGCTGGACACCCGGCTCACCTCCACAAGGAATGCCAGGGCGGGCAGATCCCAGTGTGGCTCCTGTGTGCTGAGCAGCCAGAGGAGGTGGAGTGCAATACTGGAACACAAGCGATGACAAGCGTGGCGCATCTCCCTAGGAGGGCAAAAAAGGGACCAGGAAGCTGAGCAAATCTCTCCAAGGACAGGCTTACAGAGCCTGGTGGTCTTTTACCACCACTCTGCATGGGGACCTGGGCCCTTTAGGAGGTGTCTCCTCCTGTGCTCTCTCCCCTCGCAGCCTTTTCCAGTCTGCTTGGCCATCCCTCAGTGTGTCCTTAGCTGTCCCTCAGTGTGTCCCAGGGTCTCGGGGAATGTGTGGGACGGCTCGGGCACAGAGCACAAATGGCAGGATCAATGGGGAGAAAGTGAGTCTCACCTGGCCAGCAGACCCATGGCATAGTGGCGGGTGTCAGCACAGAGCAGCGTGTCCCAGCCACGCTTGCCTTCCACTGACAACACCACATCCTTGTACTGCTTTTGGCAGAGCAGGGACTTCAGGGTCTGCACTGCAAACCTGTGTGCACAGCAAAGCCCAGGTCACTCTGGCAGCACTGGCTCCTTTGCAGGCCACGTGTCAGGCAGGGACAGGAGGAGTGGGATGGAGCACCTGTTGGGGCTGATGACAAGACCGTGCTCTTCCAGGCAATCCTTCCAGAAGGTTTGGACCTCCTCTGGCATCCCTTCTGTGCTGGAGAACACTTGGAAGAGCAGATGAACAAAAAGGCGGGGGAAATATGGCCTCACTACACGTGGGACAGAGGACTCTTGGAGGATCTTCCACATCACCACGGTGGCCTGCAAAGGACAAAGCCCCCCGAGAGAGCGCTCAGTGCCGAGGTGTCCGTGTGGCAGGGCCCGAGCGTGGCAGGGAGAGGCCCGGAGAGACCTTGGCAGGGGAGCACGGGGCCTGGTGGGGCTGAAGCTGGCCCTGGGCCAGGTTTCCGGCCAGCGCCTGAGGCAGGCAGATGCAGTGGGGGAAGGAGGATGGAGAGCTGCTGGAGAGGCGGCCTTGGGGCCAGCAAAGGCCAGTTGCGGAAACTCACAGCCAGGGCAAAGACAGCCGTTTTGTCCCCATCCGAGGTGCACGTGCTGTACTCTGGCCAGCTCCCCAGCACATCCAGGAGGATCAGCTGCACTGGCTCCGCGGTCCTGGACGAGCACATGATGGTCTTCCACATGGAGGTGGCAGCTCTGCGGGATTAGAGCTCTGTCTCGGGGGGATCTCAGACACAGCAGCGTGGCCTGGGCATCCCTAGGGGCCTGGGCTGAGCGCCGGCTCTTCCTCTGCCCACTGGCCCTTGCCAGCAGCAGCCAGGCAGCCAAGCTGTGTGAGGACGGGCCCTGAGGGGCAGCAAGGCAGCATGGCAGCAGGCTAAGGGGCTGACGTGCCAGGGCTGGGAAAGGCAGCAGCCAGAGGGTTCTGGAACTCTCTAGCTCAGACACCTGGGCCAGGCGATACAGGGTGATGGGCTTGGGAGGCCTGAGCCCTCTGGGCAGGTGGGCCCCATACCTGTCACAGGACGGGGCCACACGCAGGAGCGTCACGACTGCGTCAGCCGGCTGTGCTTTGGTGAGTTTCAGCAGGGCCTTGTCCAGCCTGTGCTGGGCAGAATCATTGGCCAGGAGCCATCGGTGAATGTACCTCACCATGGCAGGCACCTGCGGGAGGCACGGGGAGACTTGGAAAGCTGCCAGAGAGAGCAATGTCCCCAGGCTCCCCAGAGAAGTGCTTTCCTTGCCAGCGCACTGCCATGGCCTCAAAGGCTCTGAGGGAGCAGCAGGCGTGGCTGGGGAAGCCACGTGACTCCTGGGGGAACTGAAGCCTGGCCCCAGGCTGCTTACTTGTTCTGGCCTGGCAACACCCTTCTCCAGGAGCAAATCCAGCAGGGCGGCACTGGTCTCATGCTTGAGGAGCTCGGAGTGAGCTGTGAGCCCAGTGCCCATGGTGCGGGTCTCTTCCTGCCGAATGCTCCGGATGAAGTCGCAGACGAGCTGTAGGAGAAGGGCAAGAAGCCGCGGATGTTGCATGGAGTGCTGCACACACGGTGCTGGGCTGAGCAGGGACAGCAGGCCCAGCCCGGGTGGGGGTGGCTGCAGGTACCTGCGCTGTTCGATGGAAGCGGCCACGGCTGGATTCCTGCTCATGTGTGCGCTCCACAGCTTCATCTGGCAAAGAGGGAGCGCAGCCAGAGCTGAGGGGCTGCGGGAGAGGCCGGAGAACACAGCCCAGCCCTGCACTCCCCAGGCAGGGAGAGCCCTGCGATGCCCCAGGGGGATGGAGCGAGGCCGCTGAGGGGTGTCTGCCTGGCGCCTCTTCCGGCCTGTCCGTGGGCATTTCCCCAGGGGATTGCATGGCATGGCATGGCATGGCATGGCATGGCATGGCATGGCATGGCATGGCATGGCATGGGGCCAAGTTGGCTGCAGGCTCCAGGCCTGCAGCCCAGTTCTGCCACTCACGCCCCTGTGGTGGATGGAAGGGCACCACCTCTTCAGTCTCCCGTGCTGGGGCTGCTCCAGGGCCTTCTTCCTCCTCCTCCACCCAGGCCATCTTGGGCACTCTCGGGGGTCTCTGCTCCATGTCTGTGGCTGGAGCTACTTGCAGGAGAGGTGCCCTGGGAAAGCTCCAGGGCACCAAGTCCCACGCTCTGCCCTTGGGGGCAGCTGCAGAATAGAAGGCTTGGAAGGCCACGGGTCACCGAGTCCTGTGCTCTGGCCTTGAGCTCAGCTGCAGGAAGAACGCTGCAGAAAAGCTCCTGGTCAGACGGGAACGAGTGCGCTGTGTGGGGGCTCCTCACAGCACTGCTCTGTCCCGTTGTGCCCCGCTGCTTGCTCCCAGCACCGGGCAAGCTTCTATTTCCCACGTGTCACAAAGGGGCCTTGGAGACCGGGTTCCGTTCCATGGCACGGTGACCGTGCTGCAGCGTGCCACCCAGGGCCCTTGCACACACTGCCTCCTGCCCTGGGGCCGGCCCCAGCCCTGCTAAAGTGGCCCAGCTTGGAAGGAATCCCTGGCCCCAGGTGTCTAAGACAGCCTGACAGAATCTTTAGGAAGGGCTCAGACCATAAGCAAAGGCCGCCCTGCTCTGCGGGCTCAGGCCTATCCCCATATCTTTCCCTGAGAGCATTTGAATTTCTAAATGAGAATCATTTGAAGGGAGGGGATTTACATTTTCCATTCCAGAGAAGACTTCTGCCTTCCTTAGCAGACACCTCTCTCTTCAAACCAAGACAATTCTTTGTCATCTTGACGATGCGCAGTTGCTGAGAAGCCCCGTTTTACTCCAGGGACCTTAAGAACCATTCCCAGCAACTGGGAAAATCCTAGGTGTTCCATCCACCCATAGATGAACTCTCCAAATTTGCCCTGAAAGTGGGTCCAGCTTTTATAGGCCAAAAAGAGCAAGTCCAAGTGACTCGATGATATTTTTTAGCCGGGATAGCCCTGCAGCTGATGGCACACTTCACAGTCAGCAGGGGACACAGCTAGGCCAAAGCCCAGACCTCTTCTGGGAAACTTTCTCTTCAAACACCCTTCAAACAAGCCTCCATGCAAGTCAGTTGGGAAAGTTTCTTCAAATGATCCATTTCTGGCACCTGACTACACAGGGTTATGTGAAAGATTCTAAAGCAGCCGCTCTGGAGTCAGAGAGGCAGCCCTGAGAGTCCTTGTCATCTATTTGTAGCTAAATCCCACTTTTGGGGAGTTGAAGGAGTTTGGAACGAGCTAGAGAGCGGACCTCTGAGTTTTTTAGATGATGCCATTGCTTTTTCTTCTCTTCTACATAGGCAGGAAGGGTGAGTTGGGCTCACATCTCCACCGCATGGCTCACAGGGCCACAAGACTTGTAGTTACAAGAGCTTTGAAGGATTTCTTGGCCAAGAAGACACGGCCAACAAGGATTTTTATGTTTTGGACCCAATCTTCAAGATTTCATCTTACGGACTCATGCTCTCGGAGTGTCTAGCTGGTCAGAGTGACCGCGAGATAAGTTAGAAAGTCTCTTTTCCCAGCCCGGTGGTGGAAGAAGGAGTCCGAGCTCTTCATTTCTCAGTCTCAAGGTTGTTGATTGTATCTTATCTATAAAATTCTTTCTCCTGTCCTGCCGAGGTCCGCTCAGCAAGACAGTCTAAGGCACTCTGCCTCCTCTGGGGTGGTGTTATCTTTTTCTACTAAAAACTACCTGTACAACAGTTACAATTACTTTCCAATCCCTATCGTCTATGTCGGACAGCGAGCTTCTACTCTAGACCAATCTCAAATGCCAACATCACAGCAGAAGATGGAGGCCAAGAAGAAGGAGAAAGGCTGGACGTGCCCAGATTGCTCCATCTGGCCCCCTGAAGCCCCATTCTAAAAACCCTCAAAATCTAGTTTTCCACTCTGGGATAAATTCACTATCATTCTACTTCAACTTTTGTGGCTGGTCATTCTTCATACAAGGTTGGGGATTGTTTTTTCCAAGGGCTAAATCAAAGGCACAGGGGTCTTGGGCTCTGTGCCAAGCTCTCTGAGCCCTCTGACAGGGTCTCGAGTCCTGCAGGGCAGCCAGAGGAATTTCCTGGGTTCCCACATCATGCTGACAGTGTAAGCTTCCTTAGCCAGTCATGCTATGACACACAAACCTACAGCACTGCATCCTAAACTTCTTGTTTACCATTGTAACTACTTGGATTTTTTCCTAGATCTTGAACTCGAAAACTCTAAACTTTCCTCCACTTCAACTTTCCTCCCCGTGTCGCTGCTATAAACTGGAAATCCGCATTCTCGCTCCTAGCACCTAAGTTTGGGAGCCCTTTGCAAGGTCTCAGATCAAACCCTGTGCTTAATTCTAAGCTTTGCTGACAAGACCAAAGGTCTGAGATTTCTCTGCATTTGGGTTTCCAACAACACTGATGCTGTTAGTTGCAGAGTGCCCAGGATGCGTCTTGCAGGTCAACTCTGGCAGGAACAAGGCGGCTGCCAGGGGGCTGCTTGTGGCCTCTGACAGCCCATTGCCCACGGCTTGCCAGCGGCCCAGCCCCTCAGGGGCTGCCCCAGCCCGGCCAAGCTGCCCGGCAGCAGCGCCGCAGCCCCACAGCAGCTCCAGAGCAGCCCCATGCAGAGGCACCTGGGAGCCCTCAGCAAGGCAGCCGGCAGCACACGGGCAGGAGGACACGGCTGGCGCTTCCTGCCTGGCCCAGGGCTTGTGGCCATCTCCAGGCACCTCTCTGGCAGGGATCCCCGCAGCTCCGGCCCCTGCCCAGCCGCTCTGTGGGCAGCACAAAGGCTTCAGCAGAACCACCAAAGGCCGAGGGGTTTCTGGCCATTTCCCCGGGCCCACTGCACGCCTGCGCAGCTGGCTGAGTGCGAGCATCCTTTTCCCCCTCCTCCCCTATGCCGTACGGACCCTGGGCAGCAAAAGAAAGATCCTGGGAGTCTGTGTATGTTAACTTAGTCTATATTTACAAGGTAAAAAAAAAAAAAAAAAAAAAAAAGAAACAAAAATTCTTGAAGAAACGGAAAACTCCACCTGACTCAGGTGGCCACAACAAAAACAGCTTCTGGGATCAGTTCTCCACAGAGCTCTGGCAGGGCAGGCAGCCGAGCCATGACGGACGAGGCCGTGTCTTCCACGCCCTGCGCAGGTGATTTTGGAGCCACTGGAACCTGGAGATGGGAGCCCGCTCTCCTGACCTGACGATGCACAGCGTTTGAATTGCCAGGCTTCCGACGGCGAGGCTGACGTCGTTCGTTTTGTCTTCAAGGGCTGCGAGAGAGAGGAACAGAGGCACGGTCAGAAGCTGGAGCTGCAGGGAGCCGAGGAAGAGCCCCCTGCCAGGGCCATCCCAGCCGGCTCTTGCCATGGCCAGGAGGGAGAAGGGAGCAAGGGGATCAACCCGAAGCTGCTGGCCACGAATGGCCCGCGTGGCCCTGAAATCTCCGTGTGCTCTGCCCACGGGAGCAGAGCCCTCCGCAGCCGGGGCAGGGCTTGCAGCTCCCCCCGGCAGCCCCCGCTGTCAGCCCGCTGCCCTCACTCACCAGCGCAGATCAGCTGCAGCTCTTGCTGCTGCCCCCTCAGGTGCCGCCCGGCCATGCCTGTGAACACAGAGCCTGTCATGGCCCCAGCGGCACAGCTCCCTGCCAGCGCCGCTGCGGTGCTGTGGCCACACGGGCTGCCGGCCCGGCAGGGCTCAGCTCAGCCCATGCGGCACGCTGTCGCCCCAGGGCACGGCTGTCAGAGGGCGGCAGCAGCAATGCCCAGGCCAGGCGGGGCTTCACGGCGCCGGGCGCGGCTGCCGCTGCCGGGGCAGCAGGCGGGGCCGGGGCCGAGCTGCGGCGGGCCGGGGAAGGGAGCCCGGGCTCGTAACTCACCCATGAAGCTGATGGCCGCCTCTCGCAGGGGCTCCTGTGGGCTCTCCAGGTAGCGCAGGGCTCGGCGCAGGTGCTCGGCTGCTCTGCTCCTGTCCGCTGCCAGCTGGAGAGAGCGGCAGGAGGGAAGGGTTGGCGCGGGCTCAGGCCCTGGGCCGGGCGCTGCCTGCGCCAAGCCCCGGCCTCCCCCGGCCACACAGCCCTGAGGCGCGGCCAGCAGCCGCTGGCGCCGGGCTCCCGAGAGGGGAGGGGGAGAGGGCCGGCTGCTGCCCGGGGAGCCGCGGTGCCGCCCCTGCCCCGCAGCTCCGCCGGGCCGGGCTTTCATGGGCACCCGGCTCGGGCCCACGGGAGCCTGGAGAAGAGCCCGCGCGGCCTCTGGTTGCAGCAGCGCGCAGGGGCACAGCTGCCCGGCCCGCACACTGAGCTCCGCCCTCAGGGGCCTTCTCCTGGCTGAGGTGGGGATTCCAGGCCGTCCTTACCAGGCACTTGCTGAACTTCCACAGTTTCTGCTCCTTCAGCAGCTTTTTGAGATCCCTCCTCTTGATGAACTTGACCGCATAAAGCAGCGTTTCCCGAGAAGCCTGGAGAGCAGCAGAGACGCGGAGATGGCCCCGCAGCCCAGGGCTCGGGACCCGCCTCCCCCTGCCATGGCCTGCAGGAGGCTGCGGTCCAGCAGGCGCAGGGCAGGAGGCAGCCGAGCCCCGTGCCAGGCGGACAGCAGCAGCCCACGAGTCCTCACCTCTGCCACATGCTGATTCTCATCATTGCAGTGGAAGAAGAGTGGAAGCAGGCTCTGTTGCACAGGGCTTTCCAAAGGGTTTTCTCTCTCTTCCAAGTACTCCATCATGTCTCGGAAGAGTTTTATGGAGAGCAGCTGTACCTGGCTATTATCCTAGATGAAAAAAAAATGAAAAAACACCTCAGCATTGGCTCCTCCGGGCACCCTGGGCACAGGGCTGGAAATGCACAGGGCACACAGTTTCCAGGCAGCACCCAGTGGCTGTAGCTGGGGGCACAGAGCCTTACGTGGTCAAAGAGCGGCAGGAGTGCCTCAGCCAGCTGCACGGCAATGGGGGTTGACATCAGCATGTGTTTGTGCAGGAGTATAAAGCTGAGTGTGATGAGTGTCATCCCAGCTGTCTCTGCATCTTTGTCCGCCAGTAGGCGCATGAGGCTTTCGGTCAAGCTCCACATTCTTTCGGCCTGTGCGCAACACAAGTCTGTGAAGTCCCACCCTGCTGCCACAGGGCCCAGAGGCCAAAAGACTGTCCTGAAGCACTGGGGTAGCTGAAGCAGGAGGCAGGAGAGCTGGGAGCAGCTGCCCCAGTGCCCAAAGGCCAGGCCAGGCCAAGCGACTGCGTTCCCAGTGCAGCTTCAGCCACCGCCCCCTTCTCACCATTGAGGGATCATCAATGAGCTCCAGAAGGGCCCTGAGCGCCAGGCGACGCCTCTCCCTGCACTCGCTCTGCAGGTACCTTGAAGAGACCTTCACAACACTGTCGCCACATTCACTAGAATCCAGGCACACGAGGACCTGAAAGGCACAGGCCAGTGATGGGGGAGCCGGCCGGCAGGAGCCCGCAGCCGCACAGGGCTGGGCCCAGGACGCAGCAGCAGCAGCAGCAGCAGCACAGGGTGCGGGCACCGTCCCAGGTGTCTGCGGCCACGAGAGGGCAGAGAGCTGGGAGGCAGCACAGCCAGGCAGCGCTGGACACCCGGCTCACCTCCACAAGGAATGCCAGGGCGGGCAGATCCCAGTGTGGCTCCTGTGTGCTGAGCAGCCAGAGGAGGTGGAGTGCAATACTGGAACACAAGCGATGACAAGCGTGGCGCATCTCCCTAGGAGGGCAAAAAAGGGACCAGGAAGCTGAGCAAATCTCTCCAAGGACAGGCTTACAGAGCCTGGTGGTCTTTTACCACCACTCTGCATGGGGACCTGGGCCCTTTAGGAGGTGTCTCCTCCTGTGCTCTCTCCCCTCGCAGCCTTTTCCAGTCTGCTTGGCCATCCCTCAGTGTGTCCTTAGCTGTCCCTCAGTGTGTCCCAGGGTCTCGGGGAATGTGTGGGACGGCTCGGGCACAGAGCACAAATGGCAGGATCAATGGGGAGAAAGTGAGTCTCACCTGGCCAGCAGACCCATGGCATAGTGGCGGGTGTCAGCACAGAGCAGCGTGTCCCAGCCACGCTTGCCTTCCACTGACAACACCACATCCTTGTACTGCTTTTGGCAGAGCAGGGACTTCAGGGTCTGCACTGCAAACCTGTGTGCACAGCAAAGCCCAGGTCACTCTGGCAGCACTGGCTCCTTTGCAGGCCACGTGTCAGGCAGGGACAGGAGGAGTGGGATGGAGCACCTGTTGGGGCTGATGACAAGACCGTGCTCTTCCAGGCAATCCTTCCAGAAGGTTTGGACCTCCTCTGGCATCCCTTCTGTGCTGGAGAACACTTGGAAGAGCAGATGAACAAAAAGGCGGGGGAAATATGGCCTCACTACACGTGGGACAGAGGACTCTTGGAGGATCTTCCACATCACCACGGTGGCCTGCAAAGGACAAAGCCCCCCGAGAGAGCGCTCAGTGCCGAGGTGTCCGTGTGGCAGGGCCCGAGCGTGGCAGGGAGAGGCCCGGAGAGACCTTGGCAGGGGAGCACGGGGCCTGGTGGGGCTGAAGCTGGCCCTGGGCCAGGTTTCCGGCCAGCGCCTGAGGCAGGCAGATGCAGTGGGGGAAGGAGGATGGAGAGCTGCTGGAGAGGCGGCCTTGGGGCCAGCAAAGGCCAGTTGCGGAAACTCACAGCCAGGGCAAAGACAGCCGTTTTGTCCCCATCCGAGGTGCACGTGCTGTACTCTGGCCAGCTCCCCAGCACATCCAGGAGGATCAGCTGCACTGGCTCCGCGGTCCTGGACGAGCACATGATGGTCTTCCACATGGAGGTGGCAGCTCTGCGGGATTAGAGCTCTGTCTCGGGGGGATCTCAGACACAGCAGCGTGGCCTGGGCATCCCTAGGGGCCTGGGCTGAGCGCCGGCTCTTCCTCTGCCCACTGGCCCTTGCCAGCAGCAGCCAGGCAGCCAAGCTGTGTGAGGACGGGCCCTGAGGGGCAGCAAGGCAGCATGGCAGCAGGCTAAGGGGCTGACGTGCCAGGGCTGGGAAAGGCAGCAGCCAGAGGGTTCTGGAACTCTCTAGCTCAGACACCTGGGCCAGGCGATACAGGGTGATGGGCTTGGGAGGCCTGAGCCCTCTGGGCAGGTGGGCCCCATACCTGTCACAGGACGGGGCCACACGCAGGAGCGTCACGACTGCGTCAGCCGGCTGTGCTTTGGTGAGTTTCAGCAGGGCCTTGTCCAGCCTGTGCTGGGCAGAATCATTGGCCAGGAGCCATCGGTGAATGTACCTCACCATGGCAGGCACCTGCGGGAGGCACGGGGAGACTTGGAAAGCTGCCAGAGAGAGCAATGTCCCCAGGCTCCCCAGAGAAGTGCTTTCCTTGCCAGCGCACTGCCATGGCCTCAAAGGCTCTGAGGGAGCAGCAGGCGTGGCTGGGGAAGCCACGTGACTCCTGGGGGAACTGAAGCCTGGCCCCAGGCTGCTTACTTGTTCTGGCCTGGCAACACCCTTCTCCAGGAGCAAATCCAGCAGGGCGGCACTGGTCTCATGCTTGAGGAGCTCGGAGTGAGCTGTGAGCCCAGTGCCCATGGTGCGGGTCTCTTCCTGCCGAATGCTCCGGATGAAGTCGCAGACGAGCTGTAGGAGAAGGGCAAGAAGCCGCGGATGTTGCATGGAGTGCTGCACACACAGTGCTGGGCTGAGCAGGGACAGCAGGCCCAGCCCGGGTGGGGGTGGCTGCAGGTACCTGCGCTGTTCGATGGAAGCGGCCACGGCTGGATTCCTGCTCATGTGTGCGCTCCACAGCTTCATCTGGCAAAGAGGGAGCGCAGCCAGAGCTGAGGGGCTGCGGGAGAGGCCGGAGAACACAGCCCAGCCCTGCACTCCCCAGGCAGGGAGAGCCCTGCGATGCCCCAGGGGGATGGAGCGAGGCTGCTGAGGGGTGTCTGCCTGGCGCCTCTTCCGGCCTGTCCGTGGGCATTTCCCCAGGGGATTGCATGGCATGGCATGGCATGGCATGGCATGGCATGGCATGGCATGGCATGGGGCCAAGTTGGCTGCAGGCTCCAGGCCTGCAGCCCAGTTCTGCCACTCACCCCCCTGTGGTGGATGGAAGGGCACCACCTCTTCAGTCTCCCGTGCTGGGGCTGCTCCAGGGCCTTCTTCCTCCTCCTCCACCCAGGCCATCTTGGGCACTCTCGGGGGTCTCTGCTCCATGTCTGTGGCTGGAGCTACTTGCAGGAGAGGTGCCCTGGGAAAGCTCCAGGGCACCAAGTCCCACGCTCTGCCCTTGGGGGCAGCTGCAGAATAGAAGGCTTGGAAGGCCACGGGTCACCGAGTCCTGTGCTCTGGCCTTGAGCTCAGCTGCAGGAAGAACGCTGCAGAAAAGCTCCTGGTCAGACGGGAACGAGTGCGCTGTGTGGGGGCTCCTCACAGCACTGCTCTGTCCCGTTGTGCCCCGCTGTTTGCTCCCAGCACCGGGCAAGCTTCTATTTCCCACGTGTCACAAAGGGGCCTTGGAGACCGGGTTCCGTTCCATGGCACGGTGACCGTGCTGCAGCGTGCCACCCAGGGCCCTTGCACACACTGCCTCCTGCCCTGGGGCCGGCCCCAGCCCCGCTAAAGTGGCCCAGCTTGGAAGGAATCCCTGGCCCCAGGTGTCTAAGACAGCCTGACAGAATCTTTAGGAAGGGCTCAGACCATAAGCAAAGGCCGCCCTGCTCTGCGGGCTCAGGCCTATCCCCATATCTTTCCATGAGAGCATTTGAATTTCTAAATGAGAATCATTTGAAGGGAGGGGATTTACATTTTCCATTCCAGAGAAGACTTCTGCCTTCCTTAGCAGACACCTCTCTCTTCAAACCAAGACAATTCTTTGTCATCTTGACGATGCGCAGTTGCTGAGAAGCCCCGTTTTACTCCAGGGACCTTAAGAACCATTCCCAGCAACTGGGAAAATCCTAAGTGTTCCATCCACCCATAGATGAACTCTCCAAATTTGCCCCGAAAGTGGGTCCAGCTTTTATAGGCCAAAAAGAGCAAGTCCAAGTGACTCGATGATATTTTTTAGCCGGGATAGCCCTGCAGCTGATGGCACACTTCACAGTCAGCAGGGGACACAGCTAGGCCAAAGCCCAGACCTCTTCTGGGAAACTTTCTCTTCAAACACCCTTCAAACAAGCCTCCATGCAAGTCAGTTGGGAAAGTTTCTTCAAATGATCCATTTCTGGCACCTGACTACACAGGGTTATGTGAAAGATTCTAAAGCAGCCGCTCTGGAGTCAGAGAGGCAGCCCTGAGAGTCCTTGTCATCTATTTGTAGCTAAATCCCACTTTTGGGGAGTTGAAGGAGTTTGGAACGAGCTAGAGAGCGGACCTCTGAGTTTTTTAGATGATGCCATTGCTTTTTCTTCTCTTCTACATAGGCAGGAAGGGTGAGTTGGGCTCACATCTCCACCGCATGGCTCACAGGGCCACAAGACTTGTAGTTACAAGAGCTTTGAAGGATTTCTTGGCCAAGAAGACACGGCCAACAAGGATTTTTATGTTTTGGACCCAATCTTCAAGATTTCATCTTACGGACTCATGCTCTCGGAGTGTCTAGCTGGTCAGAGTGACCGCGAGATAAGTTAG
Organism: Zonotrichia albicollis; assembly: GCF_047830755.1. Taxonomy (NCBI): domain Eukaryota; kingdom Metazoa; phylum Chordata; class Aves; order Passeriformes; family Passerellidae; genus Zonotrichia; species Zonotrichia albicollis. The sequence continues at coordinate 5,951,286 of NC_133850.1, forward strand.
AAAGTCTCTTTTCCCAGCCCGGTGGTGGAAGAAGGAGTCAGAGCTCTTCATTTCTCAGTCTCAAGGTTGTTGATTGTATCTTATCTATAAAATTCTTTCTCCTGTCCTGCCGAGGTCCGCTCAGCAAGACAGTCTAAGGCACTCTGCCTCCTCTGGGGTGGTGTTATCTTTTTCTACTAAAAACTACCTGTACAACAGTTACAATTACTTTCCAATCCCTATCGTCTATGTCGGACAGCGAGCTTCTACTCTAGACCAATCTCAAATGCCAACATCACAGCAGAAGATGGAGGCCAAGAAGAAGGAGAAAGGCTGGACGTGCCCAGATTGCTCCATCTGGCCCCCTGAAGCCCCATTCTAAAAACCCTCAAAATCTAGTTTTCCACTCTGGGATAAATTCACTATCATTCTACTTCAACTTTTGTGGCTGGTCATTCTTCATACAAGGTTGGGGATTGTTTTTTCCAAGGGCTAAATCAAAGGCACAGGGGTCTTGGGCTCTGTGCCAAGCTCTCTGAGCCCTCTGACAGGGTCTCGAGTCCTGCAGGGCAGCCAGAGGAATTTCCTGGGTTCCCACATCATGCTGACAGTGTAAGCTTCCTTAGCCAGTCATGCTATGACACACAAACCTACAGCACTGCATCCTAAACTTCTTGTTTACCATTGTAACTACTTGGATTTTTTCCTAGATCTTGAACTCGAAAACTCTAAACTTTCCTCCACTTCAACTTTCCTCCCCGTGTCGCTGCTATAAACTGGAAATCCGCATTCTCGCTTCTATCACCTAAGTTTGGGAGCCCTTTGCAAGGTCTCAGATCAAACCCTGTGCTTAATTCTAAGCTTTGCTGACAAGACCAAAGGTCTGAGATTTCTCTGCATTTGGGTTTCCAGCAACACTGATGCTGTTAGTTGCAGAGTGCCCAGGATGCGTCTTGCAGGTCAACTCTGGCAGGAACAAGGCGGCTGCCAGGGGGCTGCTTGTGGCCTCTGACAGCCCATTGCCCACGGCTTGCCAGCGGCCCAGCCCCTCAGGGGCTGCCCCAGCCCGGCCAAGCTGCCCGGCAGCAGCGCCGCAGCCCCACAGCAGCTCCAGAGCAGCCCCATGCAGAGGCACCTGGGAGCCCTCAGCAAGGCAGCCGGCAGCACACGGGCAGGAGGACACGGCTGGCGCTTCCTGCCTGGCCCAGGGCTTGTGGCCATCTCCAGGCACCTCTCTGGCAGGGATCCCCGCAGCTCCGGCCCCTGCCCAGCCGCTCTGTGGGCAGCACAAAGGCTTCAGCAGAACCACCAAAGGCCGAGGGGTTTCTGGCCATTTCCCCGGGCCCACTGCACGCCTGCGCAGCTGGCTGAGTGCGAGCATCCTTTTCCCCCTCCTCCCCTATGCCGTACGGACCCTGGGCAGCAAAAGAAAGATCCTGGGAGTCTGTGTATGTTAACATAATCTGTATTTACATGGAAAAAGAAAAAAAATAAATAAAATAAAATTCTTGAAGAAAAACAAAATAAAACTTGACTCAGGGGGCCCCAGCGAAAAGAGCTTCTGGGATCAATCCTCCACAGAGCTCTGGCAGGGCAGGCAGCCGAGCCATGACGGACGAGGAGGCCGTGTCTTCCACGCCCTGCGCAGGTGATTTTGGAGCCACTGGAACCTGGAGATGGGAGCCCGCTCTCCTGACCTGACGATGCACAGCGTTTGAATTGCCAGGCTTCCGACGGCGAGGCTGACGTCGTTCGTTTTGTCTTCAAGGGCTGCGAGAGAGAGGAACAGAGGCACGGTCAGAAGCTGGAGCTGCAGGGAGCCGAGGAAGAGCCCCCTGCCAGGGCCACAACAGCCGGCTCTTGCCATGGCCAGGAGGGAGAAGGGAGCAAGGGGATCAGCCCGAAGCTGCTGGCCACGAATGGCCCGCGTGGCCCTGAAATCTCCGTGTGCTCTGCCCACGGGAGCAGAGCCCTCCGCAGCCGGGGCAGGGCTTGCAGCTCCCCCCGGCAGCCCCCGCTGTCAGCCCGCTGCCCTCACTCACCAGCGCAGATCAGCTGCAGCTCTTGCTGCTGCCCCCTCAGGTGCCGCCCGGCCATGCCTGTGAACACAGAGCCTGTCATGGCCCCAGCGGCACAGCTCCCTGCCAGCGCCGCTGCGGCGCTGTGGCCACACGGGCTGCCGGCCCGGCAGGGCTCAGCTCAGCCCATGCGGCACGCTGTCGCCCCAGGGCACGGCTGTCAGAGGGCGGCAGCAGCAATGCCCAGGCCAGGCGGGGCTCCACGGCGCCGGGCGCGGCTGCCGCTGCCGGGGCAGCAGGCGGGGCCGGGGCCGAGCTGCGGCGGGCCGGGGAAGGGAGCCCGGGCTCGTAACTCACCCATGAAGCTGATGGCCGCCTCTCGCAGGGGCTCCTGTGGGCTCTCCAGGTAGCGCAGGGCTCGGCGCAGGTGCTCGGCTGCTCTGCTCCTGTCCTCTGCCAGCTGGAGAGAGCGGCAGGAGGGAAGGGTTGGCGCGGGCTCAGGCCCTGGGCCGGGCGCTGCCTGCGCCAAGCCCCGGCCTCCCCCGGCCACACAGCCCTGAGGCGCGGCCAGCAGCCGCTGGCGCCGGGCTCCCGAGAGGGGAGGGGGAGAGGGCCGGCTGCTGCCCGGGGAGCCGCGGTGCCGCCCCTGCCCCGCAGCTCCGCCGGGCCGGGCTTTCATGGGCACCCGGCTCGGGCCCACGGGAGCCTGGAGAAGAGCCCGCGCGGCCTCTGGCTGCAGCAGCGCGCAGGGGCACAGCTGCCCGGCCCGCACACTGAGCACCGCCCTCAGGGGCCTTCTCCTGGCTGAGGTGGGGATTCCAGGCCGTCCTTACCAGGCACTTGCTGAACTTCCACAGTTTCTGCTCCTTCAGCAGCTTTTTGAGATCCCTCCTCTTGATGAACTTGACCGCATAAAGCAGCGTTTCCCGAGAAGCCTGGAGAGCAGCAGAGACGCGGAGATGGCCCCGCAGCCCAGGGCTCGGGACCCGCCTCCCCCTGCCATGGCCTGCGGGAGGCTGCGGTCCAGCAGGCGCAGGGCAGGAGGCAGCCGAGCCCCGTGCCAGGCGGACAGCAGCAGCCCACGAGTCCTCACCTCTGCCACATGCTGATTCTCATCATTGCAGTGGAAGAAGAGTGGAAGCAGGCTCTGTTGCACAGGGCTTTCCAAAGGGTTTTCTCTCTCTTCCAAGTACTCCATCATGTCTCGGAAGAGTTTTATGGAGAGCAGCTGTACCTGGCTATTATCCTAGACGAAAAAAAAAATGAAAAAACACCTCAGCATTGGCTCCTCTGGGCGCCCTGGGCACAGGGCTGGAAATGCACAGGGCACACAGTTTCCAGGCAGCACCCAGTGGCTGTAGCTGGGGGCACAGAGCCTTACGTGGTCAAAGAGCGGCAGGAGTGCCTCAGCCAGCTGCACGGCAATGGGGGTTGACATCAGCATGTGTTTGTGCAGGAGTATAAAGCTGAGTGTGATGAGTGTCATCCCAGCTGTCTCTGCATCTTTGTCGGCCAGTAGGCGCATGAGGCTTTCAGTCAAGCTCCACATTCTTTCGGCCTGTGCGCAACACAAGTCTGTGAAGTCCCACCCTGCTGCCACAGGGCCCAGAGGCCAAAGGACTGTCCTGAAGCACTGGGGTAGCTGAAGCAGGAGGCAGGAGAGCTGGCAGCAGCTGCCCCAGTGCCCAAAGGCCAGGCCAGGCCAAGCGACTGCGTTCCCAGTGCAGCTTCAGCCACCGCCCCCTTCTCACCATTGAGGGATCATCAATGAGCTCCAGAAGGGCCCTGAGCGCCAGGCGACGCCTCTCCCTGCACTCGCTCTGCAGGTACCTTGAAGAGACCTTCACAACACTGTCGCCACATTCACTCGAATCCAGGCACACGAGGACCTGAAAGGCACAGGCCAGTGATGGGGGAGCCGGCCGGCAGGAGCCCGCAGCCGCACAGGGCTGGGCCCAGGACGCAGCAGCAGCAGCAGCACAGGGTGCGGGCACCGTCCCAGGTGTCTGCGGCCACGAGAGGGCAGAGAGCTGGGAGGCAGCACAGCCAGGCAGCGCTGGACACCCGGCTCACCTCCACAAGGAATGCCAGGGCGGGCAGATCCCAGTGTGGCTCCTGTGTGCTGAGCAGCCAGAGGAGGTGGAGTGCAATACTGGAACACAAGCGATGACAAGCGTGGCGCATCTCCCTAGGAGGGCAAAAAAGGGACCAGGAAGCTGAGCAAATCTCTCCAAGGACAGGCTTACAGAGCCTGGTGGTCTTTTACCACCACTCTGCATGGGGACCTGGGCCCTTTAGGAGGTGTCTCCTCCTGTGCTCTCTCCCCTCGCAGCCTTTTCCAGTCTGCTTGGCCGTCCCTCAGTGTGTCCTTAGCTGTCCCTCAGTGTGTCCCAGGGTCTCGGGGAATGTGTGGGACGGCTCGGGCACAGAGCACAAATGGCAGGATCAATGGGGAGAAAGTGAGTCTCACCTGGCCAGCAGACCCATGGCATAGTGGCGGGTGTCAGCACAGAGCAGCGTGTCCCAGCCACGCTTGCCTTCCACTGACAACACCACATCCTTGTACTGCTTTTGGCAGAGCAGGGACTTCAGGGTCTGCACTGCAAACCTGTGTGCACAGCAAAGCCCAGGTCACTCTGGCAGCACTGGCTCCTTTGCAGGCCACGTGTCAGGCAGGGACAGGAGGAGTGGGATGGAGCACCTGTTGGGGCTGATGACAAGACCGTGCTCTTCCAGGCAATCCTTCCAGAAGGTTTGGACCTCCTCTGGCATCTCTTCTGTGCTGGAGAACACTTGGAAGAGCAGATGAACAAAAAGGCGGGGGAAATATGGCCTCACTACACGTGGGACAGAGGACTCTTGGAGGATCTTCCACATCACCACGGTCGCCTGCAAAGGACAAAGCCCCCCGAGAGAGCGCTCAGTGCCGAGGTGTCCGTGTGGCAGGGCCCGAGCGTGGCAGGGAGAGGCCCGGAGAGACCTTGGCAGGGGAGCACGGGGCCTGGTGGGGCTGAAGCTGGCCCTGGGCCAGGTTTCCGGCCAGCGCCTGAGGCAGGCAGATGCAGTGGGGGAAGGAGGATGGAGAGCTGCTGGAGAGGCGGCCTTGGGGCCAGCAAAGGCCAGTTGCGGAAACTCACAGCCAGGGCAAAGACAGCCGTTTTGTCCCCATCCGAGGTGCACGTGCTGTACTCTGGCCAGCTCCCCAGCACATCCAGGAGGATCAGCTGCACTGGCTCCGCGGTCCTGGACGAGCACATGATGGTCTTCCACATGGAGGTGGCAGCTCTGCGGGATTAGAGCTCTGTCTCAGGGGGGATCTCAGACACAGCAGCGTGGCCTGGGCATCCCTAGGGGCCTGGGCTGAGCGCCGGCTCTTCCTCTGCCCACTGGCCCTTGCCAGCAGCAGCCAGGCAGCCAAGCTGTGTGAGGACGGGCCCTGAGGGGCAGCAAGGCAGCATGGCAGCAGGCTAAGGGGCTGACGTGCCAGGGCTGGGAAAGGCAGCAGCCAGAGGGTTCTGGAACTCTCTAGCTCAGACACCTGGGCCAGGCGATACAGGGTGATGGGCTTGGGAGGCCTGAGCCCTCTGGGCAGGTGGGCCCCATACCTGTCACAGGACGGGGCCACACGCAGGAGCGTCACGACTGCGTCAGCCGGCTGTGCTTTGGTGAGTTTCAGCAGGGCCTTGTCCAGCCTGTGCTGGGCAGAATCATTGGCCAGGAGCCATCGGTGAATGTACCTCACCATGGCAGGCACCTGCGGGAGGCACGGGGAGACTTGGAAAGCTGCCAGAGAGAGCAATGTCCCCAGGCTCCCCAGAGAAGTGCTTTCCTTGCCAGCGCACTGCCATGGCCTCAAAGGCTCTGAGGGAGCAGCAGGCGTGGCTGGGGAAGCCACGTGACTCCTGGGGGAACTGAAGCCTGGCCCCAGGCTGCTTACTTGTTCTGGCCTGGCAACACCCTTCTCCAGGAGCAAATCCAGCAGGGCGGCACTGGTCTCATGCTTGAGGAGCTCGGAGTGAGCTGTGAGCCCAGTGCCCATGGTGTGGGTCTCTTCCTGCCGAATGCTCCGGATGAAGTCGCAGACGAGCTGTAGGAGAAGGGCAAGAAGCCGCGGATGTTGCATGGAGTGCTGCACACACAGTGCTGGGCTGAGCAGGGACAGCAGGCCCAGCCCGGGTGGGGGTGGCTGCAGGTACCTGCGCTGTTCGATGGAAGCGGCCACGGCTGGATTCCTGCTCATGTGTGCGCTCCACAGCTTCATCTGGCAAAGAGGGAGCGCAGCCAGAGCTGAGGGGCTGCGGGAGAGGCCGGAGAACACAGCCCAGCCCTGCACTCCCCAGGCAGGGAGAGCCCTGCGATGCCCCAGGGGGATGGAGCGAGGCCGCTGAGGGGTGTCTGCCTGGCGCCTCTTCCGGCCTGTCCGTGGGCATTTCCCCAGGGGATTGCATGGCATGGCATGGCATGGCATGGCATGGCATGGCATGGCATGGCATGGCATGGCATGGGGCCAAGTTGGCTGCAGGCTCCAGGCCTGCAGCCCAGTTCTGCCACTCACCCCCCTGTGGTGGATGGAAGGGCACCACCTCTTCAGTCTCCCGTGCTGGGGCTGCTCCAGGGCCTTCTTCCTCCTCCTCCACCCAGGCCATCTTGGGCACTCTCGGGGGTCTCTGCTCCATGTCTGTGGCTGGAGCTACTTGCAGGAGAGGTGCCCTGGGAAAGCTCCAGGGCACCAAGTCCCACGCTCTGCCCTTGGGGGCAGCTGCAGAATAGAAGGCTTGGAAGGCCACGGGTCACCGAGTCCTGTGCTCTGGCCTTGAGCTCAGCTGCAGGAAGAACGCTGCAGAAAAGCTCCTGGTCAGACGGGAACGAGTGCGCTGTGTGGGGGCTCCTCACAGCACTGCTCTGTCCCGTTGTGCCCCGCTGTTTGCTCCCAGCACCGGGCAAGCTTCTATTTCCCACGTGTCACAAAGGGGCCTTGGAGACCGGGTTCCGTTCCATGGCACGGTGACCGTACTGCAGCGTGCCACCCAGGGCCCTTGCACACACTGCCTCCTGCCCTGGGGCCGGCCCCAGCCCTGCTAAAGTGGCCCAGCTTGGAAGGAATCCCTGGCCCCAGGTGTCTAAGACAGCCTGACAGAATCTTTAGGAAGGGCTCAGACCATAAGCAAAGGCCGCCCTGCTCTGCGGGCTCAGGCCTATCCCCATATCTTTCCCTGAGAGCATTTGAATTTCTAAATGAGAATCATTTGAAGGGAGGGGATTTACATTTTCCATTCCAGAGAAGACTTCTGCCTTCCTTAGCAGACACCTCTCTCTTCAAACCAAGACAATTCTTTGTCATCTTGACGATGCGCAGTTGCTGAGAAGCCCCGTTTTACTCCAGGGACCTTAAGAACCATTCCCAGCAACTGGGAAAATCCTAGGTGTTCCATCCACCCATAGATGAACTCTCCAAATTTGCCCCGAAAGTGGGTCCAGCTTTTATAGGCCAAAAAGAGCAAGTCCAAGTGACTCGATGATATTTTTTAGCCGGGATAGCCCTGCAGCTGATGGCACACTTCACAGTCAGCAGGGGACACAGCTAGGCCAAAGCCCAGACCTCTTCTGGGAAACTTTCTCTTCAAACACCCTTCAAACAAGCCTCCATGCAAGTCAGTTGGGAAAGTTTCTTCAAATGATCCATTTCTGGCACCTGACTACACAGGGTTATGTGAAAGATTCTAAAGCAGCCGCTCTGGAGTCAGAGAGGCAGCCCTGAGAGTCCTTGTCATCTATTTGTAGCTAAATCCCACTTTTGGGGAGTTGAAGGAGTTTGGAACGAGCTAGAGAGCGGACCTCTGAGTTTTTTAGATGATGCCATTGCTTTTTCTTCTCTTCTACATAGGCAGGAAGGGTGAGTTGGGCTCACATCTCCACCGCATGGCTCACAGGGCCACAAGACTTGTAGTTACAAGAGCTTTGAAGGATTTCTTGGCCAAGAAGACACGGCCAACAAGGATTTTTATGTTTTGGACCCAATCTTCAAGATTTCATCTTACGGACTCATGCTCTCGGAGTGTCTAGCTGGTCAGAGTGACCGCGAGATAAGTTAGAAAGTCTCTTTTCCCAGCCCGGTGGTGGAAGAAGGAGTCAGAGCTCTTCATTTCTCAGTCTCAAGGTTGTTGATTGTATCTTATCTATAAAATTCTTTCTCCTGTCCTGCCGAGGTCCGCTCAGCAAGACAGTCTAAGGCACTCTGCCTCCTCTGGGGTGGTGTTATCTTTTTCTACTAAAAACTACCTGTACAACAGTTACAATTACTTTCCAATCCCTATCGTCTATGTCGGACAGCGAGCTTCTACTCTAGACCAATCTCAAATGCCAACATCACAGCAGAAGATGGAGGCCAAGAAGAAGGAGAAAGGCTGGACGTGCCCAGATTGCTCCATCTGGCCCCCTGAAGCCCCATTCTAAAAACCCTCAAAATCTAGTTTTCCACTCTGGGATAAATTCACTATCATTCTACTTCAACTTTTGTGGCTGGTCATTCTTCATACAAGGTTGGGGATTGTTTTTTCCAAGGGCTAAATCAAAGGCACAGGGGTCTTGGGCTCTGTGCCAAGCTCTCTGAGCCCTCTGACAGGGTCTCGAGTCCTGCAGGGCAGCCAGAGGAATTTCCTGGGTTCCCACATCATGCTGACAGTGTAAGCTTCCTTAGCCAGTCATGCTATGACACACAAACCTACAGCACTGCATCCTAAACTTCTTGTTTACCATTGTAACTACTTGGATTTTTTCCTAGATCTTGAACTCGAAAACTCTAAACTTTCCTCCACTTCAACTTTCCTCCCCGTGTCGCTGCTATAAACTGGAAATGCGCATTCTCGCTCCTAGCACCTAAGTTTGGGAGCCCTTTGCAAGGTCTCAGATCAAACCCTGTGCTTAATTCTAAGCTTTGCTGACAAGACCAAAGGTCTGAGATTTCTCTGCATTTGGGTTTCCAGCAACACTGATGCTGTTAGTTGCAGAGTGCCCAGGATGCGTCTTGCAGGTCAACTCTGGCAGGAACAAGGCGGCTGCCAGGGGGCTGCTTGTGGCCTCTGACAGCCCATTGCCCACGGCTTGCCAGCGGCCCAGCCCCTCAGGGGCTGCCCCAGCCCGGCCAAGCTGCCCGGCAGCAGCGCCGCAGCCCCACAGCAGCTCCAGAGCAGCCCCATGCAGAGGCACCTGGGAGCCCTCAGCAAGGCAGCCGGCAGCACACGGGCAGGAGGACACGGCTGGCGCTTCCTGCCTGGCCCAGGGCTTGTGGCCATCTCCAGGCACCTCTCTGGCAGGGATCCCCGCAGCTCCGGCCCCTGCCCAGCCGCTCTGTGGGCAGCACAAAGGCTTCAGCAGAACCACCAAAGGCCGAGGGGTTTCTGGCCATTTCCCCGGGCCCACTGCACGCCTGCGCAGCTGGCTGAGTGCGAGCATCCTTTTCCCCCTCCTCCCCTATGCCGTACGGACCCTGGGCAGCAAAAGAAAGATCCTGGGAGTCTGTGTATGTTAACATAATCTGTATTTACATGGAAAAAGAAAAAAAAAAATAAAATAAAATTCTTGAAGAAAAACAAAATAAAACTTGACTCAGGGGGCCCCAGCGAAAAGAGCTTCTGGGATCAATCCTCCACAGAGCTCTGGCAGGGCAGGCAGCCGAGCCATGACGGACGAGGAGGCCGTGTCTTCCACGCCCTGCGCAGGTGATTTTGGAGCCACTGGAACCTGGAGATGGGAGCCCGCTCTCCTGACCTGACGATGCACAGCGTTTGAATTGCCAGGCTTCCGACGGCGAGGCTGACGTCGTTCGTTTTGTCTTCAAGGGCTGCGAGAGAGAGGAACAGAGGCACGGTCAGAAGCTGGAGCTGCAGGGAGCCGAGGAAGAGCCCCCTGCCAGGGCCACAACAGCCGGCTCTTGCCATGGCCAGGAGGGAGAAGGGAGCAAGGGGATCAGCCCGAAGCTGCTGGCCACGAATGGCCCGCGTGGCCCTGAAATCTCCGTGTGCTCTGCCCACGGGAGCAGAGCCCTCCGCAGCCGGGGCAGGGCTTGCAGCTCCCCCCGGCAGCCCCCGCTGTCAGCCCGCTGCCCTCACTCACCAGCGCAGATCAGCTGCAGCTCTTGCTGCTGCCCCCTCAGGTGCCGCCCGGCCATGCCTGTGAACACAGAGCCTGTCATGGCCCCAGCGGCACAGCTCCCTGCCAGCGCCGCTGCGGCGCTGTGGCCACACGGGCTGCCGGCCCGGCAGGGCTCAGCTCAGCCCATGCGGCACGCTGTCGCCCCAGGGCACGGCTGTCAGAGGGCGGCAGCAGCAATGCCCAGGCCAGGCGGGGCTCCACGGCGCCGGGCGCGGCTGCCGCTGCCGGGGCAGCAGGCGGGGCCGGGGCCGAGCTGCGGCGGGCCGGGGAAGGGAGCCCGGGCTCGTAACTCACCCATGAAGCTGATGGCCGCCTCTCGCAGGGGCTCCTGTGGGCTCTCCAGGTAGCGCAGGGCTCGGCGCAGGTGCTCGGCTGCTCTGCTCCTGTCCTCTGCCAGCTGGAGAGAGCGGCAGGAGGGAAGGGTTGGCGCGGGCTCAGGCCCTGGGCCGGGCGCTGCCTGCGCCAAGCCCCGGCCTCCCCCGGCCACACAGCCCTGAGGCGCGGCCAGCAGCCGCTGGCGCCGGGCTCCCGAGAGGGGAGGGGGAGAGGGCCGGCTGCTGCCCGGGGAGCCGCGGTGCCGCCCCTGCCCCGCAGCTCCGCCGGGCCGGGCTTTCATGGGCACCCGGCTCGGGCCCACGGGAGCCTGGAGAGGAGCCCGCGCGGCCTCTGGCTGCAGCAGCGCGCAGGGGCACAGCTGCCCGGCCCGCACACTGAGCACCGCCCTCAGGGGCCTTCTCCTGGCTGAGGTGGGGATTCCAGGCCGTCCTTACCAGGCACTTGCTGAACTTCCACAGTTTCTGCTCCTTCAGCAGCTTTTTGAGATCCCTCCTCTTGATGAACTTGACCGCATAAAGCAGCGTTTCCCGAGAAGCCTGGAGAGCAGCAGAGACGCGGAGATGGCCCCGCAGCCCAGGGCTCGGGACCCGCCTCCCCCTGCCATGGCCTGCGGGAGGCTGCGGTCCAGCAGGCGCAGGGCAGGAGGCAGCCGAGCCCCGTGCCAGGCGGACAGCAGCAGCCCACGAGTCCTCACCTCTGCCACATGCTGATTCTCATCATTGCAGTGGAAGAAGAGTGGAAGCAGGCTCTGTTGCACAGGGCTTTCCAAAGGGTTTTCTCTCTCTTCCAAGTACTCCATCATGTCTCGGAAGAGTTTTATGGAGAGCAGCTGTACCTGGCTATTATCCTAGACGAAAAAAAAATGAAAAAACACCTCAGCATTGGCTCCTCTGGGCGCCCTGGGCACAGGGCTGGAAATGCACAGGGCACACAGTTTCCAGGCAGCACCCAGTGGCTGTAGCTGGGGGCACAGAGCCTTACGTGGTCAAAGAGCGGCAGGAGTGCCTCAGCCAGCTGCACGGCAATGGGGGTTGACATCAGCATGTGTTTGTGCAGGAGTATAAAGCTGAGTGTGATGAGTGTCATCCCAGCTGTCTCTGCATCTTTGTCGGCCAGTAGGCGCATGAGGCTTTCGGTCAAGCTCCACATTCTTTCGGCCTGTGCGCAACACAAGTCTGTGAAGTCCCACCCTGCTGCCACAGGGCCCAGAGGCCAAAGGACTGTCCTGAAGCACTGGGGTAGCTGAAGCAGGAGGCAGGAGAGCTGGCAGCAGCTGCCCCAGTGCCCAAAGGCCAGGCCAGGCCAAGCGACTGCGTTCCCAGTGCAGCTTCAGCCACCGCCCCCTTCTCACCATTGAGGGATCATCAATGAGCTCCAGAAGGGCCCTGAGCGCCAGGCGACGCCTCTCCCTGCACTCGCTCTGCAGGTACCTTGAAGAGACCTTCACAACACTGTCGCCACATTCACTAGAATCCAGGCACACGAGGACCTGAAAGGCACAGGCCAGTGATGGGGGAGCCGGCCGGCAGGAGCCCGCAGCCGCACAGGGCTGGGCCCAGGACGCAGCAGCAGCAGCAGCACAGGGTGCGGGCACCGTCCCAGGTGTCTGCGGCCACGAGAGGGCAGAGAGCTGGGAGGCAGCACAGCCAGGCAGCGCTGGACACCCGGCTCACCTCCACAAGGAATGCCAGGGCGGGCAGATCCCAGTGTGGCTCCTGTGTGCTGAGCAGCCAGAGGAGGTGGAGTGCAATACTGGAACACAAGCGATGACAAGCGTGGCGCATCTCCCTAGGAGGGCAAAAAAGGGACCAGGAAGCTGAGCAAATCTCTCCAAGGACAGGCTTACAGAGCCTGGTGGTCTTTTACCACCACTCTGCATGGGGACCTGGGCCCTTTAGGAGGTGTCTCCTCCTGTGCTCTCTCCCCTCGCAGCCTTTTCCAGTCTGCTTGGCCGTCCCTCAGTGTGTCCTTAGCTGTCCCTCAGTGTGTCCCAGGGTCTCGGGGAATGTGTGGGACGGCTCGGGCACAGAGCACAAATGGCAGGATCAACGGGGAGAAAGTGAGTCTCACCTGGCCAGCAGACCCATGGCATAGTGGCGGGTGTCAGCACAGAGCAGCGTGTCCCAGCCACGCTTGCCTTCCACTGACAACACCACATCCTTGTACTGCTTTTGGCAGAGCAGGGACTTCAGGGTCTGCACTGCAAACCTGTGTGCACAGCAAAGCCCAGGTCACTCTGGCAGCACTGGCTCCTTTGCAGGCCACGTGTCAGGCAGGGACAGGAGGAGTGGGATGGAGCACCTGTTGGGGCTGATGACAAGACCGTGCTCTTCCAGGCAATCCTTCCAGAAGGTTTGGACCTCCTCTGGCATCTCTTCTGTGCTGGAGAACACTTGGAAGAGCAGATGAACAAAAAGGCGGGGGAAATATGGCCTCACTACACGTGGGACAGAGGACTCTTGGAGGATCTTCCACATCACCACGGTCGCCTGCAAAGGACAAAGCCCCCCGAGAGAGCGCTCAGTGCCGAGGTGTCCGTGTGGCAGGGCCCGAGCGTGGCAGGGAGAGGCCCGGAGAGACCTTGGCAGGGGAGCACGGGGCCTGGTGGGGCTGAAGCTGGCCCTGGGCCAGGTTTCCGGCCAGCGCCTGAGGCAGGCAGATGCAGTGGGGGAAGGAGGATGGAGAGCTGCTGGAGAGGCGGCCTTGGGGCCAGCAAAGGCCAGTTGCGGAAACTCACAGCCAGGGCAAAGACAGCCGTTTTGTCCCCATCCGAGGTGCACGTGCTGTACTCTGGCCAGCTCCCCAGCACATCCAGGAGGATCAGCTGCACTGGCTCCGCGGTCCTGGACGAGCACATGATGGTCTTCCACATGGAGGTGGCAGCTCTGCGGGATTAGAGCTCTGTCTCAGGGGGGATCTCAGACACAGCAGCGTGGCCTGGGCATCCCTAGGGGCCTGGGCTGAGCGCCGGCTCTTCCTCTGCCCACTGGCCCTTGCCAGCAGCAGCCAGGCAGCCAAGCTGTGTGAGGACGGGCCCTGAGGGGCAGCAAGGCAGCATGGCAGCAGGCTAAGGGGCTGACGTGCCAGGGCTGGGAAAGGCAGCAGCCAGAGGGTTCTGGAACTCTCTAGCTCAGACACCTGGGCCAGGCGATACAGGGTGATGGGCTTGGGAGGCCTGAGCCCTCTGGGCAGGTGGGCCCCATACCTGTCACAGGACGGGGCCACACGCAGGAGCGTCACGACTGCGTCAGCCGGCTGTGCTTTGGTGAGTTTCAGCAGGGCCTTGTCCAGCCTGTGCTGGGCAGAATCATTGGCCAGGAGCCATCGGTGAATGTACCTCACCATGGCAGGCACCTGCGGGAGGCACGGGGAGACTTGGAAAGCTGCCAGAGAGAGCAATGTCCCCAGGCTCCCCAGAGAAGTGCTTTCCTTGCCAGCGCACTGCCATGGCCTCAAAGGCTCTGAGGGAGCAGCAGGCGTGGCTGGGGAAGCCACGTGACTCCTGGGGGAACTGAAGCCTGGCCCCAGGCTGCTTACTTGTTCTGGCCTGGCAACACCCTTCTCCAGGAGCAAATCCAGCAGGGCGGCACTGGTCTCATGCTTGAGGAGCTCGGAGTGAGCTGTGAGCCCAGTGCCCATGGTGTGGGTCTCTTCCTGCTGAATGCTCCGGATGAAGTGGCAGACGAGCTGTAGGAGAAGGGCAAGAAGCCGCGGATGTTGCATGGAGTGCTGCACACACGGTGCTGGGCTGAGCAGGGACAGCAGGCCCAGCCCGGCTGGGGGTGGCTGCAGGTACCTGCGCTGTTCGATGGAAGCGGCCACGGCTGGATTCCTGCTCATGTGTGCGCTCCACAGCTTCATCTGGCAAAGAGGGAGCGCAGCCAGAGCTGAGGGGCTGCGGGAGAGGCCGGAGAACACAGCCCAGCCCTGCACTCCCCAGGCAGGGAGAGCCCTGCGATGCCCCAGGGGGATGGAGCGAGGCCGCTGAGGGGTGTCTGCCTGGCGCCTCTTCCGGCCTGTCCGTGGGCATTTCCCCAGGGGATTGCATGGCATGGCATGGCATGGCATGGCATGGCATGGCATGGCATGGGGCCAAGTTGGCTGCAGGCTCCAGGCCTGCAGCCCAGTTCTGCCACTCACCCCCCTGTGGTGGATGGAAGGGCACCACCTCTTCAGTCTCCCGTGCTGGGGCTGCTCCAGGGCCTTCTTCCTCCTCCTCCACCCAGGCCATCTTGGGCACTCTCGGGGGTCTCTGCTCCATGTCTGTGGCTGGAGCTACTTGCAGGAGAGGTGCCCTGGGAAAGCTCCAGGGCACCAAGTCCCACGCTCTGCCCTTGGGGGCAGCTGCAGAATAGAAGGCTTGGAAGGCCACGGGTCACCGAGTCCTGTGCTCTGGCCTTGAGCTCAGCTGCAGGAAGAACGCTGCAGAAAAGCTCCTGGTCAGACGGGAACGAGTGCGCTGTGTGGGGGCTCCTCACAGCACTGCTCTGTCCCGTTGTGCCCCGCTGTTTGCTCCCAGCACCGGGCAAGCTTCTATTTCCCACGTGTCACAAAGGGGCCTTGGAGACCGGGTTCCGTTCCATGGCACGGTGACCGTACTGCAGCGTGCCACCCAGGGCCCTTGCACACACTGCCTCCTGCCCTGGGGCCGGCCCCAGCCCTGCTAAAGTGGCCCAGCTTGGAAGGAATCCCTGGCCCCAGGTGTCTAAGACAGCCTGACAGAATCTTTAGGAAGGGCTCAGACCATAAGCAAAGGCCGCCCTGCTCTGCGGGCTCAGGCCTATCCCCATATCTTTCCCTGAGAGCATTTGAATTTCTAAATGAGAATCATTTGAAGGGAGGGGATTTACATTTTCCATTCCAGAGAAGACTTCTGCCTTCCTTAGCAGACACCTCTCTCTTCAAACCAAGACAATTCTTTGTCATCTTGACGATGTGCAGTTGCTGAGAAGCCCCGTTTTACTCCAGGGACCTTAAGAACCATTCCCAGCAACTGGGAAAATCCTAGGTGTTCCATCCACCCATAGATGAACTCTCCAAATTTGCCCCGAAAGTGGGTCCAGCTTTTATAGGCCAAAAAGAGCAAGTCCAAGTGACTCGATGATATTTTTTAGCCGGGATAGCCCTGCAGCTGATGGCACACTTCACAGTCAGCAGGGGACACAGCTAGGCCAAAGCCCAGACCTCTTCTGGGAAACTTTCTCTTCAAACACCCTTCAAACAAGCCTCCATGCAAGTCAGTTGGGAAAGTTTCTTCAAATGATCCATTTCTGGCACCTGACTACACAGGGTTATGTGAAAGATTCTAAAGCAGCCGCTCTGGAGTCAGAGAGGCAGCCCTGAGAGTCCTTGTCATCTATTTGTAGCTAAATCCCACTTTTGGGGAGTTGAAGGAGTTTGGAACGAGCTAGAGAGCGGACCTCTGAGTTTTTTAGATGATGCCATTGCTTTTTCTTCTCTTCTACATAGGCAGGAAGGGTGAGTTGGGCTCACATCTCCACCGCATGGCTCACAGGGCCACAAGACTTGTAGTTACAAGAGCTTTGAAGGATTTCTTGGCCAAGAAGACACGGCCAACAAGGATTTTTATGTTTTGGACCCAATCTTCAAGATTTCATCTTACGGACTCATGCTCTCGGAGTGTCTAGCTGGTCAGAGTGACCGCGAGATAAGTTAGAAAGTCTCTTTTCCCAGCCCGGTGGTGGAAGAAGGAGTCAGAGCTCTTCATTTCTCAGTCTCAAGGTTGTTGATTGTATCTTATCTATAAAATTCTTTCTCCTGTCCTGCCGAGGTCCGCTCAGCAAGACAGTCTAAGGCACTCTGCCTCCTCTGGGGTGGTGTTATCTTTTTCTACTAAAAACTACCTGTACAACAGTTACAATTACTTTCCAATCCCTATCGTCTATGTCGGACAGCGAGCTTCTACTCTAGACCAATCTCAAATGCCAACATCACAGCAGAAGATGGAGGCCAAGAAGAAGGAGAAAGGCTGGACGTGCCCAGATTGCTCCATCTGGCCCCCTGAAGCCCCATTCTAAAAACCCTCAAAATCTAGTTTTCCACTCTGGGATAAATTCACTATCATTCTACTTCAACTTTTGTGGCTGGTCATTCTTCATACAAGGTTGGGGATTGTTTTTTCCAAGGGCTAAATCAAAGGCACAGGGGTCTTGGGCTCTGTGCCAAGCTCTCTGAGCCCTCTGACAGGGTCTCGAGTCCTGCAGGGCAGCCAGAGGTATTTCCTGGGTTCCCACATCATGCTGACAGTGTAAGCTTCCTTAGCCAGTCATGCTATGACACACAAACCTACAGCACTGCATCCTAAACTTCTTGTTTACCATTGTAACTACTTGGATTTTTTCCTAGATCTTGAACTCGAAAACTCTAAACTTTCCTCCACTTCAACTTTCCTCCCCGTGTCGCTGCTATAAACTGGAAATGCGCATTCTCGCTCCTAGCACCTAAGTTTGGGAGCCCTTTGCAAGGTCTCAGATCAAACCCTGTGCTTAATTCTAAGCTTTGCTGACAAGACCAAAGGTCTGAGATTTCTCTGCATTTGGGTTTCCAGCAACACTGATGCTGTTAGTTGCAGAGTGCCCAGGATGCGTCTTGCAGGTCAACTCTGGCAGGAACAAGGCGGCTGCCAGGGGGCTGCTTGTGGCCTCTGACAGCCCATTGCCCACGGCTTGCCAGCGGCCCAGCCCCTCAGGGGCTGCCCCAGCCCGGCCAAGCTGCCCGGCAGCAGCGCCGCAGCCCCACAGCAGCTCCAGAGCAGCCCCATGCAGAGGCACCTGGGAGCCCTCAGCAAGGCAGCCGGCAGCACACGGGCAGGAGGACACGGCTGGCGCTTCCTGCCTGGCCCAGGGCTTGTGGCCATCTCCAGGCACCTCTCTGGCAGGGATCCCCGCAGCTCCGGCCCCTGCCCAGCCGCTCTGTGGGCAGCACAAAGGCTTCAGCAGAACCACCAAAGGCCGAGGGGTTTCTGGCCATTTCCCCGGGCCCACTGCACGCCTGCGCAGCTGGCTGAGTGCGAGCATCCTTTTCCCCCTCCTCCCCTATGCCGTACGGACCCTGGGCAGCAAAAGAAAGATCCTGGGAGTCTGTGTATGTTAACATAATCTGTATTTACATGGAAAAAGAAAAAAAATAAATAAAATAAAATTCTTGAAGAAAAACAAAATAAAACTTGACTCAGGGGGCCCCAGCGAAAAGAGCTTCTGGGATCAATCCTCCACAGAGCTCTGGCAGGGCAGGCAGCCGAGCCATGACGGACGAGGAGGCCGTGTCTTCCACGCCCTGCGCAGGTGATTTTGGAGCCACTGGAACCTGGAGATGGGAGCCCGCTCTCCTGACCTGACGATGCACAGCGTTTGAATTGCCAGGCTTCCGACGGCGAGGCTGACGTCGTTCGTTTTGTCTTCAAGGGCTGCGAGAGAGAGGAACAGAGGCACGGTCAGAAGCTGGAGCTGCAGGGAGCCGAGGAAGAGCCCCCTGCCAGGGCCACAACAGCCGGCTCTTGCCATGGCCAGGAGGGAGAAGGGAGCAAGGGGATCAGCCCGAAGCTGCTGGCCACGAATGGCCCGCGTGGCCCTGAAATCTCCGTGTGCTCTGCCCACGGGAGCAGAGCCCTCCGCAGCCGGGGCAGGGCTTGCAGCTCCCCCCGGCAGCCCCCGCTGTCAGCCCGCTGCCCTCACTCACCAGCGCAGATCAGCTGCAGCTCTTGCTGCTGCCCCCTCAGGTGCCGCCCGGCCATGCCTGTGAACACAGAGCCTGTCATGGCCCCAGCGGCACAGCTCCCTGCCAGCGCCGCTGCGGCGCTGTGGCCACACGGGCTGCCGGCCCGGCAGGGCTCAGCTCAGCCCATGCGGCATGCTGTCGCCCCAGGGCACGGCTGTCAGAGGGCGGCAGCAGCAATGCCCAGGCCAGGCGGGGCTCCACGGCGCCGGGCGCGGCTGCCGCTGCCGGGGCAGCAGGCGGGGCCGGGGCCGAGCTGCGGCGGGCCGGGGAAGGGAGCCCGGGCTCGTAACTCACCCATGAAGCTGATGGCCGCCTCTCGCAGGGGCTCCTGTGGGCTCTCCAGGTAGCGCAGGGCTCGGCGCAGGTGCTCGGCTGCTCTGCTCCTGTCCTCTGCCAGCTGGAGAGAGCGGCAGGAGGGAAGGGTTGGCGCGGGCTCAGGCCCTGGGCCGGGCGCTGCCTGCGCCAAGCCCCGGCCTCCCCCGGCCACACAGCCCTGAGGCGCGGCCAGCAGCCGCTGGCGCCGGGCTCCCGAGAGGGGAGGGGGAGAGGGCCGGCTGCTGCCCGGGGAGCCGCGGTGCCGCCCCTGCCCCGCAGCTCCGCCGGGCCGGGCTTTCATGGGCACCCGGCTCGGGCCCACGGGAGCCTGGAGAGGAGCCCGCGCGGCCTCTGGCTGCAGCAGCGCGCAGGGGCACAGCTGCCCGGCCCGCACACTGAGCACCGCCCTCAGGGGCCTTCTCCTGGCTGAGGTGGGGATTCCAGGCCGTCCTTACCAGGCACTTGCTGAACTTCCACAGTTTCTGCTCCTTCAGCAGCTTTTTGAGATCCCTCCTCTTGATGAACTTGACCGCATAAAGCAGCGTTTCCCGAGAAGCCTGGAGAGCAGCAGAGACGCGGAGATGGCCCCGCAGCCCAGGGCTCGGGACCCGCCTCCCCCTGCCATGGCCTGCGGGAGGCTGCGGTCCAGCAGGCGCAGGGCAGGAGGTAGCCGAGCCCCGTGCCAGGCGGACAGCAGCAGCCCACGAGTCCTCACCTCTGCCACATGCTGATTCTCATCATTGCAGTGGAAGAAGAGTGGAAGCAGGCTCTGTTGCACAGGGCTTTCCAAAGGGTTTTCTCTCTCTTCCAAGTACTCCATCATGTCTCGGAAGAGTTTTATGGAGAGCAGCTGTACCTGGCTATTATCCTAGACGAAAAAAAAATGAAAAAACACCTCAGCATTGGCTCCTCTGGGCGCCCTGGGCACAGGGCTGGAAATGCACAGGGCACACAGTTTCCAGGCAGCACCCAGTGGCTGTAGCTGGGGGCACAGAGCCTTACGTGGTCAAAGAGCGGCAGGAGTGCCTCAGCCAGCTGCACGGCAATGGGGGTTGACATCAGCATGTGTTTGTGCAGGAGTATAAAGCTGAGTGTGATGAGTGTCATCCCAGCTGTCTCTGCATCTTTGTCCGCCAGTAGGCGCATGAGGCTTTCGGTCAAGCTCCACATTCTTTCGGCCTGTGCGCAACACAAGTCTGTGAAGTCCCACCCTGCTGCCACAGGGCCCAGAGGCCAAAGGACTGTCCTGAAGCACTGGGGTAGCTGAAGCAGGAGGCAGGAGAGCTGGCAGCAGCTGCCCCAGTGCCCAAAGGCCAGGCCAGGCCAAGCGACTGCGTTCCCAGTGCAGCTTCAGCCACCGCCCCCTTCTCACCATTGAGGGATCATCAATGAGCTCCAGAAGGGCCCTGAGCGCCAGGCGACGCCTCTCCCTGCACTCGCTCTGCAGGTACCTTGAAGAGACCTTCACAACACTGTCGCCACATTCACTCGAATCCAGGCACACGAGGACCTGAAAGGCACAGGCCAGTGATGGGGGAGCCGGCCGGCAGGAGCCCGCAGCTGCACAGGGCTGGGCCCAGGACTCAGCAGCAGCAGCAGCACAGGGTGCGGGCACCGTCCCAGGTGTCTGCGGCCACGAGAGGGCAGAGAGCTGGGAGGCAGCACAGCCAGGCAGCGCTGGACACCCGGCTCACCTCCACAAGGAATGCCAGGGCGGGCAGATCCCAGTGTGGCTCCTGTGTGCTGAGCAGCCAGAGGAGGTGGAGTGCAATACTGGAACACAAGCGATGACAAGCGTGGCGCATCTCCCTAGGAGGGCAAAAAAGGGACCAGGAAGCTGAGCAAATCTCTCCAAGGACAGGCTTACAGAGCCTGGTGGTCTTTTACCACCACTCTGCATGGGGACCTGGGCCCTTTAGGAGGTGTCTCCTCCTGTGCTCTCTCCCCTCGCAGCCTTTTCCAGTCTGCTTGGCCGTCCCTCAGTGTGTCCTTAGCTGTCCCTCAGTGTGTCCCAGGGTCTCGGGGAATGTGTGGGACGGCTCGGGCACAGAGCACAAATGGCAGGATCAACGGGGAGAAAGTGAGTCTCACCTGGCCAGCAGACCCATGGCATAGTGGCGGGTGTCAGCACAGAGCAGCGTGTCCCAGCCACGCTTGCCTTCCACTGACAACACCACATCCTTGTACTGCTTTTGGCAGAGCAGGGACTTCAGGGTCTGCACTGCAAACCTGTGTGCACAGCAAAGCCCAGGTCACTCTGGCAGCACTGGCTCCTTTGCAGGCCACGTGTCAGGCAGGGACAGGAGGAGTGGGATGGAGCACCTGTTGGGGCTGATGACAAGACCGTGCTCTTCCAGGCAATCCTTCCAGAAGGTTTGGACCTCCTCTGGCATCTCTTCTGTGCTGGAGAACACTTGGAAGAGCAGATGAACAAAAAGGCGGGGGAAATATGGCCTCACTACACGTGGGACAGAGGACTCTTGGAGGATCTTCCACATCACCACGGTCGCCTGCAAAGGACAAAGCCCCCCGAGAGAGCGCTCAGTGCCGAGGTGTCCGTGTGGCAGGGCCCGAGCGTGGCAGGGAGAGGCCCGGAGAGACCTTGGCAGGGGAGCACGGGGCCTGGTGGGGCTGAAGCTGGCCCTGGGCCAGGTTTCCGGCCAGCGCCTGAGGCAGGCAGATGCAGTGGGGGAAGGAGGATGGAGAGCTGCTGGAGAGGCGGCCTTGGGGCCAGCAAAGGCCAGTTGCGGAAACTCACAGCCAGGGCAAAGACAGCCGTTTTGTCCCCATCCGAGGTGCACGTGCTGTACTCTGGCCAGCTCCCCAGCACATCCAGGAGGATCAGCTGCACTGGCTCCGCGGTCCTGGACGAGCACATGATGGTCTTCCACATGGAGGTGGCAGCTCTGCGGGATTAGAGCTCTGTCTCAGGGGGGATCTCAGACACAGCAGCGTGGCCTGGGCATCCCTAGGGGCCTGGGCTGAGCGCCGGCTCTTCCTCTGCCCACTGGCCCTTGCCAGCAGCAGCCAGGCAGCCAAGCTGTGTGAGGACGGGCCCTGAGGGGCAGCAAGGCAGCATGGCAGCAGGCTAAGGGGCTGACGTGCCAGGGCTGGGAAAGGCAGCAGCCAGAGGGTTCTGGAACTCTCTAGCTCAGACACCTGGGCCAGGCGATACAGGGTGATGGGCTTGGGAGGCCTGAGCCCTCTGGGCAGGTGGGCCCCATACCTGTCACAGGACGGGGCCACACGCAGGAGCGTCACGACTGCGTCAGCCGGCTGTGCTTTGGTGAGTTTCAGCAGGGCCTTGTCCAGCCTGTGCTGGGCAGAATCATTGGCCAGGAGCCATCGGTGAATGTACCTCACCATGGCAGGCACCTGCGGGAGGCACGGGGAGACTTGGAAAGCTGCCAGAGAGAGCAATGTCCCCAGGCTCCCCAGAGAAGTGCTTTCCTTGCCAGCACACTGCCATGGCCTCAAAGGCTCTGAGGGAGCAGCAGGCGTGGCTGGGGAAGCCACGTGACTCCTGGGGGAACTGAAGCCTGGCCCCAGGCTGCTTACTTGTTCTGGCCTGGCAACACCCTTCTCCAGGAGCAAATCCAGCAGGGCGGCACTGGTCTCATGCTTGAGGAGCTCGGAGTGAGCTGTGAGCCCAGTGCCCATGGTGCGGGTCTCTTCCTGCTGAATGCTCCGGATGAAGTGGCAGACGAGCTGTAGGAGAAGGGCAAGAAGCCGCGGATGTTGCATGGAGTGCTGCACACACGGTGCTGGGCTGAGCAGGGACAGCAGGCCCAGCCCGGGTGGGGGTGGCTGCAGGTACCTGCGCTGTTCGATGGAAGCGGCCACGGCTGGATTCCTGCTCATGTGTGCGCTCCACAGCTTCATCTGGCAAAGAGGGAGCGCAGCCAGAGCTGAGGGGCTGCGGGAGAGGCCGGAGAACACAGCCCAGCCCTGCACTCCCCAGGCAGGGAGAGCCCTGCGATGCCCCAGGGGGATGGAGCGAGGCCGCTGAGGGGTGTCTGCCTGGCGCCTCTTCCGGCCTGTCCGTGGGCATTTCCCCAGGGGATTGCATGGCATGGCATGGCATGGCATGGCATTGCATGGCATGGCATGGCATGGCATGGCATGGCATGGCATGGGGCCAAGTTGGCTGCAGGCTCCAGGCCTGCAGCCCAGTTCTGCCACTCACCCCCCTGTGGTGGATGGAAGGGCACCACCTCTTCAGTCTCCCGTGCTGGGGCTGCTCCAGGGCCTTCTTCCTCCTCCTCCACCCAGGCCATCTTGGGCACTCTCGGGGGTCTCTGCTCCATGTCTGTGGCTGGAGCTACTTGCAGGAGAGGTGCCCTAGGAAAGCTCCAGGGCACCAAGTCCCACGCTCTGCCCTTGGGGGCAGCTGCAGAATAGAAGGCTTGGAAGGCCACGGGTCACCGAGTCCTGTGCTCTGGCCTTGAGCTCAGCTGCAGGAAGAACGCTGCAGAAAAGCTCCTGGTCAGACGGGAACGAGTGCGCTGTGTGGGGGCTCCTCACAGCACTGCTCTGTCCCGTTGTGCCCCGCTGCTTGCTCCCAGCACCGGGCAAGCTTCTATTTCCCACGTGTCACAAAGGGGCCTTGGAGACCGGGTTCCGTTCCATGGCACGGTGACCGTGCTGCAGCGTGCCACCCAGGGCCCTTGCACACACTGCCTCCTGCCCTGGGGCCGGCCCCAGCCCCGCTAAAGTGGCCCAGCTTGGAAGGAATCCCTGGCCCCAGGTGTCTAAGACAGCCTGACAGAATCTTTAGGAAGGGCTCAGACCATAAGCAAAGGCCGCCCTGCTCTGCGGGCTCAGGCCTATCCCCATATCTTTCCCTGAGAGCATTTGAATTTCTAAATGAGAATCATTTGAAGGGAGGGGATTTACATTTTCCATTCCAGAGAAGACTTCTGCCTTCCTTAGCAGACACCTCTCTCTTCAAACCAAGACAATTCTTTGTCATCTTGACGATGCGCAGTTGCTGGGAAGCCCCGTTTTACTCCAGGGACCTTAAGAACCATTCCCAGCAACTGGGAAAATCCTAGGTGTTCCATCCACCCATAGATGAACTCTCCAAATTTGCCCTGAAAGTGGGTCCAGCTTTTATAGGCCAAAAAGAGCAAGTCCAAGTGACTCGATGATATTTTTTAGCCGGGATAGCCCTGCAGCTGATGGCACACTTCACAGTCAGCAGGGGACACAGCTAGGCCAAAGCCCAGACCTCTTCTGGGAAACTTTCTCTTCAAACACCCTTCAAACAAGCCTCCATGCAAGTCAGTTGGGAAAGTTTCTTCAAATGATCCATTTCTGGCACCTGACTACACAGGGTTATGTGAAAGATTCTAAAGCAGCCGCTCTGGAGTCAGAGAGGCAGCCCTGAGAGTCCTTGTCATCTATTTGTAGCTAAATCCCACTTTTGGGGAGTTGAAGGAGTTTGGAACGAGCTAGAGAGCGGACCTCTGAGTTTTTTAGATGATGCCATTGCTTTTTCTTCTCTTCTACATAGGCAGGAAGGGTGAGTTGGGCTCACATCTCCACCGCATGGCTCACAGGGCCGCAAGACTTGTAGTTACAAGAGCTTTGAAGGATTTCTTGGCCAAGAAGACACGGCCAACAAGGATTTTTATGTTTTGGACCCAATCTTCAAGATTTCATCTTACGGACTCATGCTCTCGGAGTGTCTAGCTGGTCAGAGTGACCGCGAGATAAGTTAGAGAGTCTCTTTTCCCAGCCCGGTGGTGGAAGAAGGAGTCCGAGCTCTTCATTTCTCAGTCTCAAGGTTGTTGATTGTATCTTATCTATAAAATTCTTTCTCCTGTCCTGCCGAGGTCCGCTCAGCAAGACAGTCTAAGGCACTCTGCCTCCTCTGGGGTGGTGTTATCTTTTTCTACTAAAAACTACCTGTACAACAGTTACAATTACTTTCCAATCCCTATCGTCTATGTCGGACAGCGAGCTTCTACTCTAGACCAATCTCAAATGCCAACATCACAGCAGAAGATGGAGGCCAAGAAGAAGGAGAAAGGCTGGACGTGCCCAGATTGCTCCATCTGGCCCCCTGAAGCCCTATTCTAAAAACCCTCAAAATCTAGTTTTCCACTCTGGGATAAATTCACTATCATTCTACTTCAACTTTTGTGGCTGGTCATTCTTCATACAAGGTTGGGGATTGTTTTTTCCAAGGGCTAAATCAAAGGCACAGGGGTCTTGGGCTCTGTGCCAAGCTCTCTGAGCCCTCTGACAGGGTCTCGAGTCCTGCAGGGCAGCCAGAGGAATTTCCTGGGTTCCCACATCATGCTGACAGTGTAAGCTTCCTTAGCCAAACATGCTATGACACACAAACCTACAGCACTGCATCCTAAACTTCTTGTTTACCATTGTAACTACTTGGATTTTTTCCTAGATCTTGAACTCGAAAACTCTAAACTTTCCTCCACTTCAACTTTCTTCCCCGTGTCGCTGCTATAAACTGGAAATCCGCATTCTCGCTCCTAGCACCTAAGTTTGGGAGCCCTTTGCAAGGTCTCAGATCAAATCCTGTGTTTAATTCTAAGCTTTGCTGACAAGACCAAAGGTCTGAGATTTCTCTGCATTTGGGTTTCCAACAACACTGATGCTGTTAGTTGCAGAGTGCCCAGGATGCGTCTTGCAGGTCAACTCTGGCAGGAACAAGGCGGCTGCCAGGGGGCTGCTTGTGGCCTCTGACAGCCCATTGCCCACGGCTTGCCAGCGGCCCAGCCCCTCAGGGGCTGCCCCAGCCCGGCCAAGCTGCCCGGCAGCAGCGCCGCAGCCCCACAGCAGCTCCAGAGCAGCCCCATGCAGAGGCACCTGGGAGCCCTCAGCAAGGCAGCCGGCAGCACACGGGCAGGAGGACACGGCTGGCGCTTCCTGCCTGGCCCAGGGCTTGTGGCCATCTCCAGGCACCTCTCTGGCAGGGATCCCCGCAGCTCCGGCCCCTGCCCAGCCGCTCTGTGGGCAGCACAAAGGCTTCAGCAGAACCACCAAAGGCCGAGGGGTTTCTGGCCATTTCCCCGGGCCCACTGCACGCCTGCGCAGCTGGCTGAGTGCGAGCATCCTTTTCCCCCTCCTCCCCTATGCCGTACGGACCCTGGGCAGCAAAAGAAAGATCCTGGGAGTCTGTGTATGTTAACTTAGTCTATATTTACATGGTAAAAAAAAAAAAAAAAAAAAAAAGAAACAAAAATTCTTGAAGAAACGGAAAATTCCACCTGACTCAGGTGGCCACAACAAAAACAGCTTCTGGGATCAGTTCTCCACAGAGCTCTGGCAGGGCAGGCAGCCGAGCCATGACGGACGAGGCCGTGTCTTCCACGCCCTGCGCAGGTGATTTTGGAGCCACTGGAACCTGGAGATGGGAGCCCGCTCTCCTGACCTGACGATGCACAGCGTTTGAATTGCCAGGCTTCCGACGGCGAGGCTGACGTCGTTCATTTTGTCTTCAAGGGCTGCGAGAGAGAGGAACAGAGGCACGGTCAGAAGCTGGAGCTGCAGGGAGCCGAGGAAGAGCCCCCTGCCAGGGCCACAACAGCCGGCTCTTGCCATGGCCAGGAGGGAGAAGGGAGCAAGGGGATCAACCCGAAGCTGCTGGCCACGAATGGCCCGCGTGGCCCTGAAATCTCCGTGTGCTCTGCCCACGGGAGCAGAGCCCTCCGCAGCCGGGGCAGGGCTTGCAGCTCCCCCCGGCAGCCCCCGCTGTCAGCCCGCTGCCCTCACTCACCAGCGCAGATCAGCTGCAGCTCTTGCTGCTGCCCCCTCAGGTGCCGCCCGGCCATGCCTGTGAACACAGAGCCTGTCATGGCCCCAGCGGCACAGCTCCCTGCCAGCGCCGCTGCGGCGCTGTGGCCACACGGGCTGCCGGCCCGGCAGGGCTCAGCTCAGCCCATGCGGCACGCTGTCGCCCCAGGGCACGGCTGTCAGAGGGCGGCAGCAGCAATGCCCAGGCCAGGCGGGGCTTCACGGCGCCGGGCGCGGCTGCCGCTGCCGGGGCAGCAGGCGGGGCCGGGGCCGAGCTGCGGCGGGCCGGGGAAGGGAGCCCGGGCTCGTAACTCACCCATGAAGCTGATGGCCGCCTCTCGCAGGGGCTCCTGTGGGCTCTCCAGGTAGCGCAGGGCTCGGCGCAGGTGCTCGGCTGCTCTGCTCCTGTCCTCTGCCAGCTGGAGAGAGCGGCAGGAGGGAAGGGTTGGCGCGGGCTCAGGCCCTGGGCCGGGCGCTGCCTGCGCCAAGCCCCGGCCTCCCCCGGCCACACAGCCCTGAGGCGCGGCCAGCAGCCGCTGGCGCCGGGCTCCCGAGAGGGGAGGGGGAGAGGGCCGGCTGCTGCCCGGGGAGCCGCGGTGCCGCCCCTGCCCCGCAGCTCCGCCGGGCCGGGCTTTCATGGGCACCCGGCTCGGGCCCACGGGAGCCTGGAGAAGAGCCCGCGCGGCCTCTGGCTGCAGCAGCGCGCAGGGGCACAGCTGCCCGGCCCGCACACTGAGCACCGCCCTCAGGGGCCTTCTCCTGGCTGAGGTGGGGATTCCAGGCCGTCCTTACCAGGCACTTGCTGAACTTCCACAGTTTCTGCTCCTTCAGCAGCTTTTTGAGATCCCTCCTCTTGATGAACTTGACCGCATAAAGCAGCGTTTCCCGAGAAGCCTGGAGAGCAGCAGAGACGCGGAGATGGCCCCGCAGCCCAGGGCTCGGGACCCGCCTCCCCCTGCCATGGCCTGCAGGAGGCTGCGGTCCAGCAGGCGCAGGGCAGGAGGCAGCCGAGCCCCGTGCCAGGCGGACAGCAGCAGCCCACGAGTCCTCACCTCTGCCACATGCTGATTCTCATCATTGCAGTGGAAGAAGAGTGGAAGCAGGCTCTGTTGCACAGGGCTTTCCAAAGGGTTTTCTCTCTCTTCCAAGTACTCCATCATGTCTCGGAAGAGTTTTATGGAGAGCAGCTGTACCTGGCTATTATCCTAGATGAAAAAAAAATGAAAAAACACCTCAGCATTGGCTCCTCCGGGCACCCTGGGCACAGGGCTGGAAATGCACACGGCACACAGTTTCCAGGCAGCACCCAGTGGCTGTAGCTGGGGGCACAGAGCCTTACGTGGTCAAAGAGCGGCAGGAGTGCCTCAGCCAGCTGCACGGCAATGGGGGTTGACATCAGCATGTGTTTGTGCAGGAGTATAAAGCTGAGTGTGATGAGTGTCATCCCAGCTGTCTCTGCATCTTTGTCCGCCAGTAGGCGCATGAGGCTTTCGGTCAAGCTCCACATTCTTTCAGCCTGTGCGCAACACAAGTCTGTGAAGTCCCACCCTGCTGCCACAGGGCCCAGAGGCCAAAGGACTGTCCTGAAGCACTGGGGTAGCTGAAGCAGGAGGCAGGAGAGCTGGCAGCAGCTGCCCCAGTGCCCAAAGGCCAGGCCAGGCCAAGCCAAGCGACTGCGTTCCCAGTGCAGCTTCAGCCACCGCCCCCTTCTCACCATTGAGGGATCATCAATGAGCTCCAGAAGGGCCCTGAGCGCCAGGCGACGCCTCTCCCTGCACTCGCTCTGCAGGTACCTTGAAGAGACCTTCACAACACTGTCGCCACATTCACTAGAATCCAGACACACGAGGACCTGAAAGGCACAGGCCAGTGATGGGGGAGCCGGCCGGCAGGAGCCCGCAGCCGCACAGGGCTGGGCCCAGGACGCAGCAGCAGCAGCAGCAGCAGCACAGGGTGCGGGCACCGTCCCAGGTGTCTGCGGCCACGAGAGGGCAGAGAGCTGGGAGGCAGCACAGCCAGGCAGCGCTGGACACCCGGCTCACCTCCACAAGGAATGCCAGGGCGGGCAGATCCCAGTGTGGCTCCTGTGTGCTGAGCAGCCAGAGGAGGTGGAGTGCAATACTGGAACACAAGCGATGACAAGCGTGGCGCATCTCCCTAGGAGGGCAAAAAAGGGACCAGGAAGCTGAGCAAATCTCTCCAAGGACAGGCTTACAGAGCCTGGTGGTCTTTTACCACCACTCTGCATGGGGACCTGGGCCCTTTAGGAGGTGTCTCCTCCTGTGCTCTCTCCCCTCGCAGCCTTTTCCAGTCTGCTTGGCCGTCCCTCAGTGTGTCCTTAGCTGTCCCTCAGTGTGTCCCAGGGTCTCGGGGAATGTGTGGGACGGCTCGGGCACAGAGCACAAATGGCAGGATCAATGGGGAGAAAGTGAGTCTCACCTGGCCAGCAGACCCATGGCATAGTGGCGGGTGTCAGCACAGAGCAGCGTGTCCCAGCCACGCTTGCCTTCCACTGACAACACCACATCCTTGTACTGCTTTTGGCAGAGCAGGGACTTCAGGGTCTGCACTGCAAACCTGTGTGCACAGCAAAGCCCAGGTCACTCTGGCAGCACTGGCTCCTTTGCAGGCCACGTGTCAGGCAGGGACAGGAGGAGTGGGATGGAGCACCTGTTGGGGCTGATGACAAGACCGTGCTCTTCCAGGCAATCCTTCCAGAAGGTTTGGACCTCCTCTGGCATCTCTTCTGTGCTGGAGAACACTTGGAAGAGCAGATGAACAAAAAGGCGGGGGAAATATGGCCTCACTACACGTGGGACAGAGGACTCTTGGAGGATCTTCCACATCACCACGGTCGCCTGCAAAGGACAAAGCCCCCCGAGAGAGCGCTCAGTGCCGAGGTGTCCGTGTGGCAGGGCCCGAGCGTGGCAGGGAGAGGCCCGGAGAGACCTTGGCAGGGGAGCACGGGGCCTGGTGGGGCTGAAGCTGGCCCTGGGCCAGGTTTCCGGCCAGCGCCTGAGGCAGGCAGATGCAGTGGGGGAAGGAGGATGGAGAGCTGCTGGAGAGGCGGCCTTGGGGCCAGCAAAGGCCAGTTGCGGAAACTCACAGCCAGGGCAAAGACAGCCGTTTTGTCCCCATCCGAGGTGCACGTGCTGTACTCTGGCCAGCTCCCCAGCACATCCAGGAGGATCAGCTGCACTGGCTCCGCGGTCCTGGACGAGCACATGATGGTCTTCCACATGGAGGTGGCAGCTCTGCGGGATTAGAGCTCTGTCTCAGGGGGGATCTCAGACACAGCAGCGTGGCCTGGGCATCCCTAGGGGCCTGGGCTGAGCGCCGGCTCTTCCTCTGCCCACTGGCCCTTGCCAGCAGCAGCCAGGCAGCCAAGCTGTGTGAGGACGGGCCCTGAGGGGCAGCAAGGCAGCATGGCAGCAGGCTAAGGGGCTGACGTGCCAGGGCTGGGAAAGGCAGCAGCCAGAGGGTTCTGGAACTCTCTAGCTCAGACACCTGGGCCAGGCGATACAGGGTGATGGGCTTGGGAGGCCTGAGCCCTCTGGGCAGGTGGGCCCCATACCTGTCACAGGACGGGGCCACACGCAGGAGCGTCACGACTGCGTCAGCCGGCTGTGCTTTGGTGAGTTTCAGCAGGGCCTTGTCCAGCCTGTGCTGGGCAGAATCATTGGCCAGGAGCCATCGGTGAATGTACCTCACCATGGCAGGCACCTGCGGGAGGCACGGGGAGACTTGGAAAGCTGCCAGAGAGAGCAATGTCCCCAGGCTCCCCAGAGAAGTGCTTTCCTTGCCAGCGCACTGCCATGGCCTCAAAGGCTCTGAGGGAGCAGCAGGCGTGGCTGGGGAAGCCACGTGACTCCTGGGGGAACTGAAGCCTGGCCCCAGGCTGCTTACTTGTTCTGGCCTGGCAACACCCTTCTCCAGGAGCAAATCCAGCAGGGCGGCACTGGTCTCATGCTTGAGGAGCTCGGAGTGAGCTGTGAGCCCAGTGCCCATGGTGTGGGTCTCTTCCTGCTGAATGCTCCGGATGAAGTGGCAGACGAGCTGTAGGAGAAGGGCAAGAAGCCGCGGATGTTGCATGGAGTGCTGCACACACGGTGCTGGGCTGAGCAGGGACAGCAGGCCCAGCCCGGGTGGGGGTGGCTGCAGGTACCTGCGCTGTTCGATGGAAGCGGCCACGGCTGGATTCCTGCTCATGTGTGCGCTCCACAGCTTCATCTGGCAAAGAGGGAGCGCAGCCAGAGCTGAGGGGCTGCGGGAGAGGCCGGAGAACACAGCCCAGCCCTGCACTCCCCAGGCAGGGAGAGCCCTGCGATGCCCCAGGGGGATGGAGCGAGGCCGCTGAGGGGTGTCTGCCTGGCGCCTCTTCCGGCCTGTCCGTGGGCATTTCCCCAGGGGATTGCATGGCATGGCATGGCATTGCATGGCATGGCATGGCATGGCATGGCATGGGGCCAAGTTGGCTGCAGGCTCCAGGCCTGCAGCCCAGTTCTGCCACTCACCCCCCTGTGGTGGATGGAAGGGCACCACCTCTTCAGTCTCCCGTGCTGGGGCTGCTCCAGGGCCTTCTTCCTCCTCCTCCACCCAGGCCATCTTGGGCACTCTCGGGGGTCTCTTCTCCATGTCTGTGGCTGGAGCTACTTGCAGGAGAGGTGCCCTGGGAAAGCTCCAGGGCACCAAGTCCCACGCTCTGCCCTTGGGGGCAGCTGCAGAATAGAAGGCTTGGAAGGCCACGGGTCACTGAGTCCTGTGCTCTGGCCTTGAGCTCAGCTGCAGGAAGAACGCTGCAGAAAAGCTCCTGGTCAGACGGGAACGAGTGCGCTGTGTGGGGGCTCCTCACAGCACTGCTCTGTCCCGTTGTGCCCCGCTGCTTGCTCCCAGCACCGGGCAAGCTTCTATTTCCCACGTGTCACAAAGGGGCCTTGGAGACCGGGTTCCGTTCCATGGCACGGTGACCGTGCTGCAGCGTGCCACCCAGGGCCCTTGCACACACTGCCTCCTGCCCTGGGGCCGGCCCCAGCCCCGCTAAAGTGGCCCAGCTTGGAAGGAATCCCTGGCCCCAGGTGTCTAAGACAGCCTGACAGAATCTTTAGGAAGGGCTCAGACCATAAGCAAAGGCCGCCCTGCTCTGCGGGCTCAGGCCTATCCCCATATCTTTCCCTGAGAGCATTTGAATTTCTAAATGAGAATCATTTGAAGGGAGGGGATTTACATTTTCCATTCCAGAGAAGACTTCTGCCTTCCTTAGCAGACACCTCTCTCTTCAAACCAAGACAATTCTTTGTCATCTTGACGATGCGCAGTTGCTGGGAAGCCCCGTTTTACTCCAGGGACCTTAAGAACCATTCCCAGCAACTGGGAAAATCCTAGGTGTTCCATCCACCCATAGATGAACTCTCCGAATTTGCCCCGAAAGTGGGTCCAGCTTTTATAGGCCAAAAAGAGCAAGTCCAAGTGACTCGATGATATTTTTTAGCCGGGATAGCCCTGCAGCTGATGGCACACTTCACAGTCAGCAGGGGACACAGCTAGGCCAAAGCCCAGACCTCTTCTGGGAAACTTTCTCTTCAAACACCCTTCAAACACGCCTCCATGCAAGTCAGTTGGGAAAGTTTCTTCAAATGATCCATTTCTGGCACCTGACTACACAGGGTTATGTGAAAGATTCTAAAGCAGCCGCTCTGGAGTCAGAGAGGCAGCCCTGAGAGTCCTTGTCATCTATTTGTAGCTAAATCCCACTTTTGGGGAGTTGAAGGAGTTTGGAACGAGCTAGAGAGCGGACCTCTGAGTTTTTTAGATGATGCCATTGCTTTTTCTTCTCTTCTACATAGGCAGGAAGGGTGAGTTGGGCTCACATCTCCACCGCATGGCTCACAGGGCCGCAAGACTTGTAGTTACAAGAGCTTTGAAGGATTTCTTGGCCAAGAAGACACGGCCAACAAGGATTTTTATGTTTTGGACCCAATCTTCAAGATTTCATCTTACGGACTCATGCTCTCGGAGTGTCTAGCTGGTCAGAGTGACCGCGAGATAAGTTAGAAAGTCTCTTTTCCCAGCCCGGTGGTGGAAGAAGGAGTCAGAGCTCTTCATTTCTCAGTCTCAAGGTTGTTGATTGTATCTTATCTATAAAATTCTTTCTCCTGTCCTGCCGAGGTCCGCTCAGCAAGACAGTCTAAGGCACTCTGCCTCCTCTGGGGTGGTGTTATCTTTTTCTACTAAAAACTACCTGTACAATAGTTACAATTACTTTCCAATCCCTATCGTCTATGTCGGACAGCGAGCTTCTACTCTAGACCAATCTCAAATGCCAACATCACAGCAGAAGATGGAGGCCAAGAAGAAGGAGAAAGGCTGGACGTGCCCAGATTGCTCCATCTGGCCCCCTGAAGCCCCATTCTAAAAACCCTCAAAATCTAGTTTTCCACTCTGGGATAAATTCACTATCATTCTACTTCAACTTTTGTGGCTGGTCATTCTTCATACAAGGTTGGGGATTGTTTTTTCCAAGGGCTAAATCAAAGGCACAGGGGTCTTGGGCTCTGTGCCAAGCTCTCTGAGCCCTCTGACAGGGTCTCGAGTCCTGCAGGGCAGCCAGAGGAATTTCCTGGGTTCCCACATCATGCTGACAGTGTAAGCTTCCTTAGCCAGTCATGCTATGACACACAAACCTACAGCACTGCATCCTAAACTTCTTGTTTACCATTGTAACTACTTGGATTTTTTCCTAGATCTTGAACTCGAAAACTCTAAACTTTCCTCCACTTCAACTTTCCTCCCCGTGTCGCTGCTATAAACTGGAAATGCGCATTCTCGCTCCTAGCACCTAAGTTTGGGAGCCCTTTGCAAGGTCTCAGATCAAATCCTGTGTTTAATTCTAAGCTTTGCTGACAAGACCAAAGGTCTGAGATTTCTCTGCATTTGGGTTTCCAACAACACTGATGCTGTTAGTTGCAGAGTGCCCAGGATGCGTCTTGCAGGTCAACTCTGGCAAGAACAAGGCGGCTGCCAGGGGGCTGCTTGTGGCCTCTGACAGCCCATTGCCCACGGCTTGCCAGCGGCCCAGCCCCTCAGGGGCTGCCCCAGCCCGGCCAAGCTGCCCGGCAGCAGCGCCGCAGCCCCACAGCAGCTCCAGAGCAGCCCCATGCAGAGGCACCTGGGAGCCCTCAGCAAGGCAGCCGGCAGCACACGGGCAGGAGGACACGGCTGGCGCTTCCTGCCTGGCCCAGGGCTTGTGGCCATCTCCAGGCGCCTCTCTGGCAGGGATCCCCGCAGCTCCGGCCCCTGCCCAGCCGCTCTGTGGGCAGCACAAAGGCTTCAGCAGAACCACCAAAGGCCGAGGGGTTTCTGGCCATTTCCCCGGGCCCACTGCACGCCTGCGCAGCTGGCTGAGTGCGAGCATCCTTTTCCCCCTCCTCCCCTATGCCGTACGGACCCTGGGCAGCAAAAGAAAGATCCTGGGAGTCTGTGTATGTTAACATAGTCTATATTTACATGGTAAAAGAAAAAAAAAAAAAAAAAGAAACAAAAATTCTTGAAGAAACGGAAAATTCCACCTGACTCAGGTGGCCACAACAAAAACAGCTTCTGGGATCAGTTCTCCACAGAGCCCTGGCAGGGCAGGCAGCCGAGCCATGACGGACGAGGCCGTGTCTTCCACGCCCTGCGCAGGTGATTTTGGAGCCACTGGAACCTGGAGATGGGAGCCCGCTCTCCTGACCTGACGATGCACAGCGTTTGAATTGCCAGGCTTCCGACGGCGAGGCTGACGTCGTTCGTTTTGTCTTCAAGGGCTGCGAGAGAGAGGAACAGAGGCACGGTCAGAAGCTGGAGCTGCAGGGAGCCGAGGAAGAGGGCCCTGCCAGGGCCATCCCAGCCGGCTCTTGCCATGGCCAGGAGGGAGAAGGGAGCAAGGGGATCAGCCCGAAGCTGCTGGCCACGAATGGCCCGCGTGGCCCTGAAATCTCCGTGTGCTCTGCCCACGGGAGCAGAGCCCTCCGCAGCCGGGGCAGGGCTTGCAGCTCCCCCCGGCAGCCCCCGCTGTCAGCCCGCTGCCCTCACTCACCAGCGCAGATCAGCTGCAGCTCTTGCTGCTGCCCCCTCAGGTGCCGCCCGGCCATGCCTGTGAACACAGAGCCTGTCATGGCCCCAGCGGCACAGCTCCCTGCCAGCGCCGCTGCGGCGCTGTGGCCACACGGGCTGCCGGCCCGGCAGGGCTCAGCTCAGCCCATGCGGCACGCTGTCGCCCCAGGGCACGGCTGTCAGAGGGCGGCAGCAGCAATGCCCAGGCCAGGCGGGGCTCCACGGCGCCGGGCGCGGCTGCCGCTGCCGGGGCAGCAGGCGGGGCCGGGGCCGAGCTGCGGCGGGCCGGGGAGGGAGCCCGGGCTCGTAACTCACCCATGAAGCTGATGGCCGCCTCTCGCAGGGGCTCCTGTGGGCTCTCCAGGTAGCGCAGGGCTCGGCGCAGGTGCTCGGCTGCTCTGCTCCTGTCCTCTGCCAGCTGGAGAGAGCGGCAGGAGGGAAGGGTTGGCGCGGGCTCAGGCCCTGGGCCGGGCGCTGCCTGCGCCAAGCCCCGGCCTCCCCCGGCCACACAGCCCTGAGGCGCGGCCAGCAGCCGCTGGCGCCGGGCTCCCGAGAGGGGAGGGGGAGAGGGCCGGCTGCTGCCCGGGGAGCCGCGGTGCCGCCCCTGCCCCGCAGCTCCGCCGGGCCGGGCTTTCATGGGCACCCGGCTCGGGCCCACGGGAGCCTGGAGAAGAGCCCGCGCGGCCTCTGGCTGCAGCAGCGCGCAGGGGCACAGCTGCCCGGCCCGCACACTGAGCACCGCCCTCAGGGGCCTTCTCCTGGCTGAGGTGGGGATTCCAGGCCGTCCTTACCAGGCACTTGCTGAACTTCCACAGTTTCTGCTCCTTCAGCAGCTTTTTGAGATCCCTCCTCTTGATGAACTTGACCGCATAAAGCAGCGTTTCCCGAGAAGCCTGGAGAGCAGCAGAGACGCGGAGATGGCCCCGCAGCCCAGGGCTCGGGACCCGCCTCCCCCTGCCATGGCCTGCAGGAGGCTGCGGTCCAGCAGGCGCAGGGCAGGAGGCAGCCGAGCCCCGTGCCAGGCGGACAGCAGCAGCCCACGAGTCCTCACCTCTGCCACATGCTGATTCTCATCATTGCAGTGGAAGAAGAGTGGAAGCAGGCTCTGTTGCACAGGGCTTTCCAAAGGGTTGTCTCTCTCTTCCAAGTACTCCATCATGTCTCGGAAGAGTTTTATGGAGAGCAGCTGTACCTGGCTATTATCCTAGATGAAAAAAAAATGAAAAAACACCTCAGCATTGGCTCCTCCGGGCACCCTGGGCACAGGGCTGGAAATGCACAGGGCACACAGTTTCCAGGCAGCACCCAGTGGCTGTAGCTGGGGGCACAGAGCCTTACGTGGTCAAAGAGCGGCAGGAGTGCCTCAGCCAGCTGCACGGCAATGGGGGTGGACATCAGCATGTGTTTGTGCAGGAGTATAAAGCTGAGTGTGATGAGTGTCATCCCAGCTGTCTCTGCATCTTTGTCCGCCAGTAGGCGCATGAGGCTTTCGGTCAAGCTCCACATTCTTTCGGCCTGTGCGCAACACAAGTCTGTGAAGTCCCACCCTGCTGCCACAGGGCCCAGAGGCCAAAGGACTGTCCTGAAGCACTGGGGTAGCTGAAGCAGGAGGCAGGAGAGCTGGCAGCAGCTGCCCCAGTGCCCAAAGGCCAGGCCAGGCCAAGCGACTGCGTTCCCAGTGCAGCTTCAGCCACCGCCCCCTTCTCACCATTGAGGGATCATCAATGAGCTCCAGAAGGGCCCTGAGCGCCAGGCGACGCCTCTCCCTGCACTCGCTCTGCAGGTACCTTGAAGAGACCTTCACAACACTGTCGCCACATTCACTAGAATCCAGACACACGAGGACCTGAAAGGCACAGGCCAGTGATGGGGGAGCCGGCCGGCAGGAGCCCGCAGCCGCACAGGGCTGGGCCCAGGACGCAGCAGCAGCAGCAGCACAGGGTGCGGGCACCGTCCCAGGTGTCTGCGGCCACGAGAGGGCAGAGAGCTGGGAGGCAGCACAGCCAGGCAGCGCTGGACACCCGGCTCACCTCCACAAGGAATGCCAGGGCGGGCAGATCCCAGTGTGGCTCCTGTGTGCTGAGCAGCCAGAGGAGGTGGAGTGCAATACTGGAACACAAGCGATGACAAGCGTGGCGCATCTCCCTAGGAGGGCAAAAAAGGGACCAGGAAGCTGAGCAAATCTCTCCAAGGACAGGCTTACAGAGCCTGGTGGTCTTTTACCACCACTCTGCATGGGGACCTGGGCCCTTTAGGAGGTGTCTCCTCCTGTGCTCTCTCCCCTCGCAGCCTTTTCCAGTCTGCTTGGCCGTCCCTCAGTGTGTCCTTAGCTGTCCCTCAGTGTGTCCCAGGGTCTCGGGGAATGTGTGGGACGGCTCGGGCACAGAGCACAAATGGCAGGATCAATGGGGAGAAAGTGAGTCTCACCTGGCCAGCAGACCCATGGCATAGTGGCGGGTGTCAGCACAGAGCAGCGTGTCCCAGCCACGCTTGCCTTCCACTGACAACACCACATCCTTGTACTGCTTTTGGCAGAGCAGGGACTTCAGGGTCTGCACTGCAAACCTGTGTGCACAGCAAAGCCCAGGTCACTCTGGCAGCACTGGCTCCTTTGCAGGCCACGTGTCAGGCAGGGACAGGAGGAGTGGGATGGAGCACCTGTTGGGGCTGATGACAAGACCGTGCTCTTCCAGGCAATCCTTCCAGAAGGTTTGGACCTCCTCTGGCATCTCTTCTGTGCTGGAGAACACTTGGAAGAGCAGATGAACAAAAAGGCGGGGGAAATATGGCCTCACTACACGTGGGACAGAGGACTCTTGGAGGATCTTCCACATCACCACGGTCGCCTGCAAAGGACAAAGCCCCCCGAGAGAGCGCTCAGTGCCGAGGTGTCCGTGTGGCAGGGCCCGAGCGTGGCAGGGAGAGGCCCGGAGAGACCTTGGCAGGGGAGCACGGGGCCTGGTGGGGCTGAAGCTGGCCCTGGGCCAGGTTTCCGGCCAGCGCCTGAGGCAGGCAGATGCAGTGGGGGAAGGAGGATGGAGAGCTGCTGGAGAGGCGGCCTTGGGGCCAGCAAAGGCCAGTTGCGGAAACTCACAGCCAGGGCAAAGACAGCCGTTTTGTCCCCATCCGAGGTGCACGTGCTGTACTCTGGCCAGCTCCCCAGCACATCCAGGAGGATCAGCTGCACTGGCTCCGCGGTCCTGGACGAGCACATGATGGTCTTCCACATGGAGGTGGCAGCTCTGCGGGATTAGAGCTCTGTCTCAGGGGGGATCTCAGACACAGCAGCGTGGCCTGGGCATCCCTAGGGGCCTGGGCTGAGCGCCGGCTCTTCCTCTGCCCACTGGCCCTTGCCAGCAGCAGCCAGGCAGCCAAGCTGTGTGAGGACGGGCCCTGAGGGGCAGCAAGGCAGCATGGCAGCAGGCTAAGGGGCTGACGTGCCAGGGCTGGGAAAGGCAGCAGCCAGAGGGTTCTGGAACTCTCTAGCTCAGACACCTGGGCCAGGCGATACAGGGTGATGGGCTTGGGAGGCCTGAGCCCTCTGGGCAGGTGGGCCCCATACCTGTCACAGGACGGGGCCACACGCAGGAGCGTCACGACTGCGTCAGCCGGCTGTGCTTTGGTGAGTTTCAGCAGGGCCTTGTCCAGCCTGTGCTGGGCAGAATCATTGGCCAGGAGCCATCGGTGAATGTACCTCACCATGGCAGGCACCTGCGGGAGGCACGGGGAGACTTGGAAAGCTGCCAGAGAGAGCAATGTCCCCAGGCTCCCCAGAGAAGTGCTTTCCTTGCCAGCGCACTGCCATGGCCTCAAAGGCTCTGAGGGAGCAGCAGGCGTGGCTGGGGAAGCCACGTGACTCCTGGGGGAACTGAAGCCTGGCCCCAGGCTGCTTACTTGTTCTGGCCTGGCAACACCCTTCTCCAGGAGCAAATCCAGCAGGGCGGCACTGGTCTCATGCTTGAGGAGCTCGGAGTGAGCTGTGAGCCCAGTGCCCATGGTGCGGGTCTCTTCCTGCCGAATGCTCCGGATGAAGTCGCAGACGAGCTGTAGGAGAAGGGCAAGAAGCCGCGGATGTTGCATGGAGTGCTGCACACACGGTGCTGGGCTGAGCAGGGACAGCAGGCCCAGCCCGGGTGGGGGTGGCTGCAGGTACCTGCGCTGTTCGATGGAAGCGGCCACGGCTGGATTCCTGCTCATGTGTGCGCTCCACAGCTTCATCTGGCAAAGAGGGAGCGCAGCCAGAGCTGAGGGGCTGCGGGAGAGGCCGGAGAACACAGCCCAGCCCTGCACTCCCCAGGCAGGGAGAGCCCTGCGATGCCCCAGGGGGATGGAGCGAGGCCGCTGAGGGGTGTCTGCCTGGCGCCTCTTCCGGCCTGTCCGTGGGCATTTCCCCAGGGGATTGCATGGCATGGCATGGCATGGCATGGCATGGCATGGCATGGGGCCAAGTTGGCTGCAGGCTCCAGGCCTGCAGCCCAGTTCTGCCACTCACCCCCCTGTGGTGGATGGAAGGGCACCACCTCTTCAGTCTCCTGTGCTGGGGCTGCTCCAGGGCCGCCTTCCTCCTCCTCCACCCAGGCCATCTTGGGCACTCTCGGGGGTCTCTGCTCCATGTCTGTGGCTGGAGCTACTTGCAGGAGAGGTGCCCTGGGAAAGCTCCAGGGCACCAAGTCCCACGCTCTGCCCTTGAGGGCAGCTGCAGAATAGAAGCCTTGGAAGGCCACGGGTCACCGAGTCCTGTGCTCTGGCCTTGAGCTCAGCTGCAGGAAGAACGCTGCAGAAAAGCTCCTGGTCAGACGGGAACGAGTGCGCTGTGTGGGGGCTCCTCACAGCACTGCTCTGTCCCGTTGTGCCCCGCTGTTTGCTCCCAGCACCGGGCAAGCTTCTATTTCCCACGTGTCACAAAGGGGCCTTGGAGACCGGGTTCCGTTCCATGGCACGGTGACCGTGCTGCAGCGTGCCACCCAGGGCCCTTGCACACACTGCCTCCTGCCCTGGGGCCGGCCCCAGCCCCGCTAAAGTGGCCCAGCTTGGAAGGAATCCCTGGCCCCAGGTGTCTAAGACAGCCTGACAGAATCTTTAGGAAGGGCTCAGACCATAAGCAAAGGCCGCCCTGCTCTGCGGGCTCAGGCCTATCCCTATATCTTTCCCCGAGAGCATTTGAATTTCTAAATGAGAATCATTTGAAGGGAGGGGATTTACATTTTTCATTCCAGAGAAGACTTCTGCCTTCCTTAGCAGACATCTCTCTCTTCAAACCAAGACAATTCTTTGTCATCTTGACGATGCGCAGTTGCTGGGAAGCCCCGTTTTACTCCAGGGACCTTAAGAACCATTCCCAGCAACTGGGAAAATCCTAGGTGTTCCATCCACCCATAGATGAGCTCTCCAAATTTGCCCCGAAAGTGGGTCCAGCTTTTATAGGCCAAAAAGAGCAAGTCCAAGTGACTCGATGATATTTTTTAGCCGGGATAGCCCTGCAGCTGATGGCACACTTCACAGTCAGCAGGGGACACAGCTAGGCCAAAGCCCAGACCTCTTCTGGGAAACTTTCTCTTCAAACACCCTTCAAACAAGCCTCCATGCAAGTCAGTTGGGAAAGTTTCTTCAAATGATCCATTTCTGGCACCTGACTACACAGGGTTATGTGAAAGATTCTAAAGCAGCCGCTCTGGAGTCAGAGAGGCAGCCCTGAGAGTCCTTATCATCTATTTGTAGCTAAATCCCACTTTTGGGGAGTTGAAGGAGTTTGGAACGAGCTAGAGAGCGGACCTCTGAGTTTTTTAGATGATGCCATTGCTTTTTCTTCTCTTCTACATAGGCAGGAAGGGTGAGTTGGGCTCACATCTCCACCGCATGGCTCACAGGGCCGCAAGACTTGTAGTTACAAGAGCTTTGAAGGATTTCTTGGCCAAGAAGACACGGCCAACAAGGATTTTTATGTTTTGGACCCAATCTTCAAGATTTCATCTTACGGACTCATGCTCTCGGAGTGTCTAGCTGGTCAGAGTGACCGCAAGATAAGTTAGAAAGTCCCTTTTCCCAGCCCGGTGGTGGAAGAAGGAGTCAGAGCTCTTCATTTCTCAGTCTCAAGGTTGTTGATTGTATCTTATCTATAAAATTCTTTCTCCTGTCCTGCCGAGGTCCGCTCAGCAAGACAGTCTAAGGCACTCTGCCTCCTCTGGGGTGGTGTTATCTTTTTCTACTAAAAACTACCTGTACAACAGTTACAATTACTTTCCAATCCCTATTGTCTATGTCGGACAGCGAGCTTCTACTCTAGACCAATCTCAAATGCCAACATCACAGCAGAAGATGGAGGCCAAGAAGAAGGAGAAAGGCTGGACGTGCCCAGATTGCTCCATCTGGCCCCCTGAAGCCCCATTCTAAAAACCCTCAAAATCTAGTTTTCCACTCTGGGATAAATTCACTATCATTCTACTTCAACTTTTGTGGCTGGTCATTCTTCATACAAGGTTGGGGATTGTTTTTTCCAAGGGCTAAATCAAAGGCACAGGGGTCTTGGGCTCTGTGCCAAGCTCTCTGAGCCCTCTGACAGGGTCTCGAGTCCTGCAGGGCAGCCAGAGGAATTTCCTGGGTTCCCACATCATGCTGACAGTGTAAGCTTCCTTAGCCAGTCATGCTATGACACACAAACCTACAGCACTGCATCCTAAACTTCTTGTTTACCATTGTAACTACTTGGATTTTTTCCTAGATCTTGAACTCGAAAACTCTAAACTTTCCTCCACTTCAACTTTCCTCCCCGTGTCGCTGCTATAAACTGGAAATGCGCATTCTCGCTCCTAGCACCTAAGTTTGGGAGCCCTTTGCAAGGTCTCAGATCAAATCCTGTGTTTAATTCTAAGCTTTGCTGACAAGACCAAAGGTCTGAGATTTCTCTGCATTTGGGTTTCCAACAACACTGATGCTGTTAGTTGCAGAGCGCCCAGGATGCGTCTTGCAGGTCAACTCTGGCAGGAACAAGGCGGCTGCCAGGGGGCTGCTTGTGGCCTCTGACAGCCCATTGCCCATGGCTTGCCAGCGGCCCAGCCCCTCAGGGGCTGCCCCAGCCCGGCCAAGCTGCCTGGCAGCAGCGCCGCAGCCCCACAGCAGCTCCAGAGCAGCCCCATGCAGAGGCACCTGGGAGCCCTCAGCAAGGCAGCCGGCAGCACACGGGCAGGAGGACACGGCTGGCGCTTCCTGCCTGGCCCAGGGCTTGTGGCCATCTCCAGGCGCCTCTCTGGCAGGGATCCCCGCAGCTCCGGCCCCTGCCCAGCCGCTCTGTGGGCAGCACAAAGGCTTCAGCAGAACCACCAAAGGCCGAGGGGTTTCTGGCCATTTCCCCGGGCCCACTGCACGCCTGCGCAGCTGGCTGAGTGCGAGCATCCTTTTCCCCCTCCTCCCCTATGCCGTACGGACCCTGGGCAGCAAAAGAAAGATCCTGGGAGTCTGTGTATGTTAACATAGTCTATATTTACATGGTAAAAGAAAAAAAAAAAAAAAAAGAAACAAAAATTCTTGAAGAAACGGAAAATTCCACCTGACTCAGGTGGACACAACAAAAACAGCTTCTGGGATCAGTTCTCCACAGAGCCCTGGCAGGGCAGGCAGCCGAACCATGACGGAGGAGGCCGTGTCTTCCACGCCCTGCGCAGGTGATTTTGGAGCCACTGGAACCTGGAGATGGGAGCCCGCTCTCCTGACCTGACGATGCACAGCATTTGAATTGCCAGGCTTCCGACGGCGAGGCTGACGTCGTTCGTTTTGTCTTCAAGGGCTGCGAGAGAGAGGAACAGAGGCACGGTCAGAAGCTGGAGCTGCAGGGAGCCGAGGAAGAGCCCCCTGCCAGGGCCATCCCAGCCGGCTCTTGCCATGGCCAGGAGGGAGAAGGGAGCAAGGGGATCAACCCGAAGCTGCTGGCCACGAATGGCCCGCGTGGCCCTGAAATCTCCGTGTGCTCTGCCCACGGGAGCAGAGCCCTCCGCAGCCGGGGCAGGGCTTGCAGCTCCCCCCGGCAGCCCCCGCTGTCAGCCCGCTGCCCTCACTCACCAGCGCAGATCAGCTGCAGCTCTTGCTGCTGCCCCCTCAGGTGCCGCCCGGCCATGCCTGTGAACACAGAGCCTGTCATGGCCCCAGCAGCACAGCTCCCTGCCAGCGCCGCTGCGGCGCTGTGGCCACACGGGCTGCCGGCCCGGCAGGGCTCAGCTCAGCCCATGCGGCACGCTGTCGCCCCAGGGCACGGCTGTCAGAGGGCGGCAGCAGCAATGCCCAGGCCAGGCGGGGCTCCACGGCGCCGGGCGCGGCTGCCGCTGCCGGGGCAGCAGGCGGGGCCGGGGCCGAGCTGCGGCGGGCCGGGGAGGGAGCCCGGGCTCGTAACTCACCCATGAAGCTGATGGCCGCCTCTCGCAGGGGCTCCTGTGGGCTCTCCAGGTAGCGCAGGGCTCGGCGCAGGTGCTCGGCTGCTCTGCTCCTGTCCTCTGCCAGCTGGAGAGAGCGGCAGGAGGGAAGGGTTGGCGCGGGCTCAGGCCCTGGGCCGGGCGCTGCCTGCGCCAAGCCCCGGCCTCCCCCGGCCACACAGCCCTGAGGCGCGGCCAGCAGCCGCTGGCGCCGGGCTCCCGAGAGGGGAGGGGGAGAGGGCCGGCTGCTGCCCGGGGAGCCGCGGTGCCGCCCCTGCCCCGCAGCTCCGCCGGGCCGGGCTTTCATGGGCACCCGGCTCGGGCCCACGGGAGCCTGGAGAAGAGCCCGCGCGGCCTCTGGCTGCAGCAGCGCGCAGGGGCACAGCTGCCCGGCCCGCACACTGAGCACCGCCCTCAGGGGCCTTCTCCTGGCTGAGGTGGGGATTCCAGGCCGTCCTTACCAGGCACTTGCTGAACTTCCACAGTTTCTGCTCCTTCAGCAGCTTTTTGAGATCCCTCCTCTTGATGAACTTGACCGCATAAAGCAGCGTTTCCCGAGAAGCCTGGAGAGCAGCAGAGACGCGGAGATGGCCCCGCAGCCCAGGGCTCGGGACCCGCCTCCCCCTGCCATGGCCTGCAGGAGGCTGCGGTCCAGCAGGCGCAGGGCAGGAGGCAGCCGAGCCCCGTGCCAGGCGGACAGCAGCAGCCCACGAGTCCTCACCTCTGCCACATGCTGATTCTCATCATTGCAGTGGAAGAAGAGTGGAAGCAGGCTCTGTTGCACAGGGCTTTCCAAAGGGTTTTCTCTCTCTTCCAAGTACTCCATCATGTCTCGGAAGAGTTTTATGGAGAGCAGCTGTACCTGGCTATTATCCTAGATGAAGAAAAAATGAAAAAACACCTCAGCATTGGCTCCTCCGGGCACCCTGGGCACAGGGCTGGAAATGCACACGGCACACAGTTTCCAGGCAGCACCCAGTGGCTGTAGCTGGGGGCACAGAGCCTTACGTGGTCAAAGAGCGGCAGGAGTGCCTCAGCCAGCTGCACGGCAATGGGGGTGGACATCAGCATGTGTTTGTGCAGGAGTATAAAGCTGAGTGTGATGAGTGTCATCCCAGCTGTCTCTGCATCTTTGTCCGCCAGTAGGCGCATGAGGCTTTCGGTCAAGCTCCACATTCTTTCGGCCTGTGCGCAACACAAGTCTGTGAAGTCCCACCCTGCTGCCACAGGGCCCAGAGGCCAAAGGACTGTCCTGAAGCACTGGGGTAGCTGAAGCAGGAGGCAGGAGAGCTGGGAGCAGCTGCCCCAGTGCCCAAAGGCCAGGCCAGGCCAAGCGACTGCGTTCCCAG
This sequence comes from Zonotrichia albicollis, assembly GCF_047830755.1. NCBI lineage: Eukaryota > Metazoa > Chordata > Aves > Passeriformes > Passerellidae > Zonotrichia > Zonotrichia albicollis. The sequence goes on from NC_133850.1 coordinate 5,995,425, forward strand.
TGCAGCTTCAGCCACCGCCCCCTTCTCACCATTGAGGGATCATCAATGAGCTCCAGAAGGGCCCTGAGCGCCAGTCGACGCCTCTCCCTGCACTCGCTCTGCAGGTACCTTGAAGAGACCTTCACAACACTGTCGCCACATTCACTAGAATCCAGGCACACGAGGACCTGAAAGGCACAGGCCAGTGATGGGGGAGCCGGCCGGCAGGAGCCCGCAGCCGCACAGGGCTGGGCCCAGGACGCAGCAGCAGCAGCAGCAGCAGCACAGGGTGCGGGCACCGTCCCAGGCGGCTGCGGCCACGAGAGGGCAGAGAGCTGGGAGGCAGCACAGCCAGGCAGCGCTGGACACCCGGCTCACCTCCACAAGGAATGCCAGGGCGGGCAGATCCCAGTGTGGCTCCTGTGTGCTGAGCAGCCAGAGGAGGTGGAGTGCAATACTGGAACACAAGCGATGACAAGCGTGGCGCATCTCCCTAGGAGGGCAAAAAAGGGACCAGGAAGCTGAGCAAATCTCTCCAAGGACAGGCTTACAGAGCCTGGTGGTCTTTTACCACCACTCTGCATGGGGACCTGGGCCCTTTAGGAGGTGTCTCCTCCTGTGCTCTCTCCCCTCGCAGCCTTTTCCAGTCTGCTTGGCCGTCCCTCAGTGTGTCCTTAGCTGTCCCTCAGTGTGTCCCAGGGTCTCGGGGAATGTGTGGGACGGCTCGGGCACAGAGCACAAATGGCAGGATCAATGGGGAGAAAGTGAGTCTCACCTGGCCAGCAGACCCATGGCATAGTGGCGGGTGTCAGCACAGAGCAGCGTGTCCCAGCCACGCTTGCCTTCCACTGACAACACCACATCCTTGTACTGCTTTTGGCAGAGCAGGGACTTCAGGGTCTGCACTGCAAACCTGTGTGCACAGCAAAGCCCAGGTCACTCTGGCAGCACTGGCTCCTTTGCAGGCCACGTGTCAGGCAGGGACAGGAGGAGTGGGATGGAGCACCTGTTGGGGCTGATGACAAGACCGTGCTCTTCCAGGCAATCCTTCCAGAAGGTTTGGACCTCCTCTGGCATCTCTTCTGTGCTGGAGAACACTTGGAAGAGCAGATGAACAAAAAGGCGGGGGAAATATGGCCTCACTACACGTGGGACAGAGGACTCTTGGAGGATCTTCCACATCACCACGGTCGCCTGCAAAGGACAAAGCCCCCCGAGAGAGCGCTCAGTGCCGAGGTGTCCGTGTGGCAGGGTGTGGGGGCCTGAATATATGTTGTATTGTAAGATCTGTGTGTGTCTGAGTTGCTCCAAACGAGCTGCAGCTGCAGGGTCCTTAGTTGGGCAGCAGCTGTAGCTCGTGAAGGTAACTGAGATAAATAGGGGTGGGTCAAGAGCCCAAGAGGAGCCCCTGAGAAGATAGAAAGGACTGTGCTGCAGAGAAAGGAGAAGAGCCCCAGCAGAGAGGGAAGAACAACACTGCAGCAAAGATTGCAACAACTGGTGACCCCTTGTGAGGAAGAACACCACAACCAAACATCAAGAGAAGGTATGGAATCCCCCGGACAGCCGAGAGCTCTGGCAGCCTTAGAGCTGGGACTTTGGAATATCAGCCAGAGAGCTGGGACTATAGAAGATAGGACAGCTGAGAGCTGTGGCAGCCTGAGAGCTGGGACTGTAGAATATAATATGGCCTTTGAATTAAGGAGCTGTAGCAGCAGAAAAATGCTCTAAGAATATGGCCTTTAAAGAAAAGAGCCTTAGAACATCTAAAGACAGCCGAGAGCTGTGGCAGCCTGAGAGCTGGGAGTTTGGAATATCAGCCAGAGAGCTGGGACTGTAGAAGATAGGACAGCTGAGAGCTGTGGCAGCCTGAGAGCTGGGACTGCAGAATATAATATGGCCTTTGAATTAAGGAGCTGTAGCAGCAGAAAGCTGTAAGAATATGGTCTTTAAAGAAAAGAGCCTTGGAACATCTAAAGACAGCCGAGAGCTGTGGCAGCCTAAGAGCTGGGAGTTTGGAATATCAGCCAGAGAGCTGGGACTATAGAAGATAGGACAGCTGAGAGCTGTGGCAGCCTGAGAGCTGGGACTGCAGAATATAATATGGCCTTTGAATTAAGGAGCTGTAGCAGCAGAAAGCTGGAAAAATATGGCCTTTAAGGAAAAGAGCCTTGGAACATCTAAAGATAGCCGAGAGCTGTGGCAGCCTGAGAGCTGGGACAGTATGTATATTGTCATTGTATAATTGTTAAAAGAAAAGGGGGAAATGTGGGGGCCTGAATATATGTTGTATTGTAAGATCTGTGTCTGAGTTGCTCCAAACGAGCTGCAGCTGCAGGGTCCTTAGTTGGGCAGCAGCTGTAGCTCGTGAAGGTAACTGAGATAAATAGGGGTGGGTCAAGAGCCCAAGAGGAGCCCCTGAGAAGATAGAAAGGACTGTGCTGCAGAGATAGGAGAAGAGCCCCAGCAGCGAGGGAAGAACAACACTGCAGCAAAGATTGCAATGGCAGGGCCCGAGCGTGGCAGGGAGAGGCCCGGAGAGACCTTGGCAGGGGAGCACGGGGCCTGGTGGGGCTGAAGCTGGCCCTGGGCCAGGTTTCCGGCCAGCGCCTGAGGCAGGCAGATGCAGTGGGGGAAGGAGGATGGAGAGCTGCTGGAGAGGCGGCCTTGGGGCCAGCAAAGGCCAGTTGCGGAAACTCACAGCCAGGGCAAAGACAGCCGTTTTGTCCCCATCCGAGGTGCACGTGCTGTACTCTGGCCAGCTCCCCAGCACATCCAGGAGGATCAGCTGCACTGGCTCCGCGGTCCTGGACGAGCACATGATGGTCTTCCACATGGAGGTGGCAGCTCTGCGGGATTAGAGCTCTGTCTCAGGGGGGATCTCAGACACAGCAGCGTGGCCTGGGCATCCCTAGGGGCCTGGGCTGAGCGCCGGCTCTTCCTCTGCCCACTGGCCCTTGCCAGCAGCAGCCAGGCAGCCAAGCTGTGTGAGGACGGGCCCTGAGGGGCAGCAAGGCAGCATGGCAGCAGGCTAAGGGGCTGACGTGCCAGGGCTGGGAAAGGCAGCAGCCAGAGGGTTCTGGAACTCTCTAGCTCAGACACCTGGGCCAGGCGATACAGGGTGATGGGCTTGGGAGGCCTGAGCCCTCTGGGCAGGTGGGCCCCATACCTGTCACAGGACGGGGCCACACGCAGGAGCGTCACGACTGCGTCAGCCGGCTGTGCTTTGGTGAGTTTCAGCAGGGCCTTGTCCAGCCTGTGCTGGGCAGAATCATTGGCCAGGAGCCATCGGTGAATGTACCTCACCATGGCAGGCACCTGCGGGAGGCACGGGGAGACTTGGAAAGCTGCCAGAGAGAGCAATGTCCCCAGGCTCCCCAGAGAAGTGCTTTCCTTGCCAGCGCACTGCCATGGCCTCAAAGGCTCTGAGGGAGCAGCAGGCGTGGCTGGGGAAGCCACGTGACTCCTGGGGGAACTGAAGCCTGGCCCCAGGCTGCTTACTTGTTCTGGCCTGGCAACACCCTTCTCCAGGAGCAAATCCAGCAGGGCGGCACTGGTCTCATGCTTGAGGAGCTCGGAGTGAGCTGTGAGCCCAGTGCCCATGGTGCGGGTCTCTTCCTGCCGAATGCTCCGGATGAAGTCGCAGACGAGCTGTAGGAGAAGGGCAAGAAGCCGCGGATGTTGCATGGAGTGCTGCACACACAGTGCTGGGCTGAGCAGGGACAGCAGGCCCAGCCCGGGTGGGGGTGGCTGCAGGTACCTGCGCTGTTCGATGGAAGCGGCCACGGCTGGATTCCTGCTCATGTGTGCGCTCCACAGCTTCATCTGGCAAAGAGGGAGCGCAGCCAGAGCTGAGGGGCTGCGGGAGAGGCCGGAGAACACAGCCCAGCCCTGCACTCCCCAGGCAGGGAGAGCCCTGCGATGCCCCAGGGGGATGGAGCGAGGCCGCTGAGGGGTGTCTGCCTGGCGCCTCTTCCGGCCTGTCCGTGGGCATTTCCCCAGGGGATTGCATGGCATGGCATGGCATGGCATGGCATGGCATGGCATGGCATGGGGCCAAGTTGGCTGCAGGCTCCAGGCCTGCAGCCCAGTTCTGCCACTCACCCCCCTGTGGTGGATGGAAGGGCACCACCTCTTCAGTCTCCTGTGCTGGGGCTGCTCCAGGGCCGCCTTCCTCCTCCTCCACCCAGGCCATCTTGGGCACTCTCGGGGGTCTCTGCTCCATGTCTGTGGCTGGAGCTACTTGCAGGAGAGGTGCCCTGGGAAAGCTCCAGGGCACCAAGTCCCACGCTCTGCCCTTGAGGGCAGCTGCAGAATAGAAGCCTTGGAAGGCCACGGGTCACCGAGTCCTGTGCTCTGGCCTTGAGCTCAGCTGCAGGAAGAACGCTGCAGAAAAGCTCCTGGTCAGACGGGAACGAGTGCGCTGTGTGGGGGCTCCTCACAGCACTGCTCTGTCCCGTTGTGCCCCGCTGTTTGCTCCCAGCACCGGGCAAGCTTCTATTTCCCACGTGTCACAAAGGGGCCTTGGAGACCGGGTTCCGTTCCATGGCACGGTGACCGTGCTGCAGCGTGCCACCCAGGGCCCTTGCACACACTGCCTCCTGCCCTGGGGCCGGCCCCAGCCCCGCTAAAGTGGCCCAGCTTGGAAGGAATCCCTGGCCCCAGGTGTCTAAGACAGCCTGACAGAATCTTTAGGAAGGGCTCAGACCATAAGCAAAGGCCGCCCTGCTCTGCGGGCTCAGGCCTATCCCTATATCTTTCCCCGAGAGCATTTGAATTTCTAAATGAGAATCATTTGAAGGGAGGGGATTTACATTTTTCATTCCAGAGAAGACTTCTGCCTTCCTTAGCAGACATCTCTCTCTTCAAACCAAGACAATTCTTTGTCATCTTGACGATGCGCAGTTGCTGGGAAGCCCCGTTTTACTCCAGGGACCTTAAGAACCATTCCCAGCAACTGGGAAAATCCTAGGTGTTCCATCCACCCATAGATGAGCTCTCCAAATTTGCCCCGAAAGTGGGTCCAGCTTTTATAGGCCAAAAAGAGCAAGTCCAAGTGACTCGATGATATTTTTTAGCCGGGATAGCCCTGCAGCTGATGGCACACTTCACAGTCAGCAGGGGACACAGCTAGGCCAAAGCCCAGACCTCTTCTGGGAAACTTTCTCTTCAAACACCCTTCAAACAAGCCTCCATGCAAGTCAGTTGGGAAAGTTTCTTCAAATGATCCATTTCTGGCACCTGACTACACAGGGTTATGTGAAAGATTCTAAAGCAGCCGCTCTGGAGTCAGAGAGGCAGCCCTGAGAGTCCTTATCATCTATTTGTAGCTAAATCCCACTTTTGGGGAGTTGAAGGAGTTTGGAACGAGCTAGAGAGCGGACCTCTGAGTTTTTTAGATGATGCCATTGCTTTTTCTTCTCTTCTACATAGGCAGGAAGGGTGAGTTGGGCTCACATCTCCACCGCATGGCTCACAGGGCCGCAAGACTTGTAGTTACAAGAGCTTTGAAGGATTTCTTGGCCAAGAAGACACGGCCAACAAGGATTTTTATGTTTTGGACCCAATCTTCAAGATTTCATCTTACGGACTCATGCTCTCGGAGTGTCTAGCTGGTCAGAGTGACCGCAAGATAAGTTAGAAAGTCCCTTTTCCCAGCCCGGTGGTGGAAGAAGGAGTCAGAGCTCTTCATTTCTCAGTCTCAAGGTTGTTGATTGTATCTTATCTATAAAATTCTTTCTCCTGTCCTGCCGAGGTCCGCTCAGCAAGACAGTCTAAGGCACTCTGCCTCCTCTGGGGTGGTGTTATCTTTTTCTACTAAAAACTACCTGTACAACAGTTACAATTACTTTCCAATCCCTATTGTCTATGTCGGACAGCGAGCTTCTACTCTAGACCAATCTCAAATGCCAACATCACAGCAGAAGATGGAGGCCAAGAAGAAGGAGAAAGGCTGGACGTGCCCAGATTGCTCCATCTGGCCCCCTGAAGCCCCATTCTAAAAACCCTCAAAATCTAGTTTTCCACTCTGGGATAAATTCACTATCATTCTACTTCAACTTTTGTGGCTGGTCATTCTTCATACAAGGTTGGGGATTGTTTTTTCCAAGGGCTAAATCAAAGGCACAGGGGTCTTGGGCTCTGTGCCAAGCTCTCTGAGCCCTCTGACAGGGTCTCGAGTCCTGCAGGGCAGCCAGAGGTATTTCCTGGGTTCCCACATCATGCTGACAGTGTAAGCTTCCTTAGCCAGTCATGCTATGACACACAAACCTACAGCACTGCATCCTAAACTTCTTGTTTACCATTGTAACTACTTGGATTTTTTCCTAGATCTTGAACTCGAAAACTCTAAACTTTCCTCCACTTCAACTTTCCTCCCCGTGTCGCTGCTATAAACTGGAAATGCGCATTCTCGCTCCTAGCACCTAAGTTTGGGAGCCCTTTGCAAGGTCTCAGATCAAATCCTGTGTTTAATTCTAAGCTTTGCTGACAAGACCAAAGGTCTGAGATTTCTCTGCATTTGGGTTTCCAACAACACTGATGCTGTTAGTTGCAGAGCGCCCAGGATGCGTCTTGCAGGTCAACTCTGGCAGGAACAAGGCGGCTGCCAGGGGGCTGCTTGTGGCCTCTGACAGCCCATTGCCCACGGCTTGCCAGCGGCCCAGCCCCTCAGGGGCTGCCCCAGCCCGGCCAAGCTGCCCGGCAGCAGCGCCGCAGCCCCACAGCAGCTCCAGAGCAGCCCCATGCAGAGGCACCTGGGAGCCCTCAGCAAGGCAGCCGGCAGCACACGGGCAGGAGGACACGGCTGGTGCTTCCTGCCTGGCCCAGGGCTTGTGGCCATCTCCAGGCGCCTCTCTGGCAGGGATCCCCGCAGCTCCGGCCCCTGCCCAGCCGCTCTGTGGGCAGCACAAAGGCTTCAGCAGAACCACCAAAGGCCGAGGGGTTTCTGGCCATTTCCCCGGGCCCACTGCACGCCTGCGCAGCTGGCTGAGTGCGAGCATCCTTTTCCCCCTCCTCCCCTATGCCGTACGGACCCTGGGCAGCAAAAGAAAGATCCTGGGAGTCTGTGTATGTTAACATAGTCTATATTTACATGGTAAAAGAAAAAAAAAAAAAAAAGAAACAAAAATTCTTGAAGAAACGGAAAATTCCACCTGACTCAGGTGGCCACAACAAAAACAGCTTCTGGGATCAGTTCTCCACAGAGCCCTGGCAGGGCAGGCAGCCGAGCCATGACGGACGAGGCCGTGTCTTCCACGCCCTGCGCAGGTGATTTTGGAGCCACTGGAACCTGGAGATGGGAGCCCGCTCTCCTGACCTGACGATGCACAGCATTTGAATTGCCAGGCTTCCGACGGCGAGGCTGACGTCGTTCGTTTTGTCTTCAAGGGCTGCGAGAGAGAGGAACAGAGGCACGGTCAGAAGCTGGAGCTGCAGGGAGCCGAGGAAGAGCCCCCTGCCAGGGCCATCCCAGCCGGCTCTTGCCATGGCCAGGAGGGAGAAGGGAGCAAGGGGATCAACCCGAAGCTGCTGGCCACGAATGGCCCGCGTGGCCCTGAAATCTCCGTGTGCTCCTCCCACGGGAGCAGAGCCCTCCGCAGCCGGGGCAGGGCTTGCAGCTCCCCCCGGCAGCCCCCGCTGTCAGCCCGCTGCCCTCACTCACCAGCGCAGATCAGCTGCAGCTCTTGCTGCTGCCCCCTCAGGTGCCGCCCGGCCATGCCTGTGAACACAGAGCCTGTCATGGCCCCAGCAGCACAGCTCCCTGCCAGCGCCGCTGCGGCGCTGTGGCCACACGGGCTGCCGGCCCGGCAGGGCTCAGCTCAGCCCATGCGGCACGCTGTCGCCCCAGGGCACGGCTGTCAGAGGGCGGCAGCAGCAATGCCCAGGCCAGGCGGGGCTCCACGGCGCCGGGCGCGGCTGCCGCTGCCGGGGCAGCAGGCGGGGCCGGGGCCGAGCTGCGGCGGGCCGGGGAGGGAGCCCGGGCTCGTAACTCACCCATGAAGCTGATGGCCGCCTCTCGCAGGGGCTCCTGTGGGCTCTCCAGGTAGCGCAGGGCTCGGCGCAGGTGCTCGGCTGCTCTGCTCCTGTCCTCTGCCAGCTGGAGAGAGCGGCAGGAGGGAAGGGTTGGCGCGGGCTCAGCCCCTGGGCCGGGCGCTGCCTGCGCCAAGCCCCGGCCTCCCCCGGCCACACAGCCCTGAGGCGCGGCCAGCAGCCGCTGGCGCCGGGCTCCCGAGAGGGGAGGGGGAGAGGGCCGGCTGCTGCCCGGGGAGCCGCGGTGCCGCCCCTGCCCCGCAGCTCCGCCGGGCCGGGCTTTCATGGGCACCCGGCTCGGGCCCACGGGAGCCTGGAGAGGAGCCCGCGCGGCCTCTGGCTGCAGCAGCGTGCAGGGGCACAGCTGCCCGGCCCGCACACTGAGCACCGCCCTCAGGGGCCTTCTCCTGGCTGAGGTGGGGATTCCAGGCCGTCCTTACCAGGCACTTGCTGAACTTCCACAGTTTCTGCTCCTTCAGCAGCTTTTTGAGATCCCTCCTCTTGATGAACTTGACCGCATAAAGCAGCGTTTCCCGAGAAGCCTGGAGAGCAGCAGAGACGCGGAGATGGCCCCGCAGCCCAGGGCTCGGGACCCGCCTCCCCCTGCCATGGCCTGCAGGAGGCTGCGGTCCAGCAGGCGCAGGGCAGGAGGCAGCCGAGCCCCGTGCCAGGCGGACAGCAGCAGCCCACGAGTCCTCACCTCTGCCACATGCTGATTCTCATCATTGCAGTGGAAGAAGAGTGGAAGCAGGCTCTGTTGCACAGGGCTTTCCAAAGGGTTGTCTCTCTCTTCCAAGTACTCCATCATGTCTCGGAAGAGTTTTATGGAGAGCAGCTGTACCTGGCTATTATCCTAGATGAAGAAAAAATGAAAAAACACCTCAGCATTGGCTCCTCTGGGCGCCCTGGGCACAGGGCTGGAAATGCACAGGGCACACAGTTTCCAGGCAGCACCCAGTGGCTGTAGCTGGGGGCACAGAGCCTTACGTGGTCAAAGAGCGGCAGGAGTGCCTCAGCCAGCTGCACGGCAATGGGGGTTGACATCAGCATGTGTTTGTGCAGGAGTATAAAGCTGAGTGTGATGAGTGTCATCCCAGCTGTCTCTGCATCTTTGTCCGCCAGTAGGCGCATGAGGCTTTCGGTCAAGCTCCACATTCTTTCGGCCTGTGCGCAACACAAGTCTGTGAAGTCCCACCCTGCTGCCACAGGGCCCAGAGGCCAAAGGACTGTCCTGAAGCACTGGGGTAGCTGAAGCAGGAGGCAGGAGAGCTGGGAGCAGCTGCCCCAGTGCCCAAAGGCCAGGCCAGGCCAAGCGACTGCGTTCCCAGTGCAGCTTCAGCCACCGCCCCCTTCTCACCATTGAGGGATCATCAATGAGCTCCAGAAGGGCCCTGAGCGCCAGTCGACGCCTCTCCCTGCACTCGCTCTGCAGGTACCTTGAAGAGACCTTCACAACACTGTCGCCACATTCACTAGAATCCAGGCACACGAGGACCTGAAAGGCACAGGCCAGTGATGGGGGAGCCGGCCGGCAGGAGCCCGCAGCCGCACAGGGCTGGGCCCAGGACGCAGCAGCAGCAGCAGCAGCAGCACAGGGTGCGGGCACCGTCCCAGGCGGCTGCGGCCACGAGAGGGCAGAGAGCTGGGAGGCAGCACAGCCAGGCAGCGCTGGACACCCGGCTCACCTCCACAAGGAATGCCAGGGCGGGCAGATCCCAGTGTGGCTCCTGTGTGCTGAGCAGCCAGAGGAGGTGGAGTGCAATACTGGAACACAAGCGATGACAAGCGTGGCGCATCTCCCTAGGAGGGCAAAAAAGGGACCAGGAAGCTGAGCAAATCTCTCCAAGGACAGGCTTACAGAGCCTGGTGGTCT